>NC_136891.1:27613478-28018478 GCF_949152265.1 Phoxinus phoxinus
CCTGTGCCTTTTTGCCTCTTCTGTCCATAAAAGCCCTTGTCTCTGTATATAGGACAGCACTGATCCCAGTGTGACTTGCAGACAGCAGTGCGGAGGTATGGCAGTGTAACTGTGGTAAAGGCAGCGCTGGCACTCTGTTTCTCAGCTGGAGTGGATCTCCCACTGTGGAGCGCTGGAGGAGGCCTGAGAGGCAGGCGGCAGCGGCTCAGTGTGAAGCTGGCTCACTAGGAAACGTTCACTAAAAAGGTCTGTCAGTATCCACTTCAAGGGCCTAACTTAGATGAATGCCACAGTGTGTGAAAGAATGTAAAATGTATAATTTTGTAGATTCAATCCACCCACACATAGGCTACCGACTTTCTTTTTACTTTTTAAACTCACAAACAAATAAATGTGAGTGCAAAAACTGATGACATGAGAAGTAAAATGTCAGTTAGTCAAATCAGATTTTCAAGTTATTGTTAGTGTATTTTGGCCAGCTCGTGCGTGTGTGTGCGCGCGCCCGCGTGCGTGCGTGTGTGCGTGTGTTATGCCCTAGCCTAGAGAGTAAGGCATGACCACAGGTTTCTCCAAAATTGCTTTTGATTAAAATGTCAGTAAAATAACAGATTAGTAAAATAGTTAGCGTACTCCAGTCTTCACGGTGCTCTCGCTAAAATACATTAATTCTCAGAAGCCATTTTCTCTAGTAGTGCACACCTGACACTCGGAAGAAACATAACGTCTCTGGATTCAGACACAACCACAGAGGATTGTCAGATGCTTTATGGTATGGGAAATGAAATTGTACTCTTTTAAAATGAAAGAGGAAAATAATTATAGTTTTCGTAGCTGCTGACCTAGATAAGCTCTTATTTTTGACATCTGAGGAAGTTTGTGAATAGGCAACAAAATTCGCCTCTGAGAAGTTTTGCCATGGAGAAAGACCACCACCTTGTGGTCAAAATTAATTTGTTCCTTTTATAAACAGTGAAATGTTTATGTAGTGTAATTTTATGCTGGGGGCATCATACCATTGTCAGAAAAATTGCTTTATGAAAACCAAACTGTGTTTAAACTTGGGGATTGATGAGCTCTGTCTGCGCTAGTTTGTCTGAATGTTTCTTTGCATGTGTGAGCATATTTCTTTCTACACCACTGTCCATCTGTTTTCATCGCAGCTGTCTTGTGCTGTTTTGCAGCATCTTTTGCTTGTCAGGATAATAATTATGCCCTGATGATTTATTGAGGTAAATCTTCCTGTTACATTCACACTTCCCTGAGGGTCTCTGTAGTTACAAAACAGACGCCATCCAAAATCCACACAGGTAACAATATCCCAATGTGCACATCAACCAAAACAGAGAGCTGCTCTCAATTTTATTTTTCAATGTTCCTAATTAAAAAAGTTGTAAACATAAAATCAACTGTACTCGTGGAAAATGTTTAAACTCATGTACTGTACATTCGATGAAGATGAAGTTATATCAGTAGCCTAATTTAAAAAAATGCATGAATTAAATATTAAATAATAAATTAACCATGATTCACTTTGTGTGGGGGATATGATTTATGTGTTTTTTTTAGCATTTTAATTTGAGTGTTAAATTACTTTGATATGTTAATAATACATTTTTAATTAAATCCTGTGGGCCCTGTGCTCCTGGTTGAGAACCATCGGAGTATATTGTATAGTTGTATAGTTATTAGTTATATATTGAATTTAAGCTTTTTAAAAAAGGTTGTGGGGATTTTAATTGGAGATAAAGCTGCAGGTCACCTGCAGGATATTATTGAAGAAAAAGAGAAGAAAGCAAAGTAAACGTAGTCAGTTTTTTTTGTTTTTTGCCTTTAGCTTAGACCTCGAATGCTAAAGCCCTCTAAAGCCCAAAACACAGCTTAGAGCCAAGCTCTTCTGCTGCTTATTAAATATAAACAGATGTAAGAAAGAAATATAAAACAGGTCAAATAGCTATTTGAGCGTGTCTTCCGGAACAGTCATATTTTATAGAAGTAACTTTAAAGAGATACATTTTTTTCAGGCCATGAAGCAGATCAAAACACGAATCTGGCCCATGTGTCCTTCAGGCAGATCAGAATGTGCTGGAGAGGCACTAATTGAGCAAAATAATACAATTAAGGCTAAAACCTCCATTAACAAGGTGTTCAAGGTTGCTTACTCTGTGCAGAATTAACTCCTGGCTGGAGACCATCATCATGCTGACTTAAAAGGAGCAGCGTGTTAACTTGCAATCAATTAAGCCCCTCAAAATGTGTGTGTGTGTGTGTGTTTGGAGGGGGAATGATGAAGGGTTAATGCATTTAAATTTATTACAACCCACTGGGGTGCCAATGCAGAGGCGGGATGCAGGGTGGGCGCAATAGAATTCACAGATTTGTTGCCTCCGTGACCGTATAGATGTTTCCATTCAGCTAACCTCGCCTGTTTATTCATTACACAGAACATCCAGTTCTGCCTAGAGATTTTTAAATAAAGCTTGCGGATCATGTTGGCTTGTAGATTTTGACTAAAAATGAGCTGTGGTTTCTTTCATTTAATTGTATTGTTTGTTCAGCCTAGGTTTTTATTTGAATCCAGCAGGTGTCACCCTGCAGCGTTTGCTAAACAGAGTTGAGGCCTCCCAGTTCAAGTGTTATTTCACCCAAAAAGATATTTGGAAAACCCACCAATCCTTCTGTCCACCCACCAAAATATCTGCTTTTACAGGTTGACATGAGGGTGAATAAAAGATGATCGAATTGTATTTTTGTGTGTGCAAACTGTTTTGTGTGCAAATTTCTTTCTGGGTCCAGGGCCAAACTAGGCTTTAGCAAACTTCTAAATCCCGGTGCAAACTGTAATATTTATAATAGTCCTTAACGACTATTGCTTGTCAGACTGTACGAACAGGATCCCCGCTATAAGCCATGTCACATCTCAGATGTCTTTAATGAGACTGTACGGTAGTCAAGAATGAATGCACATGAGAAGACTTGTCCGGAGTTTTACATCATAAATTCGTGACATGTTCAGTGACTGCATTTACCTGAGGAATATAAATAGTGGCTATAGCAAACACATCAATTTATAGCATTACTTAAAAAAAGAAAATTAAAAAAACACTGACACTGCCAGAATGTTGTCGGAGGTAAAATTTGATCGCAATGCTCATTTATCGGCTGTCGGCAAACATCCGACTTCAGATTTTGGCACCGGATCAGAGGAATCTTTTAGGATTCTCAAAATTTGTCTTAGATATCCCAATCGTGGCCAAAATCAAACAGTGTAAACCTGGCTTAAGATGGCCTCAAGATGACTTATAAGGATTTAAAATAAAGACAAAACACACATTAAAATATGCAAAACCGACTAAAATTCACCCCCTCTACAACTCTTTTTTTTTTTAAAGAAGAAGAATTTGAATTAGAAGTAATTAAAAATAGAATTGTTATGCCAAGCTCTAAAATGTTATCAGGTATAAATTGTGAGTAAAATCTATTTTTAAAACCCTTATCCTTATTCCTTATCCAGTAAATCAGAAACAAATAAAAATGGTTATGGACAACAACAACATTTTTGCCACTGCTTTAGTGAATTATCGCATTATTTTGATGAACATTTTTCTAATGTGATGTGATTGATTAATTGGCACAAGCACGCAATTTGAAATAGGGATTCAAAATAAGGATTTGGAGCGCTTGTGATAATAAAGGAGGAATGACATTTGGTAGATAGGGTTTAGGTTAATGACTCTGGTCAGGACACATCTTCTGCAATTCATCATTTTAATGGTTTCTCTGTAGCTAGTTATGCACATATCCATTATGAGTGGACACATTAATAAATAACAATGAATTCAGCTTTGTGTGTGAAGGTAAAATGACGAGAGAAAAATGTGAATAGTGGGTTAAAAGACACTGAAAGTCACTGAACAATGGGAGTCGTTTTTCTTTAGTTTATCACAATTATCTTGCAGAAGCTGTTTAGAAGATTTGGTTTCTGCTGATCATAAAACCCATTTAAAGCCTGAGACCCTCCCAGCAGGCACACAACATCATAGGGTGTTGATATTTGGTTACATTTTGGTCGCAACATCTGTTTGACGTCATAATGGTGACGTCCACATAACATCAAATTCTACTATTATTAGACATTATTATTATTTCAGGTTGAAGTATTTACTGACCAAAATCCAACGTCAAGCCAACATCTCAAGTCAACGTCATATTGACATAAAATACTGCCATTTAGTCGTGAGGTATGGTGACCAAAACCCAACGTCTCCTAAACGTCATAATGGTGACGTCCATACAACGTCAAATTGTAACATCATTAGACGTTGATATTTTGTTGTTTTTAGGTTGTGTTGTAAAGTAACCAAAATCCAACGTTGAGCCAACGTCATTTTGATGTCAAATACTGGTATGGGGACCAAAACCCAACGTCTCCAAATGTCATAATGGTGACGTCCACTAGGGGTGTGCGATATCGCGATTTGTGATTGCGGACGATTAAAATGTCTCCACGATCTGCTTTTGAATAAATATCGTAGTGTCGTGCTACAGTGCATTCTATCAGTTGCAGTTCTGGCTCCTCCGTTCCAACATACTGTACAATGCGACATATTCACATCACATGTTAACACAGAGGTCGAGTTACACTCACTTCTTATGGGCTTTTCTGAGAGAAAATCGGGTGCGTGTCATATGCGTGTATATTAGATATGTGCCGGTCTTAAAGTCACCGTAGCCTAATAGTAAACATGCTGCCGCTTGTCCTTAAAGAGATAGTTCACCCAAAAATGAAAATTATGTCCTTATTTACTCACTCTGATGCTGGTGCCGGTGTGACCATGCCAGTGTGACCGAGTCAGTGTCCGTGTCCATGCTGGTTTCCTTGCCGGTGTGTCCATGCCGGTGTCCGTGTCGGTGTGTCTTTGTGTCCGTGTTGGTGTGCCCGTCAGTGTCTGTGTGCCCGTGCCAGTGTGTCCGTGTCTGTCCTGGTGTCTGTGCTGTTGTGCCCGTGCCGGTGTCCGCGCCGCAGCCAGTGTCCGTGTGTCTGTGACCATGCCGGTGTGTCCGTGCCGATGTGTATGTGCCGGTGTGCCCGTGCCGGTGCTGGTGTCTGTGTCCATGCCGGTGCTGGTACCGTGTCGGTGTGCCGGTGTCCGTGCTGGTGTGCCCGTACCGGAGTCCATGTGTCCGTGCCGGTGTGTCTGGGCCGGTGTATGACGTACATTCACATCACATGTTAACGCAGAAGTCGAATTACACTCACTGGTTACTGCAACTTACAAAAGTTAATTATTTGCATGTGCTATAAAGCCTTGCCGGTTTAACATTTGTCCGTGTCGGTGTGTTTGTGTCGGTGTCCGTGTCGGTGTGTTTGTGTCGGTGTCCGTGCCGGTGTGTTTGTGTCGGTGTCCGTGCCGGTGTGTTTGTGTCGGTGTCCGTGTCGGTGTGCCCGTGCCGGTGTCCATGCCGGTGTCCGTGTCAGTGTGTCCGTGCCGCTGTCCGTGCCGGTGTCCACGCCGCAGCCAGTGTCTGTGTCCTTGTGCCCGTGTCCATGCCGGTGTGGCTATGCTGGTATGTCCATGTCCGTGCTGGTGTGTCCGTGCCCTTGTGTCCGTGTCCATGTCCGTGTCGGTATCTGTGTCGGTGTGTCATGAAAAGACATGAGGGTGAGTAAATGATAACAATTTTCATCCTATGAGTATGATATCTTGATTAATTTTACGATCTCATCAAGTACATTTGTAAGACATTTCACCCACTTGTGATAGAAAAACAGTGTAAACCGCTGCAATAAATAAACATATTAGCTGGTTGGTTTTATTTTGGTGTACTAATTGGCATTTTATATGTACAAAATTGGTACAAATAGAGCTTGAATGATCGAATGGAATTCAAACGTAGTTCAGGGAGTCCACTGATCGCTAAACAATATCTGACGCTCAGCTGATTTGTTACTCCACCTACTCTAATCAACTATAGTATAAGCTCATTCAACGAATGCTCCGCAGTCTGTCGCACAGACATTTACACCCACCTCCACCCCTTCACCTCCTAGCATCTTCATAATAGAGCAGTGGATTCTGTAAAGAAACTCTATGTACGTAATCATTGTATCTCCTTCTGTAACATATGCTAAGAAACATTTGGTTATTAAAAGGCTTGGGGATTTGTGTCACGGTGTGGCAGGATGAACCCAAAGACTCTGACAAAGGTTTGACAATGATTAACAATGAACCGACACAGGACAGCAAACACAAGGGGATTAAATAGGGAGACTAATGATAACAAAACAGGTGACACAGGTAAAGCAATAATGACTAAATGAGGATAACATACAGGTGACACAGGTAAAGCAATAATGACAAAACGAGGATAACAAGGAGGGCGGGGCTAGATGACGAGACAACACACGCACATGGCCCAACAAGGCCATGTGTTTGCATATAAAACATGGGTCTGTCATGATCCTGCCACAAGACTTAAAGACAGACAAGGACTAGATGGCAGAATCATGACAGAACCCCCACCTTAAGGAGCGGCTTCCAGACGCTCCTCAAGGGGACATCAAACACGGGACATGACAGACTGAGACAAAGACACAAACCAACTAAACATGACAAATAACAATAAAGGCATACACGAAAACACGACAACAGGGTTAGGATGCAACAATAAAAATAACAAACACGGGAGGGGGGGGCGGGGGAACAAGAGAGTTCATGGGGGAATGTCCAGGGTGGGTGGGTGAGACTGTGGTCTTGGGTCTTCCGGACGAGGGCTGTGGACAAGGAAT
Source organism: Phoxinus phoxinus (assembly GCF_949152265.1). NCBI lineage: Eukaryota > Metazoa > Chordata > Actinopteri > Cypriniformes > Leuciscidae > Phoxinus > Phoxinus phoxinus. Next base: position 27,620,266 of record NC_136891.1, read on the forward strand.
CCGGGCAGGCTTGGATGGGGACACACGAGGGACAGTCTTGGGGGAAACAGTTCGGGACTGAGTGCAGACAGGGCTGACCGGGGAAACACAAGGTGACTTGATAGGGACAACAGGGGGCGACGCTATGGGACGAATCCTGATGGGGGAAACAGTAGGAGATGAAGCAGGACTCAAGACAGGGGATGTAGTAGGTGGCTGGGCAGTGGTGAGAGGCAATTGAGCAACAGACTCAGGGACAGCAATCCGAGCAGCCGACTCAGGGACAGTAATCCGAGGAGCCGACTCAGGGACAGCCCTCTCTGCAGCTCTAGGCACGGGGTCTGGGGACAATACAGGCTTGACAGGAACTTCTAGGATCTTGACAAGACGTGACAAATAATCAGACAGGGTCCTGGCAGCAATGAAGACAGGCATCTCCTGACTAGCTGAAACCGACTGCAACACTGCTTTAGCAGCAGAATCGGCCGCGGCTCTCTCCTCAGCTCTCACGACTGCAGACTCATGAGCAACCCTCTCTGCTGCCGGCACAAGAACAGCATTGACTGAAGCGGACTCTGGAACAGCGTTGACTGAAGCGGACTCTGGAACAGCGTTGACTGAAGCGGACTCTGGAACAGCGTTGACAGAGAGCCATCGCGGACTCAGGAGGAGACAGAGATGGAGGACAGAAAGCTCCCTTCTTCCTCCTCTTTCTCCTTGGCCGCGGAGCAGAGACCAAAACCGGGCTTGTGACCAGTAGGGGAAGCTCAGCAGGGACCGTAACTGGTGCTGGGAGGACAGACTCTGGCAGGGTTGACGCCGTCGCTGAAGACTCCGAAGCAGACTCCCACGAGATCCGTCTCCCTCGCTTGCCGCGGAGACTTACAGGTGCGGATGGAGTCTCAGTAGTCGTGGAGGAGCCAACCTGGTTCCCAAACGTCGCAACGCCTATCAGCCGACCCTCAGGAATGACTGGCAGCCAGGCAGAAGGTGAAGACCTCGTGAAGGAGTCCTGCAGCTCCTCCCGACACAAACGGTCCACCACTTCCCGAAACGGACGGCGGATCAGTCCCTCCCGTTCATTCAAAGGAGGAGGACCATTGAGACCCGCGATGAAGTATGAATTGAGGAGGATCTCAGGCAAGAACCTCCTCCTCTCTTCCACGTCATGGGCGTACTCACTCAATGACCTCTCTCCCTGGGGGGAAAACGGTGCCTTGCCACTCCTCATGTCAGAGGTAGTCGACAGCCACCATTGTTCAAGGGGATCAGATTGTCCCTCAGCAGGAAAAGACAAACTGTCTGCTGGGTTCTTCTGTGGTCGGTTCATTCTGTCACGGTGTGGCAGGATGAACCCAAAGACTCTGACAAAGGTTTGACAATGATTAACAATGAACCGACACAGGACAGCAAACACAAGGGGATTAAATAGGGAGACTAATGATAACAAAACAGGTGACACAGGTAAAGCAATAATGACTAAATGAGGATAACATACAGGTGACACAGGTAAAGCAATAATGACTAAATGAGGATAACATACAGGTGACACAGGTAAAGCAATAATGACAAAACGAGGATAACAAAGAGGGCGGGGCTAGATGACGAGACAACACAAGCACATGGCCCAACAAGGCCATGTGTTTGCACATAAAACATGGGTCTGTCATGATCCTACCACAAGACTTAAAGACAGACAAGGACTAGATGGCAGAATCATGACAATTTGTGTCTCAAGGATGTATCTCAAGCTGTCTAGTATAAATTTCATTCTCAAAGTGGTCCTGACTGAACTGTGTTTATGTTTATGAGACATCTGGATATATACAAGCTGAGAGTACTATGTGTTCATAAAGTGACGTGATGTGAAGCCGAGTATGGTGTCGGTCCCATACCTGATATTTGTGCTCTGCAATTCACCCTTCCAAGTGCACACAAACAGCAGTAAGTATTGAACACACACACCAAGAACACACACCCGGAGCAGCGGGAAGCCATTTTTGCTGTGGCGCCCGGGGAGCGATTGGGGGTTTGGTTCCTTGGTCAAGGGCAACAATGTCCGACATTAGATGTTGACGTCAATATGACGTCATATTGACGTACGGTGCCTGCTGGGCTTCCATAGGCTCATGCATGCTAGGTAGACCAAGAACAAGAGAACACTTGTGTCAAGAGAACACTATCATCCTGCTGTGCTCTTTGCTTTTTGATTACTTGTTTGCATTCATTTTTAAAGAAGTGAATGCATAAATGCAGTATCCAGCTACACTTCTTTCTGTTATCTCTGCAATCTCAGCAATACCCTCCTTCTCAAAGTAGCATCACAAAGAAAGACAGTCTTTCCCCTTTCAGTTCTTTGTGTCTACACAAAAAGAGTGTGAGAGAGAGAAAGAGAATCAGTGGATCACAAAGAAGTTGAGGCTGGTGTATTATTTCACCCGTGACACTTCAAATGAATGCAGATGGAGGTAGGGTAAAATTACAACAAAGTGTGGGTGTCCCTTTTTTTTCTCAGGTCTGTGACTGATTTGTGGATAAGATGTGTAACAATGAGCCTGCTGGTCCTGAGAGTCTCTGTCTTTCTAAAAAAAAGAAAGTTTTTGTCAATGAAAGATTTGCTGTTCAGATCCATGGCACGGTGTAAGTGCACATGCTCAGGCTTATAGTGCTCATGTGGGGGATGCAGGTCTGGGATAGATGGTATCAAACCAAAAAATTATAATAATAAAACCATTTTCCTGGTTTCATCTGGTGCTTCCATATTCCAGAAATGTGACAAGGTACCATCCAGTCCACATGAAATCTGCACCTGCTGAGGCTCAGAAAGCTCTGCAGATTTCCACAGAATTGGAACGCATGTTAATCATACCAATGTATACAAATCCCTGGTCCCATGTGTAATTGTTTATTAAATATTTTGGCTATTTAATAATGCTTTGAATTACGAGTAACAGTGTTGTACTGTTTAACACATTTTAACATATAACAACACACGTTAAAATCCTTTCAGCAGATTTCCCCTCAAACACACAAAACTCCAAAAATCTGTCACAGTACAGCCAGATTCCCTAGTTCAGCTTGTGAAAAAATATGCAATCATGGGAAGCAGAAGTGTAGCATGAAGAGAGTGAAAAACATTTATCATTCTTCAGCATTTGCTCTTTACTTTACTTTATACAGTTTATTTAAATGTAATGTGTTTACAAGGGGGTCTGGGTATGAACATGTCATATGTGTCTAGGGCTGGGTTTTTCTTGATTTGAATCAATCTTCGTTTTAATGAACTGGCTCAAAATGGTCTTTGTTTATGAATTGTCTGGACACTTCTTTGTACCACTCTCAAGGGGATGCTGGGAAAAAAATGGAGATGGGTGTGACTGGGTTCCCATGATTCCATTTATTACTTGGTATATAGAAGAGCCTCAGGCATCTACTGCATTCATGAGTTGCCACTCAGTAGACAACCTCTGATTCTTATTGATGTCATAAAAGAAGCGTGAGAGCATCAGCCGTCCATCAATATCTCTTTAAAGGGATAGTTCACTTTAAAAAAAAAAATTATGTCATCATATACTCAACCTCAAGTTGTTTCAAACCTGTCTGAATTTCTTTCTTCTGCTGAACACAAAGGAAGATATTTTGAAGAATGTTGGTAACCAAACAGTTAACTGTTCCCATTGACTGCCATAGTATTTTTTTTCTTCTTACTATGGCAGTCAATGGGATCAGTTAACTGTTTGGCTACCGATATCTTCAAAATATCTTCCTTTGTGTTCAGCAGAAGAAAGACATTCATACAGGTTTGAAACAACTTGAGGGTGAGTATATGATGACATAATTTTCATTTTAAAGTGAACTATACCTTTAATACTGCCCGTATTCAACAGTGAGTGGTTCAGCCAAGGAATATATGCTCTCATACTCGAGGTCCAGCAACAAACAAGCACCTGACCCTATCATGTCATAATGAGAATAATTGTGCTTCATTACTATTGTTCAGTATTTAGTTTTTATAATTTAATTGAATAATTAAGAAACCGAATCCTTATTGGGGTGGGTCCTATAACCCAAGTTAACAACAACACTAAATTTCACCAAAATCACAAACGCACTCAGGCAGCAACTTTTGCATGGGCGAGCACTGCTCACTATTTTTCAAATGTCCACTTGTAACTGAGAATGTCTTGCATGTTTTTGTGGGTTTTCATGACTGAGTGTCTGAATGTGCACTTAAAGCAATGTGTTAGGTCAGTCTCATGCACTGCACTACAGAAATGCCCTTGTTGCCCTCGTTCATTGAACGAGTTCTAATGTGACTTAATTCTAACCAACATTAACTAATCAGACCTTATTGTAAAGTGTTAACAAAATTTGTGAATGTACTGTCCCATTCCAGACATTATACAATACAGTTTTTCACAATTGTTAAGACACATTTCTTGAAACCGTGACCACTTTTCACACAACAGGATACACAAAACCGAATCTTCAAACCACATTCACAAAACTCCTGACTCTTTCTGGCAAAATCAGACAAATGCCTCAAAAACTATTTTACTTGTTCTCAAAATCAGACAATGCTTTCAGATCATACACACATCAGTCAATAAACACTACAGATCATTCATTAGACACTGAGAACAGCATCCAGAGCATGAGGTTACAGAAAAAAACGTGTATACAGTAAACTAATTTTGCAATTACATAAAAAGAATAGTAATCAATTTAGTAAGGTGAAAATACCATATAAGTATAGTATTGTATCGAATATTGTATAGTATTGAATGTCTGTATTCAGCACTTGCATACTGTAAAAATGCAGTAGTCCAACTGCAAAAGGTCAAAGAAAGTCTAAATGAAAAGCACATTATAGTACATTCAAAAAAGCTGTGCTGCAAAATCAAGGTCAATGAGAGATTGATTCTGCCTCATCATCATGTGGAGCACAATGCAGAATGTGTTTTAGTGAGTGAGAATGTGTTCAGAGTTTTGCAAAAAGAGTGCATGAGATTTGCAAATGGTGTCTAACTGCCTGGACTTGTTTAAGGTTTTACAGAAAGAGTTATTCATTCAACAAATCAGTATAGAATGTGGTTCAGAGAATGGAGTTAAGTGTTTTAGCGATTGTGAAAAACTGTAAAACCTGGCCATTCTTGAATGTAAGCACGAACAGGCAGATGGTGCTGTTGCCAAACAAAAGAATTTCTAAACCATCTTTTATTTTCAGCTTCAGCAAATGAAGTAGAGCAGGACCGGCGTTCACCTTGGATCTTTCCTTTTTGTATAAATTCAAAATATACATTAAATGTGCTCTTAAAACACTGACCCAACACCTCGATCTTCACCAAAGCTGTGGGTTGAGCTGGGTAATATATAGCCGAGATCTCCAATTGTTGCTTGTGTTGACAGTTATTAAGGTACACACTAAATTATTTTTAAACTAGACATATATTATTTTATTGCTTTTCTTCTCTCACTGTTATTTTGTCTAAATTCTGAACCCGTCACCTTTGCAGGTGTTCCAGCATATAGACTGTATATCATTTGTGTGTTTTACCGAGAACCATAAAACTGACAAGATGGCATTACGCCATTGCAGAGAATTATATGAGACCATCTTCTCAACCTTATCCACACATCAAGGTCAAATTATATACACACTTTTCAGTATTGTGCTATAACAACTAAATTATGTTTCTGTTTATATCGGCAATGCACTGATAAAATGCAATGCAAGTCACTTTGAATAAAAGCCAGCCAAGTCAATTTAATTTTAGAGCTTTTCACAATACACATTGTTTCAAAGCAGCGAAATGCATTCATGTAAAATAATATATTAGTCGATGCTAAGGATAAACCCATATCCACTGTATATTTGTCACAATACATCTGTAAATGTATATGGGTCATCCCACCCCATCTTCCCTTATATAATCAGTAAATATAATCCCCCACCACAAAATAATAAGGTATGGTCTTATAGTATAGATGGTTTTTCCCCATGTTTTTCCATGCTAATATATATTTTTGGACCCCTGATTTGTTGTTAAAAAGAGCCTTTTGGACAGTTTCACCTGTTCAAACCCCTCTATGAGTTGAGAGCTGAATCCTTGTTCATTAAACTGACTATTAGTCAGGCATAATGTAAATCTGGTGTAAATATATGTGCCATCCTCAACATTCTTATCACAAAACATGTTCAGTAAACATTTTGTTCCAAATGCAGGATTTTCAGACTGTGGTCAGGAGAAAATTTCAGAGAAAAAATTGTTCTTTTGAACCAATATTTTTGGGAATTGGGAAACACGCTATATAAATTATTAGTAATTATTTTCCAGAAAATGATTTCAATAATTTGGCCTTAGATTAATACAATGACAACAATCTTTACATTGGCACACATACTGTTTTTTCTTACACATATAAGTTTTAAACAACCCGATCACAGTAAATGCATCTCTATAGCCCGCAGTGTGTTTGAGTTTTTATACATGAATAGGATACGCATGAGTTGGTTAGGGTAGGTTTAGTAGTGGTGTGGGGTGCGTGTGTATTATACGTTTGGGTAGAATTAGTGGTGTGGGGTGCGTGTGTATTAAATGCAATGAAGTGCGTGTCAAATGCACGCGAAAACTGCGTATCATATGCATGTAAAAACGTATAAATTGCACGACAAACACACTGCGTGCTATAGAGACGCATTTACGTGAGAACAGGCTGTTATATTAGCTGTTTATGCTATGTGGGGGTCTTTTTTTGGCATGAAGAAGTATAAATATAAGTGGGATTTTTTATAAGGCACCTCAAATAACCTCCATGAGCAGCCTATACCTTTTTCCGCCTTCTATGCATTGTTGTGATTGACACGTGTTTGTTAACGATTATTCCACGTTTCCATTGCTGTACCTGTGAGCTAATAATAATAGTTCTCGGAACGTGCCACAGTAGCCCATATAGGCCTGTTTGCTCCCTTAAGATAATCCCTCCTGAAAAAGAGTTCCGCTCCACAGCAAACTGTGTGCCTGCCACCCTCCCTCCTTCTCTTGCAGCAGCAGGACTGACATGAGGGAACACATCCCATTAGCCGCCTACGCTTGCTCTCCTCCTCATGGATAAACCAGCTGCGCACCACCTCCAGTGCACCCCCAAACAAAGGCACATTCCTCTCTATTCATATGTTCTGTAGCCTCATAACGCCGATACATGTCTCCATTCTCTGCATAATCATTATTCAATTTAGCCAGGCTTCCTCTGGACTGCTCGGGCAAAGCCTAAACAAGTCCTGTCATATGGTGGCTTAAGTCTCGTTTATCATACACCTGCCCTCAGACTGTCATGGTTGGTGGGCCTAACACCATTTCCAGTAAAGCCAATAGATCCTGGAGAGAGTAGGAGGATGTTATAATTGAGCTAAGGCTGAGCAGAAATATGATATCTGCTGTAACACTATCTTCCTAAAGTACAATGCGGCGATATAAGAGATTGTTGGCATCGGGGGAAGCAATTAAACATAAAGAGGGAAGAAAAGAAATCGGTGAAATGAACTACGGTATATAGGCTATATACCACTTCAATGTCAGTTGGCAGAATCGGTGGAATCAAAGCTCCCCTGGGAGGAAACCGACTCTACTTCAAATGCTGGTTTCGACTGGTATATGGGACTGGCATTAGTTTCCTCTTAAAGGAATAGTTCACTCCAAAATGTACATTTTACAAACCTGTATTACTTTATTTATTGCGCAAAACAAGAAAAGAAGATATATTTTTGAAAAATATTTCGTTTTTTGATATGATTAAAGTCAAAAATATATATATATATTTTTTTTTAACATTTTTAAGTCCCTTCTGCTCTGCTCACCAAGTGATGTTTATTTGATAAAGAAAAAAACAGTAAAAACAGAAATATTGTGAAATGTTATTACATTTTAAAAGAACTGCTCTCTTAAAATGTAATGTATTCATGTGATGGCAAAGTTGAATTTTTAGCAGCATTACTCCACTCTTTATAGTGTCACATGATCCTTCAGAATAGAATATGCAGGTTTGCAGCTCAATAATATTATTATCAATGTGGAAAACAGTTGTGTTGATGAATAGAAAGTTCAATAGAACAGCATTTTTTTTTTCTGAAATAGAAATCTTTGCAACAGTTTAAATGTCTTTACTGTCACTTTTGATCAAATGCATGGGGCCTTGGTGAATAAAAGTATTAATATCTTTTAAAAAAACACACTGACCACAAACTTTTGAATGGTAGTATAAATGTAGCATGAACTAAATGTTAATCTTAATATCTTAATCTAAATCTAAAATGATAATTTTTCATCATACTATGTGAATGTGCCAATAGAGTTTTATATAGATTAGTTTCACTCTAACTTTGTCCTTTTGGAGCTTAAACATTTTGCACCCCATTGACTTTCATTGAATGGACAACAACAGCTGAAACATTCTTCAAAATATATTCAATGTTCTAGAAGAAAGAAAGTCATATAGGTTTAAAACAATGTGAGGGGGATTAAACTAGGACGGATTAGACATGTGAGAACCTAGAAATGCTGACAGATTTGTGTCAATAGGCCGCCGAAATGTCCCTGTTGATGTGCAACACTATGTTATTATGTTTTATTTAAATCAAATGATCAGGATCTGAGATTTTAAATAGGCACACAAATGAAACAAGCACACATGCTCCATAGAAACCAAAAACAGGAGTGTATTTTGATTTGGGCCGATCCCTTCTTTTTCAAAGTCTTTTTTTTTCCGGATTACCAAAGCCATTGCCTGATTGAGAGAAAAATGCTAACATGTATGGGCAGGCGGTCTGACCCTCCACTGATTTCTGGGCACACACAGGTGTGGTGATATACAGGAAACTATCTAACAGTGAACAAAAGATCCAAATGCAACCCCAAGGCACAAATGCATCGGCATTCAGGAACACATTATTGGCGTGCACCATCCATGGCCGACAAACCTGTGCCGTTAGCTTTCAAATACTTGAGCATTGCACTTTCTGCACCAATGTGCAACAGAATGGATGCATAATTCTTAATTATTATTAATAAGTTCTTCGTTAATACTCCCTGGTGGTCTTTAAAGCCGAACAATGCAACAATGAAAGGCACGTACCGGATGGCAGCCGTTTTAAAGCACCGTACAATTACGATTATCACGATGGGAAACAATCAAACTTGTCGAGAGCTTTTAATACCCCGTTCTTTGTTGACGCTTCCTGCTGGTCACCCAGTCCCCATGCTGGGACATGTTTGCGTCGAGCGCCACCCTTATCAAGGCCTATCTACCAAAGCCGGCCGAGCCCTGCGAGTGACAGCAGGAGCATGTACAGTGGAGGGCAGATAAAGGCGGTGCTGTTTAAATAAAGAACGGCGGCAGTAAAGTGGGCTCAGAGGAAGGCCGCATTCTGCCTCCAGTACAATGGAATCATTCTTCAGACCTGGGGACAGAATAATATTGCCCTTCTGAAGCGGGTGGCACAGGAAAAGAGGGAGCCTCGAGGGAGTTACCCAAAACTCTCTGGCTTTATTTACAGCCGTCCGGTCACTGGCGTACCGCTGGCACCCATGGGAGGGCTGCAGAATCAAAAGCGCTGCATGACAAAACACCCCTGGCTTCGGATAATGGGCCTTGATCCTGGAACTCTTTTCTCAAGGCCTCGCAAGTGTGGCTGCCTCAACCGAGGAATTGTTGTGCTGCAACAGGACCTGTTAATGGATTTACAGCTATGTGACGTTTGTTTGCTTAAAGATTGATTTAGAGATTTATTGAGGAGCTAACTGGCTAACTGAAGATGTGCTTGTAGGTTTGTGTTTGTACGCATAGTGCTTCTGAATTGATTTGAACACAAGAAACCGTCTGGTTTTCAGGGGTGAAAATGGCAGTACGGGACTGTGACCAATGGGTGGCGCTTATCCCTCATAAAGTTGCAGACTTATCATCACTTCATATAAGGACTGTAGCTGAAAAGTAAATAGCTGTGTGATTTTTTTTTCTTTTTTCTCACAGGTCAGAATCAGTTTGAGGGCGTAGACATCACACATATTAGTGTGTATGAGTGTGCCCTATGTGATTAACAATTGACTGGAAGACCATCTGTGACTAATCAATTTACACTAAATGTTGATGCGCAACCATACAGAAAGAGATGGGAAACAAATACCACAACTGTTACCAACCTTGAAAATGATTGTTCATTGATAAACCATATTGGTGTATAAGGCTAGACCACAGCAGATCTAGCAATAAAACATGTTAAGTAAGCTGTGGAAAAGGCTGACTATTCCTAATAGTAACTAGACTCTAGGGGCTGTTAACCACAGAAAGATATAGGAAACAAATAAAAAAACCTTTCTATGTAAATGAGTACCATTGTGGACAAAATCACACAACATTCTGGACTGAATTTGCCAATATGTTTACCATATCATGACCGCACTTAATGACATGACATGACAAAAAAAAAGACAAATCTCAATCTCTTTTATCAGTCTCTCTCAAAAAAAAAAATCTAGATTTTTATTTATTTATGCCACCGCAGGTGTCTTGCTCTCTCCGAGCCAGAGGTGAAAATGAATACTGGTAGTTCAGTGGAGGTGTGAAATGATTTCTTTACACTGATAATGAATTCTGCCCCATGGTGATTAAAAGAGGTTTCTGAATCCCCAGATGATCACTGCATGTGGTTTACACTCAGTTTCGATAATGAATGTGATGATCTAAGGTTGCCACCTTCCTAAAGCTTCTTTTCCTCCAGAACAGGATTCATAAGAACACTGCTGTACTTTCCTTGATTCTGGGCTGTTTCGGACTATATTAAATCTTGAGGTAACACTTTAAATTAAATAACATTTGTAAATGCATTAGGTATCATGGCCTAACAAGGAACATCAGAATTTATTAAATAGGCTCATGTTATGTATAAATTTTTTTAAAAGGTAATTCATGTGTATTCACAAGTTGTAGGCATTTAAATGATAAAAAATGTATATACAAATTAATATTAATAATAATTATTATTATAACACAGTTTATTTTAAACTAATTACGTTTAATTAATTTTTTTAAATAATACATTAGATAATGTTAATTTATACAACTTGAAAAGTGCAAATATTATATTAAGAAATTACCATTAACAAATAATAATAATAATAATAATCAGCATAATCAATTATAAATTACACTTAATTGTATTATTATTGTTATAAAAAAAGAAAAAATAGTTTATTGTTATTTATAAGAAAAATTATGGTACTTATTGTTATTAATGTACCGTGTATATTATAATGTAAAAATCACAACTTTTACCAACCGTGACAATGATTGTCCATTGATAAACAATGTTGGTATAAGGCACAGCAGATCTAGGAATATAGCGTGTTAATTAAGCTGTGGAAAAGGCTGACTATTCCTGATAGTAACAGCAATCAACTCTTGTACTGTATGTTTTATTTATTTATTTATTTAGCCAAGCTTGATGCAACATCACGTGCGGTTGATATTTAGGGCAGCAGTGCATACAGTTCTGCAGTGACTATGGCCCAGCATGTCATTAACACACCACTGCTGTGACAAAAGCACTAATTATTATTCTTAGACTGTGGTTAATGAACCCAGCTGCAACTGAGGGTCCACTGCCATACTACAACAGACCCGGGTTCCGGAAGTGAAAAAAAAAAGAAGCTCTTAGGACAAATCATGGTATATACTTTTGTTGAAGCATCTGTTCACATTATTTCAGAGTATTTTTTTAAATAATTGTTTAACAGCATAATTTCTGGTGAAAAACTGTTACCCATCATGCTGTACAGGAAATTCCACCAATCAGAGAATCGCAGTCACCAAATCACACCAAAAGAGCTTTGCAGGCAACACCCTCTCCCACGAAGCACTGTGAATCGAGTCGGACTCTACAATGGCTCCATCCAAAATGACATGCTTCCTAAAGGCCTATAGGTGAAAACCAGTATGTGACAATGTCCAAATTCACAGTACTCATAAAAGAGAAGGCAAAAAGTACCCGGATTACCTACTTTTTCCGGCGAGATTCTGAAGTGTGCATCTAATGGACACTTTACTATCCCATGAGGCCACGGGAGAGGATTTGAGAATGACGTGTGAAGTGACACAACTGACACTGGTGGGTCACATGATAATGACAACATGGTAAATGTACAACGTCCGGTTTACATACGGTACACACATTCATACTATATAGAATGTAATTTTTTTAGCGGTTGTGAAGTAATTACTTAATCTGCTCTAATCCAAAAGTACCTACTCAAGCGAGTATGCGATTTCGGACGCAGCCATTGCTTTTAATTCAATTGTCATGCAGTGCTTAATGGGATTGTAGTTCTTTCCTTCACTAAAGCTGTTAAGTACACAGTTAATAAAGTACACAATAACTCCTAACCATCCCACCACCACATAACCTCATCCACCACTATGACCAGCACCAATCTTCCCCCATGGTCACAGGGCAGATAATGGTCAATGGAATTGGAGACAGAACTGCGTTTGCACAGTTGGTTTAGTGTGTCACACTGTTTCTCTCTCGTCACCTCTTCCACTACAGCCCCCCGCCACTGCAGCAGACGCCCTCTGTAACCTCTCACTCCGTATACAGGCTGCACCTTCTGTGGAGCGTCTCAGGTTTTTGAGATCAGGTTGTGTCATTAACAGTGTCTCCGTGGGCCAATTCAAGCAAGTAATTAGCAAGGGAACGTGCATTCCCATGGTGATGAGAGGCACAAGCCATCTCGCAAACACACTAGGCCCAGAGCCCTGCATCTGCGGCCGAGCTCGAGTGCGAGTAAAGCCTCATATCAAAACAATAGGATTTGAGTTTCGAGGCATTTAAAATAGTCCCCACTGCAGGAGAGGGGGTAGTCAGCTGTTCCTTAGTAAATTGAGGGAGAGAGAGAGAGATCAAGGTTCTGTCGGCTTGTCAGGCCTGTTGCCCTGTAATCCCAAAAGATGACTGCCACTTTTGACCACTTCTAAAAATACCTCCTCAGGCGCCTCTTTATCAGTTAAGTTTCACCTTTCCCACCTCATCAAAATCACAAACTGCCACTTCCACCATCTCTTTTCTGGTTGCGACTCTGTAATATGAATGAATGGTAGTGTTGGTCTGTGTACACTGTTCATAATTTTTGCGCAAAATTAGGAGCGGGACGCGGGAATTCTGTCTGGGTAACACATCCGGGGCCACAAGAACAATAATAGCCCTGCCTGAAAATACAAGAGGCAAAATAACAGAGGTGGTTTCCATTACAAAGGCCTTGGATGGAAGAGAGGCCTGCTGCTTTGAAGGACTATTCAGGAGAGGCGAGTTCCACACAGATCAGGTTGCCTTAATTTAGGCCCTACCTGGAAAGGGAGGAGGGTCGAAGTGTCGTTTGATGTGACAGGCAATGGCCATTCTTGTCCCGTCCAAAGCCGCACACATCACACCTGCATATGTGTGTGTGTCAATAATATATATTATTGTATGTAATATATGTACATGTAAAACACACATGTAATATATATATATATAGCCTATGTATCAGTGGTGTGCGGTGGTGTTTTAAAATGAGGAGTATGTACACTCTAAAAAATGCTGGGTTGTTACCCTAACCCTAACCCTTAACCCAATTTTGGGTCAAATATGGACAAACCGAAACGTTGGATCAAAAATGCAATTTACAAAATTTAACCCAATGGCTGGGTTTGTCCATATTTGACCCAAAATTGGGTTAAAACAACCCAGCATTTTTTAGAGTGTAATGTTCTATTTATTAAAACCAAGTATAATTTTCAACTAGTTATACGCATTTTTACATTTATTCCAAAATAATAACTAAAGGCAGCAACATTTTAAACAATAGGCCTATATATTATTTGTGAACTAATGTTCAGCTTTTCTTTTTAATAGTTAACTTATTTTCAGCAGTCGTCAAGCTTGTACACACTGGTCACAGACACAAAGATGTACTTTACAAAGTACTGGCCTGGCACCATAATACAGTGTAGTTTTTGGGCATCGCTTTGACAACGTAGTTGTCTGTACGTGAAAAACACAGAGGAAAAACATTTCGGTTTTTAGTACAGCGTTGTCGTGTTTATACTGGTATCAAAGTTATGTGAAAACTATGTGAAACCAACATGATTACAAGAGTACATTTCTAAGAACTTGCCACGTGTTTTTGAAAAGATCCTTTTTTACTGTATATCGTGGACACTCATGTCCTCACTAAAATGTCATTGACCCATATGCAACTGCCCTTCAAGGCCACAATCTCTTCAGGATGTCGTGTCTGGCTCGACACCATGTGAACGCTAACAGAAGGGTTGCAGGCACCTCAGCTAAGTGCATTCCCAGAAGTCTGACCTTTGTCATCTCCGGCAACAGCAAATCCCTGCTTGACCCCTTGCTGATAAACCTACTGTGCCTAGACTACAAGAGGAGACAGAGAATAAGCTAGAAATATGAAAAGGAGTGTGTGAGGCTCCATGACCCTGTATTCTCTGGAGCCAGCAGTGGCCTGGCTTGTGTTGCAATGCCAAAGAGTGTAATTCAGAGTGAAGGGACGGTCCAAACCACAGTGACGCCCTGAGGTGCGCAGAGGGGTGCGGGATTAGCACTCTGTTGGGGCTCCCGAGCCAAAAAGATGGTCTGATAAGATACAGGGGGTCTTGCAGGGGGCCTCATGCAGACTGAAAGGAGGACCGCGGGATCCGATATCCGTTTTCCATTCAGCTTTGAGATATAGACTGTGTAATGAGCCATGTCTCATCTTGAGTTATCTTGTCTTCTCAGACTTTCACTTCTTCGGCTACTTATTTGGATACTGTGCACAGTTCAAAACAAGGGCAGTTCACACAAAAGCTCTGCCACAGAACACAGGGCTATATTTACAGCCTCATATAAATAGTTTCAAAATCCTGTGGATGTTCACTCTCTGTGGTTGTACGACGATTTTTTATTTTGTACTACAAAAAAAAAAAACTTGGAGAATAAGAGGTTAAAAAAATCATCCATAATAACATACAATGCCACTAGTCTGACTCCCAAACGAATTACTCTTATGAGCCGGATCTCTTAATGAATATAGTTTAACAGCAAAAGTCACCGGTTTGACTCAGTATGACAAGTCCTTTACAGAACTGGATTCATCCGAGCAGTTAGTGAATCAACATCTGACTCACTTACTGAACCGCAGTTTATCATTATTTCCATAGCTTGTATTTCTTCATATCAGTAACATTACTGACTGATTGACCTTGGTTAGTTTAAAAAATGGAGATGATAAATTATATATATATATATATATATATATATATATATATGTGTGTGTGTGTGTGTGTGTGTGTGTGTGTGTGTGTGTGTGTGTGTGTGTGTGTGTGTCTTTTGTAATAGCTAAAGTAAAAAGCATTTAATATTTTACATATATGTATACTTTGGTAATAAATAAATATTAATATCAGTATTCCCATATTCGAATCAAGTGTCCCCACAAAAGGCTCTTAAACTCTCAGTGAACCCCTTTTTCAACTCTGAAAGTTACGACGGTGAACCTCTAGTACTGCTTATCAAAAAGTGCAGCCATGTTCAATCGGCTCATATCAATTGGCCGGGTGGAGAAAAAAGGGCTGCGTTTCCATTCCAGTCGCACATTGTTTTGTCTGGCAATGTTTATTTAGATGTAAATCAGCCAGCAAAAGTGTTACATCCTGCCAGTGTATGGAGGGTGCGACTTCTGGCCCTCTGAGGAGGAAACTGGCTTGAAGAGATTGGGACCCTCGGAATGTCAGAAACCGAGTGCCCTGTTGCAGTTTGGATGACATCACCCTTTCTCCCCGAGTTTAGCGTTAAAGTCGGGGCGTCCTGGGTGTTACACGTCTTCAGCTCCTCTCAACACCTCCTGGCCTATGGTGCTTTTGTGATTGCACTGATTATTGTATTATTGTAGGCAACCGCAATCACAGTACCGCACAGTATTGCGTCTAAAGATGTTTGGAAAGGTGCACACCCCGCGGTCTATAAGGAACACGCTTAATTTCCATGATGCCTTATCGACTGACTTCCACCCCGCCTTCATCAAAAGATCTAATTTAGATCAAATTAGAACTTGTATTTTCCAGTCAAACTCAGAAGATTGGAAGGGGCGGGAAAGGGGAACCAAGGGGCGGAATCTGTTCGTGTGGGAGAGTTCTGAGAACTATGATTAGAGGTATGAGAAATATGATTGAAAGAACAGGGTGTGGAGTATATTGTGGATTGAATTGCCATCACATTAATCACTGTGGTTATACAGAGAAACCAACCACATGAGAAATAAAACATTTGGGTGTTTGTTTTGTGTGTCTTTGTTTACAATATTTATATGATTTCTTACTGGATAAGACAAAAAGGCCCAAGGATATTGCAGAACAAGTAGAAGAAGAAAGCAAAAAAATGATTTGCATTTAAATACATCTGATTGATGACAATTAATTGATACAGAACTAAAGCTGTTCTAATAGTAAAAATCTGATGTCAATTTCCTTCTCCAAACTTTGGATGAGACAATAATGCTGGATATAAAAATAATATACATGATTCAGGAACTGCAAGCCAATTTCGTGCTCTTTATGTCTGTAACCTTGACCTGACAGTCATATATACTGTAGGTCCCTAGTGAATTCCTCAGTGTAATTAGCAATTCGCTCCACTTCTGCTGTCTCTGAAATCATGTCAAGCCATCAATAGACATATTCTCCACCTGTCGATGATGAACCGACTGATGATGTCATTTCTATATGTGAAAGCTGTGATCACAGACATCGAGAGCAGACAAAGAAAAATTTCACCATATGGGCATTTTCTGTGGTTGTGAAAAAGATGGGTGACTAACAAACATCATCTCTCGAAATACAGTTTTATGCACTTCTTATCATTACTGGCTCTGAATTATTTTTGGATCTTGTTCAAATTACTTTGTTAAAATGAAGCAACTCAATTCTGACATTTTTTTCTCACAAATTAATATGATTGGGTTCAATCTTTAATCATTTTTTCTTTTTTTTTACAAAGTGGACAGATCTGTAGTTCCCAGCACGCTTTGAGTATAGGCTACGTTTGGAAATTAACAGTTATTTTGTTTTTCAGTAAAGAGAAAGACTTGTTAGTGCTTAATGTTCAGATATATTAGAGATTTAAAATTATCATTTATTTTTTTTATTTTTTTGTGTGTGCTAGGCAAAAACGGGACTATTGTGAGCAGCTGTTCTTCAGAGAGTCACAAAGTTTTGATACTTCAGCACTGTGGGACCACAAATACACCACCTTTTACTACTCAACCATTGAAGAAAAAGAATTATAAGATGTTTCAAGAGAGGATAAGCTTCGTCAGCTGGTTTTGATGAGATGTAAGCAGAGGCATACAGTCAGATAACCCCCCCAAAAAAACCTGCACCAATCATGAAACACACAGTTTACCTCTGCGATTCTTAAGACATCAATGTCAAATGCTGCATTCTGTTTCCCCTAAACTACATTGAAACCACATGTTTAGATATTCACTGGTAGATCACTGATGTTTTAAGGCCATCAGATAAGCAGAAAGATTTACTTTGCAATAGTGGAGTGTTTGTGGGGGTAAGAGACAGAACATGAAGAACTGAAAAAATGAAATACATCTGCTATTAGATGGAAAAGAAAAAGGATGTTTGGAATGGAATTGGCCTACTGCTGCCTGTATAAAAGTAGGCTATAAAATAATGTTTCAGACAGTATGCTACATTATTCACATGACCTCACATCGCATGATTAATTAAAAGAGTGTGATGATGACCAGTTATCATCTCGGAAATACAATTATTTCACATTTTTAATAACATTTTTTGTGTTAAAAAAAGATCCTTTAATTTGGCAGATAAATAAAATAAATGAATCATGAAAAAGAAAACTATATGAAATGTATATAGCCTACACATGCATAATAAAATATTTTAAAATAAATTAAACTAATATAAACAGTTTGTTGTTAGGCTACTCATAGCTAAGTTTGGCTATTAGCCAATAGGCTACAAAATATATCTTGTTAAATTAGTTTTTCTACAAATACTAATAGGCTACCTAATAATTCCACAACAAATACCTTAGTTGTCCTTTCAAGGAAGGTGGGGGCAGTGGTTCAATCTTTCAGGATTTGGGCAGTGCACGTTTCTGAAAAGATTTACAGAAAATTGTTCAATACTTTTGGCGGTTTAAATTCTTTAAAGACTTTTGGCGGTTTATTTAGCTAATCACGCGCTCCCTGAAGTTGGCGCTATGTGAGGTAATGCCTGCACGAGCCAAGCACACACCTGAATCAAGGTCGAAAAGGGGGCGTGCTGAGGCGACAGAGTCCGTTGTTTAACCTTAAAATAAAAATAAATGAACGAATGACCTTATCCAGCCGCAACATAGCTGAATGGCAGTTTTCTGCACCACATAGTCACCCTCTCTACAGAACATTACTACAACGCAAAGACTAAACAGCGTTCTTATTCTGCCCTTCACAGGCTTCCGTAGACATTTCCCCTCATTCTCCCGTAGTCTGCGGCTCTGCCATCTGTGGTGAGAAGTACCCGTGGGCAGCTATATCAAAGCCATGGAGCAGATCAATAATATTCAGGTGGTTCCGTGCACCAGCTCTAACTATCTGAGACCGTTTAGGGTGCATTACAACCAGGTGAGTTGCTATAGTTTAATCGCACGTTATCATCTGTCAGTGATGCGGTCACACCTCATAATTTTGCTGTCAGCAGCCCAACCCCCATTCATTCTGTCATTGCTTTTATCGACCAACATTGCGTCTAATATTTCACAATGAGCATAACATGCATAGCGATCATTCAGAATGACAAACGTCGTATTTCAAATGTTGCTGATATCGTGTATTGTGATCTTAGGCTAACTAGCAAGACGCTATTGGACAGGAAAGCAGCCACTTTCTCTCGAGCACATGCTTTACATTACAAGCAGCACAGCTGCCTTAGGCTTTATTAAAAGCCTGATGCACATAATATTGTACAGTTGGTACTGATGAATAAAACGAGATCCTGGACTGAACATGATGGAAACATGCTAGAACACAAGCTATATTATCATTAAGGTTATCCATACTGTTATCTATCTCTGTCATAACCAATTTTGATATATATATATATATATATATATATTTCTCTTTTATTTTTACATTATTAAGTACATATTTGATTTGCTGTTTGTGTAAATATATATATATATATATATATATATATATATATATATATATATATATGTATAATATATAGGTATATATATATATATACACACACACACACACATATGTATGCTTTATTAACATTATTGTAAAAATATATAAACAATAATAATGTGTTTTGAATATAGTCAGGGTAAAGGCTATTGTTAGGACAACCCTCAGTGGAGGCCTTCTTGATTTTATAAATATTAAATATTATAAGGACTCGAGTTATAAACTTTTTTAAGCAAATTAATTAAGTGACATCTGACTCATAAAAAGATATAAACTCCGCAAAAACGAAACATCCCTTTTTCAGCATACTGTATTTTAAAGATAATTTTGTAAAATACAAATAAGCTTTACATATCCTTTTTGTAATGAGTTTAAACAATGGGTTTTCATGCTTAAATCTGCATTCTGTAACTGTTTTTGGGTTAAAAATTATCCAAAATAATTTTTTTAGCAAGTACATAACGAGCCAGTGTTCAAAACTATCTGCTTGCCTTAGCTCGTACAAAACATTGATAATTCTGCGAATAACTGCAATTGCTGATTTCGAACAGAGATGGCGACAAAGAGGAAAAACTACGGACTGCAGCTTTAACCATAAATAATGAACAAATATTGCACGTGCACCCGTGGAACAGTCCTTAAAACACTAAGGCTGAATCTACATTAACCCGGATATTTGAAAATGGCGTTTTTTTTCTTTCAAAACGCTCTCCTTCCACACTAGCGTTTTCAAGCATTTTCCAAAAGTTTCTCATCCTCAATGAAACGTCCAAAAACGATAAATTAACCTTACTGTGCATGTGTAAAACCCTTATATAAGCTCAATTAGATATGATACAGAGACATAATCAAATTCTCCTGCTATATTTCAGGCAGGATTATTTTATTTAGCAAAATATCTCACCATTCACTTATGTGTCCAGGTCGCACTCATTTGCCTTTAAATGTTTGGTCTAAAATGCAACTGGCTGCTCTCATGTTTTGGCACAGGACAGCAATTGCGAGAATATTTTTGCAGGACTGCGATATGTGGAGTACAAATGAACATTATCTTTAGCAACAGTGTGAAAGTTATAGCGCATAATAGCGGTATAAACACATACCTAACAGTTCAATATGCGTCACAACTAAAGATGCTTCATCGTTTTCTAATACCTCCGTTTTCACGATCCACACAACTATGCGAAAACAACGTTTTCATATTTATCCACTTGGGAAAGCATTTTCAAAAAGCTCAGTTTTCACAGGACAAAATGCCGTCTCAGTGTGGACGGAACGAAAGGCCAAAACGGAGAGAAAAAGATCAGTTTTCAAACGAAAACGTATTGCTTTTAACAATATAAATTTACAGCTTTACAGTGATAATAGGTCTAGAATAAAGTTATTGTCCAGCTAAAGTTAGTTCTGATTGATTCACTTCCTCGCAACGATCATTAGTTATTACCTAAGGGCCCGCTAACACGACACCGTTCTAACAGAAAACCCTTAATGCGATCCGGCCGCTCATTTACACAAAACAGTTCCTGGTGTCTCGAGAACGCAAACCATGAAATAGGTTTCAAGGTACAAGCCTTGAAAAATGTATAATACAGAATTTGTTATCGCTTCCGGCCTTCCGCATAGCCACGTGAACCGAGTTATCCTGACAACGTTTTATCTGCGTTGTCGTCATGTCCAGGCGCAGGTCCTTCATCAGATCTGCATACAGCCTGGATCCGGCGGACTGCGGTAAACCTCGGGATGAACCGAGAGACTAATATTAGCGTAGACGCCATCCTTCTTATGATGTACCAAGTACATCAGGGTTTATGGGAAGTGTTCCCGGTTCCGGCTGATCTAAACTATGCAGCCTAACATCGAATTATAGAAGTCTATAATGTGTTATATGTTGGCCAAAGAGATGTGTTTTTAGTCTAGATTCCACACTTGTATTAGTGTGGAAAAGGCCTAAAAGTTTACTGGCGGTAGACAATTGAGGTCACATTTACAATAACTTAGAGACTCTAACACTAAAGAAACCTTTCTACTGACTCCCAGGGTCCGTGATCACCTGTGTGAACATGCCGTAGTCCTGCTGCAGGGAGGCATGAGGACTGCAGATGTGAACAGAGCAATAAACTGCTATGTCCATAATGTAAGATGCAGACAGTGCTACAGGGAGGCAGGAAGGGCAGCTGATCAACCTCGCATGGCAAACAACATGTAACCATATGTGCCACCACCAGACATGTTTGAGAACTTGCAAGTGCCTTGGTGGAAGAGTGGGTTTACATCTCGCAGCAAGAACTGGCAAATCTGCTGCAGTCCGTGTGGATGAGATGCGCTGTAGTACTTAAAGCAGCTGGTGCCACACCAAATGCTGACTGCTACTTTTCATATTGACTCCCTCTTTGTTCAGGGACTCATTCCATTTCTGTTTGTTAAATGTCTGTGCAATTTGTTCAGTTTATGTCACAGTTGTTGAATCTCTTTATGTCTATCCAAATACACATATTTACACATGTTAAGAAATTAGTGGAAAAAGTAGTTGAAAGTGAGAGGATGTTTCTTTCTTGTTTTCGCTGAGTTTAGTTCTTGACATATAGTAGATTGTTGTGAGTGAAACATAATCCTCTATGGGTGTGTTGAACAGGTGTTTTGTATCATATAACTGTAGACTTTAATTCTCGATTTTAGCTTTAATGGAATGCTACAGTATTTACCAATCAGGAGACTGCAGCTTTTAGTTTAATAATTAATGTGTTTTCCCCCAGTTTGTTATACATTAGCTAGTAGATGCATTCAACAACACTCACTAATGAGACAGCAAATGCAATATACATTATAATATTAGCTTACATGGATGAAAATAAACAGGACTTCATTACGAGGTCATTTTATGCACGCATTTAATGTTAATAATCTTTTAGCCACTCTAAGTGGCTTTTTTTGCTCAAAGCCTTAAATTTAATCTGTAATATGCTTTTATCTTTTCTTAATCTGTTGTTTTGGCATTGCTTTCCTTTTCTTATTTCTATGAAACTGTAGAGTAGTAGCTGAAGGCCCATGCCAACACATCTGTAGACCTTACTATCATATTCTAAAAGCCTATAGGTATGATTTAATCTTTTAACCTGTTGGCACCGACTGATTTTTGGCATGCATCCCAATCCTTTTCTTTGGACCTGTAGTAGGAAATATGTCAACACATCCAGGGTTTTCCGAGTTGACGTAATTTTTCCTTCTGTTGTACTGGTATGCATTAAATCCTTTTTGTTTTTTGCGGGGCACCTGTGGGTGTTTCCTCTTTGATTGTTCTCCTCAAGCTGTGTGTTGCATTTCTCAGAGTGTTGTAATACTTCCTCCTACTATAGTTTGACAAGCAGACCCTGGGTCCACATACACGGTTGCACATGAGGTGTCTTAGTCATCCACATCCTCTGCTCTGTGCGGGCATAGATGGAATACACGGTGCTTTCTTTCCAGATTCTCGTGCGATTGTCACTAAGTCCCTTAATGTGAGGGTAAGGGATTTCCAGATGTTTCATGTTTTACTTTGGGTCACACACAAGCTAAATCTTGTAGTACGGACGGATATAAAGGTCAGGCCTCGCTCAGTGGCTTATTTGTTTTTAAAATGGTGGTCGGTCTGGCTACTATTCGGACTACACCTACAACTAAATGCAAAAGGGATGCCATGCTCCCTCATAGACTACTGGCATTAGGAATGTACATATTTACCATTAAGAGCACATCAAAATATCATCATCTGAAAAAATAAATAAATCTGGTTTTGTATAAATGAGATTGGTGACTCAGACGGTGGCCAGATTTTCACTGTTTTCAGTAATGCCCTTCCTAAACAAGATGTTCCCTAAACATGAAACGGTACAAATGGTTACGACATTTTAGCATGATTTCTGTAGTGGAATTACTGAATACCACAAAGATTTGGTGATGTTTGGCAGGCTCTCATTCGTTTGCCTTTGCATATTAAGGCTTTTATTCTCAGTGTAATAATTATGTGTTGATTAAAAAACTTAAGCATATCTACACTGTAAAAAAAAATAATCCTTGGTTTAAAAAAAATACAACCTGGTTGTAAGCTCAACTGCTTGATCCATGAAAACAAACCTCATTGGTCTTTGCGGAAGCTCAGATTGGTTGCTTTAAAATTTTAAGTTCACTCAACTAAACAAACAAACTATTCGTTTATTATAACTAAATAACCCCCCAAAAAAAGTGATTGGTTTCATCAACAGAAACTCAAAATATTTGATTATCTGAACAACATTAAAGGATAATTCCGGTATTTAACACCTTGAGTCTATATTGTAGTTTGTTTTGGATGAACAAGAGTGGTGGACAACATTTTTTTGACAATGGTTCCTCTCTCGAGTTTTTGACTATAAAAGAATTGGCCATGGACCTATTTAACAATCAATGGCCATGTCCGAAAATGTCATTAAAACTGCCAATAATGTTCGTTTACAAAACTGTTAAACTCACAGAGTGGTTAGTGGTGTTCGTTGATGATTATAAACAATATATCGTCGCAATATATGATTCCAATCCGTTTATTTTGCTATAGTGGAACTATTTTTTCAGACACTTCACAACCGTGTAACTTCCGCTCAATATTTGAATCTGAAGCGTTAGCACACTCCCGACCACTTGATGGCGATAACCGATGTTTATGTCTCGCGGGACACTCACGGTCACAGTCGAGTTCAACTTCATATTGCACTGGTCAGTGGTCACGTCTTTCAATATTTTCAAGGTTTTGTTTGTTTATTTCGCTTACTCTCCCGGAGCACAGTTGCTCTGCTCGCTAGCCTTATGAGAAACGGAAGCGAGCAAAAAGACTACATCGACCAAATGTAAACAGCCCCCTTTCCGTTTCCGGTAGCGCATTTATATTAACGAGCACTCAGTCCTTTAACAGAATTCAATGGGATTTTACAAAATGACAAATAAAACACGACAGAAACTGTATTTCGCAACACTTTTTGTTTCTGGAACATCAACTAACATCACTAATCACTCGGTGAGTTGCACAGTTTTGAAAACTAATGTTAAAGGTTGTTTTAATGACATTTTCGGACATGCCCATTGACTCCAATGTTAAATGGGTCCATGGCCAATTCTATTATAGTCAAAAACTCGAGAGAGGAACCATTGTCAAAAAAAATTTGTCCACCACTCTTGTTCATCCAAACCAAACTACAATATAGACTCAAGGTGTTAAATACTGGAATTATCCTTTAATGATCTAAGTTGATTTGACAAAATAGTATGCAGCAAAATAATAGTAAATCATGAAATGATTTTGTGCATTGTATTTAAATTTATGCTGTGGTACTAGGTCATAGTAATGCAGGATATTTGAATAGTTTTGCTTTGTGTTAGGAATATGCTCCATTAGAGAGAAAATAAATATGTTTAGGCCAGTCAGTTCATAGATATAATTTGTGCTAATAATTACAAAGTGTTGAATGCAAGCATGAAGTCCTGTTCAGGCTAGTAGAAAGGAATAATTAGGCCTTAATTGTCCCGCTTTTCCATTATGAATGACCGTAGGAGGTGTTAAATGCATTAAAAGTGAGCACTTTAAAGTGCAGGTCAGAAAACATCCAGACACTTTTTCAGGTGCAACAGAAGATAAGTGCAGTCTATGCACACACACACACACCTACAACCTTTGCCTTTCTGAAGGAAGTTGAAATTTTCAGCACCAGCCGCATCACTGAGTCACAGGCGCTTTGCCACCCACACAGCCCTGCTGCCATGTACCAGTACACGCTTGCTGCCAATCCATTCCACCACCTGTATTTTCATATTTTGACACCCAGCTTACATCTCACCTTTGCACCAAGCCTTTTGTAGATTCACCTCCGGGGTTTGGTATTATTATTCAATAAATCAATGTGTTGTCTAGTAGGGCTGGGTAAAAATAATGCTTTTTCATTTAGTCAGTGTTAGGGGTTGCACAGACTAGTTGACTAGTCGACTTAAATGCTCTGCCATGGAAGTAACGTGTTACAAAAGTAATGCATTACTTTTTGCTGTAATGCAGTAGTGTAAGGCATTACTAATCAATTTTCAGTAATATTTTACTCGGTACATTTTCAGTAACACTTGCGTTACAACACACTTTTAGCCCAAAATGTAATTGTAAAAAAAAAAAAAAAAACCCAAGCCCGCGAGACATTAACGAATGAAAAATGCAAGTAAGTTATTAGCTGTTCCTGGTCAGTCAATAGCCGCGTGTGGTGTCCCAAGTTTATAAATAAATACTAAATGACAGCTTCTGATATTTGTATAGCGATTTATTTCATTCCCTCTTGCTGGTGTACCTTTGTATTGTGTGACATTGTAGTGAAGGCGTGTTTAGGGCGGGTTTTACAGGAGTGCCGCGAGGCATGATTTCGGCCTCTGTGCTTGCGCTGGCCAGTGGAAAAGCGGCTAGTGGGTGAAGATGGCAGAAGAAGACTGTACAGTCGCGAGATGAACCTATGCGCAATTATGCGCACTTTGTGCTTGGCAGTTTTGTGTTGCGAACCCTGAAAAAAAACTGAGTTTACATACAGTTCTGTTGTGTCTAATATGATTATGAATAGACCCAAGCTATTCCCAGATAATCACTTTACCTCTACCATACTTTTAATAGACTTGGATCGTTTGTGATTCTTTCTGTCATCCTTTCTTGCATTGTCTTGAGCCTTCACTTTGCCAATTATATGCTATATTGTTAGTAGCCTGGATAGCCCACAGTCATTATGTACATCATATCGCCTTCTACTGGATGTAAAATGCTCTGTAGTACATTTTTTCATTTTAGAATGTTAAGTTCTACTTCTACAGTTATTTTGGTGAAAGTATACTCAAAAGTAATACGGGAGTAATGTAACGCATTACAATTCTGAGACAGTAATATTGTAAGGTAAAGCATTAATTTTAAATAACAGTAACAAGTAATCTGTAATGTATTACAGTTTGGAAGTAACGTGCACAACACTGGCCATGCCGCTTTAAGCTTGATGTCGACTAGTCGCTGATCATAGCCTATAGAGGGCGCAACAGAATACAAAATCTTTGAAGTCCACTTTTATGCTCCGTTTCCAACAGTTTATATATATATATATATATATATATTAATAAAGAACGTAGAACATTAATAAAGGAATTCATAATTTAATGTAAAAAAAAAACTGAGCTTACATACAATTATCACAACACAATATACTATTCCCAAAGGTAAGTAAGTTGAAGACAAAGTAAAGAGAAAAAGAGAGAGGGTAAAAAATAAATAAATAAAAATAATAATTAATAAAGTAGGAAGTATGTTTAAATTATAAAACCAAAATCTCCCAATAAGGAGTACAAATACACACTTTTTTCAATGTCTCTAAATATATTAGAAACTCCTCCTTAAAAACCAATAATCGTGGAGGAATTTTGAGGAGGAATCGTGGAGGAATGTAAGATTTCAATAAAAGCAACACATTATTTATTACATAAGATACCTTTTATCCTTAACAATCCAAACTTAACAATTTCCCACGATCAGCCTACAGGTATTCTTTGTTGCATCCAGCTGAACGCATCATTCCAGAATGTTTACCATATTGCACTGAAAAAACAAGTGTTCAACCGTTTCTATTTCTAACTTGCATATTTGACATAAATTTGAATCCCCAACATTAAATCTAATTCTTACATTTTTTTGCAGGATATTATTCAGAATTTTAAAGTGCACCTCTTTACATTTAGGATTAAGGGAAAAGGAAAGAAAATCAGTTCTAATTTTGCAAACTTCTTTCTTCTCATAATTACAAAATATATAATTTCTCAATACCAGTCCTGGAAAACATTGATGTACTAAACAGTCTCTCAAACATTTGTTAGAGCATTTTCTATAATAAGTTCTTATACAGTAGTTAAGGTATTATCAGTGAATATTTCAAATGTTAACTTACAAATTTAATCACCGGGAATGAAATAAATTTTTTTTAATACATTTTAGAGGAGCAGCTTAGATTGTATTTACCACAAAAAGCATCATGGCTCAGTATATTACCAACATTGTCTATCACATGTGTTAGTGACCATATGCCTTTCCGCCACCACTCATCAACCGTTTCCAACAGTTAAAATGACAAATAAAGGCATATTCTGAGA
This sequence comes from Phoxinus phoxinus, assembly GCF_949152265.1. Lineage (NCBI taxonomy): Eukaryota > Metazoa > Chordata > Actinopteri > Cypriniformes > Leuciscidae > Phoxinus > Phoxinus phoxinus. The sequence continues at coordinate 27,647,697 of NC_136891.1, forward strand.
GCGCTCCACAACATATGTTTGATTATACCACCTGGATACTCAAAAATAAATCGGGTGAATGCACGTTTTTCAAACAGTTTATTGTGACGCCATGAGCGCTGTTGAGCTGAATCGTAAACGCATCTGATTGGCCTTTGTGTTCACACGCTCATCGGATATGTCTGTGATTGGCTACAATGATCAACGCACAGGAGTGTTTAAAAACAAGCAGGTGTCTATCAGCGGACTCCACATTTTATAAATGACGCCCCACCCCAGGATTCTAGAAATTGTGATGGAGGAATGCACATGCATGCAGGGGGTGTATCCCCAATAGCCCTACAGTAAGTAGTATGCTGTGTGCATGTTATTGAGGAATGAGCAGGGTAGAATTACACAGATTTTTTTTTTTTAACCAAGATTATGCTGCAAGATATTTTTTTTTCCAACTACATTTAAGTTCCCTGTTATAGGCTAACCTGCAATTTTGCAAATGTCCAGTTTATTCCCATTCCAGTTAATTCTATACAGTATATTCCCCTTAATTCCCATGGAAAGTTTCCAACTTGAAAATTCTCAGAATTTTACAATGGCATGCGCTGTATAGAGGATCCTATAGGTCACTTGTAATTTTTCAAAACTCACAACTTTCAAAATGGTTTTATGTAGTTTTTGAGTTCTTAACATCTTTTGGAAAGATGTTTTATCACCCAAACAATCAATTTGTTGTTAAACAACAGTACAATCCATTGAACACACTCTACTTCTATCCCTTAAAGCCTCGTTTTCGTTCCTGTCTAAAACTAAATATGTCGCTACCCTGACAAAGGTCTATTAATCACAAATGGATTGACTAAAAAAAGGTACATCTGAATCAAGACCCATGAGAAGACAAAGCCGACTCTCGATTCCTACAACACTGGTGTAAGTTATTTTACACTGGTGCAAGTGCACTGTCCCTTACGCTTGAAATCTGATATGACAGGTTCTTGTATCTCAGGTACAGTAATTATCCAATGCTCTCCCATTGGACAGCTCCTTAATTAATTAGTAGAGTGGTTGGATAATGAAATTTAGCCTGAGCCAGTTCCCAGTGTTGTTCTCATGCAGAGCCGAGAGTCACTCGGGTCCCGAGAACCAGCAGCTGAGCCAACATGGTCAACTGCTCCAGCTGCCAGGCTACTGCTTTAGCAGCAGGGGTCTTGGCTAGGAAAGGGGGTTATCAAAGGAGAGTGTATTGGGGAGAGGAGGGGTGTTGGATTAAAGCAAGGGTTGGTGGGTAGACAACAGTGTTCACTGGGTGGGGAAGAACAGATGAGGAACAATAGAGGTAGGGACGCTGGAGTGAGCAGAAGGGTGAGGAGGCCATGGGAAACGTGTGGCGGCCATCGCCCCAGCACCAGGCCACTGGGCGCGCTCAATAGACACAGGAAATGGGATTTACGTGAGGCAGATGTGCGCAAGAGAGGTAATGAATGCATTAGAGCCCAATGAGCACGAAAAAGGTGAGATCGAGATGTGCGCTTCCCATGAAAGCCGTTAACCCTACCCTCTATGTAGACCACCTCTCTTTAGACAGCTTTACAGAGACACTCTAAAACAATGAGAGCAAAAGGAGATGAAAAGAAAAAGAAAGGCTCTTGAGCCTCGAGTACTCTTTGTCGCCCAAGGCTGGCCTGTCATCTTGCATTGCGTGGTAAGTGTGTCGCAGTGTAACTTACTACTTATCGACTGTTTCCAAACCCATAACACAACTGATGAAAGGACTCTTGTCACTTTCCCAAGACTGTGTGGCCCTATATCACCATTGACATCCTTTCTCTTACTGAAGTTGGTTTTGTATGGTGAGAATCTGGAAGCAACTGCACCCAAGAACATTTTCCCACTGCATAGCATAGCCTTAATCTTGTGGCAGGAGGTTTTCAGCCGCCATTCAAGGCATTGTATTTATGTCCTGTATATCATTTCCCTGTGAGATTGTGGATTGTTCGTAGGAACAATGATGTGTGGTTCTTTGAAAAGTTCATAAATCACTCGCATAGTGAAGAATATAATGTACACTGATGTCTCTCTTTACATGTTAGAGTTGTTTTCTGATGCTTGTTTTTCCCTAGTGAAAGCAAAGTTTTCACAAAGGGTGTATGATATGTATACTTCAGAATCTCTTATTTAAAATGCAATACAGGCAATGACTTGAATTCACGTCTTTTATGATGAGCATGTTTATAATTTCGAAATTAAATTAAGGAAAGAAATTCCCTGATAATTGTTACTTTTAATTTCTTGTTAAACACTGATGAAATAAGATTAATTTTATATGTTTTACCATATAAAACCTACGGTAATACAAAGCACATTTAGAACGTGGTACGTGTGTTAAACTAGATTTAGAATTTTCTTTTTCGCGGGCAACAAATCCAAATGGGGTTTCCCATGCACAAATCCAAACCGCCACTTGATAAAGTTTATAAAAACCTGTGATGCAAGTTTGTTTTACCCTCCATCAACTGGTGGCGTAATCAAGGATCTTTATTGGCCTCCCTTACAGTAGGAATTTGCTGTGATGGCTGCCGGAACTTGTAGCCCTAGGCTCACAGGCAAGAGCTTTACTTAAGCTCAGCATGGGGCTTGAAGGGGGGTGGGGGTACACGAAGGGGGTAATTTGGGGAGGTAAGCTCACACCTGTGGGATGGAGGGGCAGAAGGAGAGAGGGGTCGATGAGGGGTGGAGGGCGCAGAGAAAGCAGATGGAGACACAGAGGTTGAGCTCCCTCTGTTCTCCCATCTCTTTCATCCCTACCCCTGTGCTCTGAAGCGCAAGAGCAGAAAAAGAAGCGACACAAAGCCCATTCAATTAGGTTAAAGCGGCAGACATGTCTGCCTTTGCCCTAACACTTTCAAAATGTAAGTAAAAATGATTATGGACGAAGATGATTGTCGCATCTGAGAGGCTGACGGAACTCTTGCAGAAAAGAAACCTTCCATAAAAGTTGTCTTGTCACTTGTGTGTGTTTTTTTTCTGTCGTAATTTATGGTCGTCCCAGCTAGCTTTAAGGGGAATCAGCATGTGTCTGCGTCAGAGGGTTGGGTTTGGTTGTTTACACAGAAAGTGTTTTGTTTAGGTGGTTGGTTGGTTCAGTAACATTGGTTGTTTCGGTGTAATGACGTCTTGGTGTTTACCTTTGAGATCTGTAGTATAGTTGAGGACTCAATTAACCTTTGTAGCCTTTGCGGGGTGGCAGTGCATAATTGCTTAAAATACAACTCTCATTTTGAGATTCATGTTGGGCTGAAGAAAATGAATGGGTAGGCACAGTAAACAAGCATGTGATTTCAAAATAATGAATCCTTTTGCTCATTATCCCTTGTATTTCACACTAACACACCCTACCAGATCCAGATTCCAGACAGCATCTTTCTTACTATGAATAACAACAGGGCTTGGCACATGATAGCCTGGTGGGAATAATGTGCGATAAGGGCTTTAAATCTTAGGAAGTTGAACAGCACATGGTGCGAATTAAAGGCCTTGATTGTAAATGGCAGCGTGACGGCAATTGAATTCTCAGCAGCTGTCGGGGTCACAGCATTATATACTGCAAGCTGATGATAATTAGACTTTAAGCATGCAAAAGAACAAGGCCTGTCGCTCCGTCCCTATTCACTCATATGCTTTTATTGCGAGTAGGACGGAGGGGGCACAATAATTTCAAGTCTCTGTGTCTCCTTCCACTCCCTGTAATCTGTGTTGTAATCCATGTCGCTTGTGATTCCCAGGGTCCCAAAAGGCTTTTCTTGTTGACCTAGAGAGTGGCCCTGATAATGAGGGACCCCCACCATCTGTGTGCAAGGCCAGGGACCCTGAACACTCTCGGCCACACAGAATAGTCCTTTAGGGGGCAAAACAATAAAAGGAGCTAGGACCTCACCAGGGGTTTTGGAGGCAATATAACCTGGGCTTCAATTGGTTTGTTTCAGAATGATGGATCATATAAAATCTTTAGTGCACACTTGTTATAATTTTATAGGTCATTTTTAGGGGTGTCATGATTTATTCAACCCTCATGTTGTTTCAAATGACTTTCCTTCTTCTGTGGAACATAAAAGAAGATATTTTGAAGAAATATAGAAGTATAAGCTTTTGTCCATGGAATGAAAGTCAATAGGATTGAATGAGGTCAACCTCATTGGACCCCATTGTCTTTTTTTGTATGCCTTTTTTCAACATCATTTTTGATTTCCCACAGAAGACAGTAAGTCTTACTGGTTTGGAACAACATAAGGGTGAGTAAATGATGACAGAATGTCCTTTATGAGGTGAACTATCACTTCAGTGGCTTATTGCTCGGCACTTAGAACCAGATGATTGTTCAAATTCTGGCCAGAACCCAGACAGATGTTGACTTAACATTACTTGTACTACAAGATGTTTTACCATGAAAACCAAGTGGTGCTGCCAAACCTGTACCACGTGTCTCTTGTCAAGTGAAGCCTATAGCCCCCCCATTAAACCTGAATTTCTTGTACTGTACCTTCCAGTCATGTATTCAACTATACAGTAATGTGACCTTATGAGTTCAACAGCATACAGTGGGAGCTAAGAGTGCATTGTTGGTACACATCCTTATCTCTTAATTTACCTGGATTTTAGTTCCAGTAAATATATTGTTAATATTCATTTTGTAATAGTTCAAGACTTTTAAAATAAGGTCTCATTTGTTAATGCTTGTTCATTAGTTTTTACTGTTGAAAGTTCTGTGTGATCATGTGCACAGTAATAAGAGATGAATGAGACTTGGTGAAGAATAATCTAATCTTTAAAAAAAAAATATTATCAGTATATTATCATTTTAGTTTGTTTACAGTAAATCCATGTTCTTGGAAACAAGGCCATTTATAGTATCACTTCTACAGTGTGCTGGCATGAATGGATTTAGTAGATTCTTGGACTTCGGTCAATTGTTTGTAAAAAGTGGACTTTTTTTTTGGTTCACCTGTTAGATTAGTTTTTCTGTGCTAATAGTAGTAAAAAAAAACATCATTTGTAAGTCACAATAATGTGAACATGATGTTAATATAGAATGTTCTTAGCAACTGATACTGGGGCTGGTTTGAAAATATCAATTGTTGTTATTGGTTTTTAATCTATCTTCATTTTGTCAAACCGATATTGATTCTTAAATTCTAAAGTCAATCGTTTAGTCTATGCTGTTTTTTGGTAATGCGTGAACAAAACTAAATGTTAGTATTAGAAAAAGACTGAAATCTTTGCACTTTTTTTTCAGGATTCCATGGCAGTGAATGTGCATACTTGTCGGTTGAGCAACAGTTCCTCAATTCCTGTTGAACAAATCCCTCATCTTAAAGGCCTTACTATTTGCTCCTACAACTTTTTCTATGTTGTAATAGCTTATGCTCAATTTGCAGCACTTTCACTATGTGGGCTTGTCTTTGCAGTGCATAAACTTGCATAGCCTCTCCCTTTCAGTGCTCTCGCTTGTAGTGATGGTTGGGTTAATACTGGTGTTCAGACTAAGACTAAGTGTTTGCGTTCATGGAATGCAAATGTTCAAACTTTTCAGAAAACTGTGGGTCGTCTTTGTTTTAGATACTGTAGTTGGCATCAACCCGCTATGACCCCTAAAAAATTATTGCTCTGATGATAGTTGCGTAAAGACTTTTGTTTGACAATCTAAAGCTGAGCATGTTACATCCCCCTCCACACATTAACATACCCACTTTTGCCTCCACAAGTATGCACTCAAGTATACACTTGCCATGAAAAGGCACTTTTATCCCCACTTGTCTAGCCCTGCAGGATTTTTTTTCATTTTTTTTTTCATTTTGCACCTACACAAAAATGTGTGGATCACTGTGACATCATTAGGGATGTGGCACACACCTCGTTCCTGGCCCTGGTATTTTTATAACACTTCTTGTAAGGTAAACAGCATCTCTTCTGCAGTGTTAAAAGTACAAAAAGACCAAAGTTTTCAAATGTGGTTGAGTAAAACATTAGTACCCCTTTTTTATTTGCTGAAAAGTCTTGTTTTCAATAAATAAAAATCATAAAAATATAGAAATTCAGATACATTTTTATTGTGAATATACACTTTGCTGGTTACAGTCTACTTCCAACTATTTAATGGGCTAGATATCTTGCTTGCAAGACATAATATCGTTCTTTTGAGATGATTCTTTTCAATGAACTATTCAAACCAGTTCATAGATCTGTCTAAATGATTAGGTTCACATTGTTGTCAGTTGTGTCAGTTGTTGGGATTGACACCCGTATTTATTTACAGGTGCGAGTTTCAAAATATCCCATTGAAACAGCAACTTACAGCATCTCAAATACTATCTGTATAGCCGTTCACACTACAAAAAATTATGATCAATAAGTTATGACAATTTTTTTTTTACATTGCTTTAACAAGTTGATTTATAATTTTTAAGTCAGTTTAATGTCATTTATGTTGAAATGACTGAAACGTTACAGAAGATGATTGTACTTAAACATTTAAGGCAGCAGCTTTTTTTTTTTTTAAACAGTGCAACAGGAGTCAATCCTGTATTATTTTACCAGTAACCTTAGCGACAGTGACCAAAGTAATATCAGTAGTTTTTTTATCTGTAGCATTTGAGTTGACCGTTGAACACAAAACTGACGGGAATAGTTCAGGTGGAGAACTGTGACTTTATCTAAAATCTTCAGATGTCAAGGAACAGAAAGCTAAAAAATAAAAAAATAACAAAGCAAAACCACACACCAAAACCCACTACACATGGTAGAGACATGCATTTTTGCAACGCAGAGCGGCTCTCTCGCACTTTATGATATGACAGACAAGAAGTTATCCAGTCTGGTTCCATTCACACTGCGGGATTCAGAGAATGCGGTTACGAGTCCTGAAAATGCCGGTGTGAGTTCGGTTATAGAACGTAACCGTATTGAGGACTCAAATACAGGACTGACAACCGTATTCTGCTGCTGTGCGAATGTGGCCAATGATTCATTAGCAAATCTGAATTACTTTTAAATTATTATACAAAATTTTAATCTTCAACGTAATCACAAATGAAAATCCATTAGTCATAAAGATTAGCTTTTTTCTAAACATTGACGTTTCTTTCATGTAGCGAAGCAGCTGACGCTCGAGTAATGAAGATTACAAGAAACTCTTTCAAGCATTTAACTGCTCTTGGATTAATGGAGCAACTCTGACACCATATAGAGCTACGAGACTGAAGTTTGTTCCGCTTACTCGGTCTTCCCTCCAAAACAGCCACATTTTGGAGCCAAAGGATACAGGTCATTAGCACGAAAAGCGGCATTGCCCAAAGCAAACATGTCCCCGTCGGATCCACTGACCATGCTTGGTATGCAGGTTCACTTTCCACACTCTAGTTTTACACTGGTGCCTCAGGTAACCGATGACTGTTTCCATTAATGGAGCTTTGCTTCTTATTAACAGATCAGACCAGCAACCATGATTAGGTAGGTCACGCTTAAGCTGTTCAACTGGAAAAAGGTGCTGCATTTTTTTAAAATAGCGCATTGTTCATTGAGAGGTTTAATGAAGCCTTTGATTATTTCTTCCTTTGCGCTTGCAAACATACATCGTTTATCTGCTAACCAGCCGGATAGCACTGTAGAAATTGAATGAGCAGCATATTAAAAATAGTCAACGCCCATTTCAAAGTTTTCTGTGAAAGTGGCTTTGAGGGTTTAACTAGTCCACAGATTAAATTCTGCAAGAAAGTCAGTGAATTACAACGAAATTCTAACGTATAATAATATTTATTTATATACATGAATGCACAAGAGATGTATCATGATACTGTCTGGTATTGTGTTCCTTTAGCTTTAGCCCTGCAAGATACTGCTTATGCTGAGCTATGCTTAATTTTTCAAAGTTTAGAGTGATGTACTAATTCACTCTTTTGTGGTGAATGAATAGTTACTGTGGGTGTAAGCATAAAGAGGGCCCATGAAAAGAAAATTACTCATTTCCAAACCCTTATTATTAAGGCAAGACACTACAGGTGAATAGGGTAAATTTTTTAACTAGAAGATATCACCATGAAACTTTCCCAGTTGATTTACCTACATTAAGATGAGAAACAAATGTATTACAAGTTTTCTGTAATTTAATGTTTAAATATGCAAATTAGGCAATATCTAAGTAAATATGCGCTAATTTGCATATATTTATGCAAATTTATGAGGGATTTATGGATATCTACTGTACTTTTGTTATCCTGTAAATCAGAATATACTGTCAATAGCCTTAAATTTATTTTCGCCATGTTTTTTGGAATAAAATGTTATATAAAGCAGGCTAGGAATAATATATTTATAAATCCCTCTGTAAATGTCTTCATAATATAACTAGGTACAAGACTGGAAAGTTTGGTGTATGTATATAGGTGCTACTGAAGTGGAGATTTCGGACTTTCGGTTATTTTGAGAAAACGGGCTTTACAGATTTATCATCATCAGCCAATGAGATTGCGCATTCAGCCCTTTTACTTTCACGATTGGTTGCTGATAAAAAGGAAATAACAATATTTGGATCCGACAGCATTGTACAGAAGAGAGAGCGCTTTCCAACGGTGTGTGCGATGACAGGGTGCAGACAGTGATCGCGGATCAGCGGGATGATTTAGAACACCAACTTTTGTTGAATTTATGAGAAATCTACAGATGCAAATAGACAAAGTGTAGTAAAATAAAGACCTAAATGTGTATTTTGGACTTTTTTTCACCACAAGTCTGAAAGAAGACATGTTATTGAAGACAAATATCCCAAAATCTCATGTTTTTGCCTGCCGTGTCTCGCCTTAAGGCTGTAGGCTACTTGTTCACAATTATGACGCATGATCTTGATCTGGCATGAGTTGAGACAAATATTGGGTGCAATGTCTTGGACATGAGCGTATTCTGAATATAATTGTAATTGTTCTATTTTTTTAAATATGATACTGGATCTTCATGAAACATACTTCTGTGATGCCAAGCATCTTACATACAGTACCATTACATTGCCTTTGATATACAGCTTAGTTTGTTGAATTGAGTGTTCATTGAGTGTTGAGTTTCAATCCCAATCTACAAGTTGAACTCATGATATAAAGAAAGGGCAATACGTTTTACACAAGTGTATGTAGAATAAGCATGCTGAGGTGATGCTCCATCAAGTACAAGCGCACACACTGGGCCGATCCCCTATCTTGACAGACACCAACAACCTTTTCAAGAAGCATGTCTGATCTTGTGAGATTCATGTCTGACAGAATCCCTGTCTTCAGGCATTGCAGTGATCAAAGGTGCTAGAGTTTTATATAAAAGAGTGAGTGAGACACTTAGTACTGTACATGCACTGTACACAAAACATAAGCCTGGGCTGTTACTACTAACCTTTTAAGAGCTACACACCCTCTCCCATTTTTGCTGTAGTTTTGACAACTCGAATACACAAATATTCTTGTCTCGCTTAAATCCAAAAGTTGCCATTTAATAGTTTAATTAAAATTAAATGGCAGCTTTTTTACTTGGTTTTAATTTGATTATACATATGAAATTTAATATGAATACACTCTTTATTATAGACATCCAGCATATGCAATTATTGTTATTGAACAGCTTTAATTTAATATCTTGGGATCTATGGCTAATTGCGTTTTATATAATTTTGGGATTGATAGGATGTCTGGTTGCCTAGCAACTACAGTATGAGTTAAATTTGCAAATAAGCCCGGTTTACACATTTTAGCTGGGAAATTAAAATGTTATTTGACAATCCCTCTCCTCATGGAGAACAAAATTGTCCTTAAGGAACCTGAAGTTACGGCATGCATTTTTTTTCATTATTTAACATTATAAATAAAACTATTAAAAATATTATTCTCATGAACCACTTTCTGTGCATGTCATCTCTGGACATGGAGGTTTATATGTTTGAAAAATATTAATAGATTTGTTGGACTGTCTCAAATCTTGGTTTGTTTTACATATTTACCTAAATTGTTATTTTAGAAATGATATGATATTTTAATGTTTTTTGTTTTTTTTTCACAGAATGGAACAAAGAAGTCCTGGGACTTTATGCAAACCCATGATAGGTGAGGATGTGTCTTTCTTTCTCTCTTTTTTGATCCATTTTTTCTTTCTTTTACAATAACACTGTGAAGTAAGTCCTCTCTGAATTATATGATTTTGGTTTATTTGGTTTCTGTTTTTGACTTTGGAGTTCTGACTGCCCTCTGAATTGATACATTTTGCTTTTAATGCTTAAGCGAGAAATGGAGATTTGGATTTCCTGTTAACCTGTTTAACGATATTCTTCGAGAGATGTCCCTTGCATTGAGTTGCGTGGAGTGTAAATCATTGAACATAATACTTCAAGGCGACTATAAACCTGGGAAGGATTAGAGGCGTTTGCAGCTGGAATGTCTCACCAGAGTGCAACAATAGGAAGTTCTCCCCTGCACCAAAAGTCTTTGTGTGCACATCTTGATCTCTCTTCAATTCTGTCTTTTACACACTCACATCTCCATTGAGCTTTGTCATGATAAATCGGTCCCTTTCTTTCTTATTTTTATACACAGTCCTCTTTTTAGTAGTTTCAGGTAGACCTTGCAGCCCTCCACCTGTCTTCAGTGCAGTTACTGATCCCTGACCAGGCTTGAAGTGTCCAAGATAGAGAGGCAGAAGCAGTTAAACTTCCATTCTGTTTTCCACACAACCCCTTCTCACCGACCCAAAGCGGTCTTTGGGTCATTACACACCTAAGAGCAGCCTCTTTGTACCTCTCCAGTTGTCAACTGCTGCCTTGAGATCACGGTGACCTTTCATACAGGGTTCATTAAAGCTATCTGTGAGGATTGAGAACCTCTGTGGACCGTGTGTCAATATTGCAGGACACTTTTATTTTTCTATGGAGCTGTCTGGATATTGAATCATCCTCAGCAAGTAGACCTGGTGGAACAAAGTGGTTACAAACTCGCTGGCCAATAATATAGCAAGAGTTACAGCATGTTCCTATATTAGGTTTCTTCAGAAGGCCTTTGTTCTTCAATGAGGAGCGTCTGGATCATGTCTGTGAGAAAAATGGTCCACAAAACCAAAAAGTTTCTGTGGTGTTGTAACACCTCATCCTAAACATTCATTCAGGCGTGTAGTTTTTCAATTCAATTTAAAATGCTGCAAGGTGAGGAAATGACCAATCAGAACACGTGGATCTGGATTTTGGACCAATCTTATTTCACTGTGGGTGGGGCAACCCTCAAATTGAATTAAGAAAGATTGTCACTTTGTGTCAAACCTGTTCTGGACAAGACTGAGGGGAGCTGAAGAAGAAAAGACTCATTCACCACAGAATATTATGAGGTTCTGTTGTAAATTCCTTGATTATGAGAAGGTGCTTCATATTGTAAAAGCTGAATAATTATTAGATTGTGAGTGCTTATGTGGTCTTATTTTGTACTCTGTTACTCACATACTCTACCATTCAACAGTTTGGGATCAGTAAGAACTTTTGAAGATATTAACACTTTTATTCAGCAAGGATGCATTAAGTTGATCAAAAGTGACTGTAACGACATTTATAATGTTTCTGTTTTAAATTAACGCTGTTCCTTTGAACTTTCTATTCTTGTAGGAATCTTGAAAAAATGCATTAAGTTTTCACAAAAATAATAAGCAGCACAACTGTTTTCAACATTGATGATAATACGAAATGTTGTTTCCTGAACTGCAAATCAGCATATTACAATGATTTCTGAAGGATCATGTGACACTGAAGACTGGAGTAATGATGCTGAAAATTCAGCTTTGCCTTCACAGGAATAAACTACAGTTTAAGTAAAAAATGTATTTAAATTTTTTTATTAAATAAATGCAGCCTTGGTGAGGATAAGAGATGTCTTTTAAAAACAAAAACAAAATCTTACCTACCCCAAACTTTTAAACGGTTGTGTATGTGCACTTGTTAAAATATTTGACATCACCATTTGACTGTGACATTGTTTTGTTGCACTGTTTAGTGGATTGATGAATGATGGGATCTGCAGTTGAAAGGTAAAGCCATTAAGCGGAGCATCTGTTCAGGGCATTAGTGCCACTGCTACAGTCTCTTGTGATCTCTGCTGGTCTTTGAGAGGTAAGGAGTTGGTAGCCGCTGTCATGGATTTTCAGGGGCGTTGATGATCTTCAGGTATATTGATCTTTCATCTACAGTTTTGGATTTGCATCAGTGTGTGATGTGAGTGATTAGTATAATGCTGCACCAGGCCTCTCCTTCTCTTCCTGCTTCTCCCGTTGCATTGCATCCCGTAGCGAGAACCAAACAGACCTAATGGACAGCAGGCTTAATGGCGTGTGACACGTCCTGCGTGACTTCGACAGTACTTTCATGGTGGAGAGGTGAAGCAGCGAGGAGCATGTCATTCAGACATGCCTCGGCTCGCTGGGGCACTGACCCGTCAGCCGCAGTTTTCAAGGGTTGACCCAGACTGCACTCTTCATTCCGGATAGTCTGTACTCCACCGCTCATCATCAGTGAAGAAAAAAGGAGGAGCCTAACTGACATCAGGTGTGTGCCTGAGGCTAAAGGCTAAATTCACCTGTGGCGTTTACAATGACTGATTTTAGTTTTTACTGCTTTATTTTTATTTAGACAAATGAGTATATAATTTAAATTTTGGCCATTTATGAATTGTTGGCCATCACATGGATTATGATATTGGAACGACATGAGGGGGAGTAATTAATGACAGAATTTTCATTTTCGGGTGAGCTAACCTTTTAAACTGAAGCATGACCCCTCTTAATCAGATCTCAAACCATCAAACGGTGTCACCAGATGATAGCACTCCCTACCAAAAGTTTGTGTAGCCTATAATATTAAGCCGTTTTTGTCCTGAACAAATAAATGTGTATTTGTTTATATACATGCAAAGAAAAATTCTGGCCAATATCATAATCCGAATATTATTTTCATGTGATGATTGTGATGTCATTAAAATGATATGCTCATTTGTCTAAATAAAAATAAAGCAGTAAAAACTAAAGTCAGTCATTTTAAATGCCACAGGTGAATTTAGCCTTTACAACCTTATAATGAACAGTATGAAAAATGTATATTCATCTTAAGAAATATTAGTGTTTTTTCAACCAAAACAATAAAGGTTTCATTAAGATTTTTTTATTTTTATTATTTTTTTTTAATATAATTTAATTTGAGTAATTGAACAGTCTGATGTTCAGGGTGTCGTTAACAGTACTTCGGCACAGAGCCACCTCTCAATATTTCAATCCAAAAAAAATAAAAAAATAAATGCATATGGCTTCTCTAGCATCATTTTTGGTGTCAGTGAAGTCACACGGCTGACATGCTCTAAATAGTAACAGATAATTTTTTTTTTTTTTTGCTATTTAGCCAGAATATTTCTAGTTGCCGAAATGTTGGTGCATCACTAAAATTATTTATGTTTTTACATACTGTAAGTAGCAAAGGTAATTAATCTAAAAATAACAAATAGGGGAAATGAGCATGAACAATTAAATATCCAGAATCGATCATTTCAGAATATATATTTATAATTTGATAACCAAAATGGTACTGCTATTGTGCTCCTTTTAATTTTGCGTGTGGCCATGTTAAAAAAAAACAAATTCAGTAGAGGACAAATAGTGGTAGGTAAGGTTCAGGAGTGTGTGTGTAGCATTCAGGCTGTGTGGGTAATATCTAGCAAGCATTCACCATGGGAAAGGCAGGGCAGGGCTTCCTGCCTCTCCGGACATATCCGTTTTCTCTACTCAGAGCCGTCTCGCTCTCCTTTGCCATCGAAACAATCACGTTAATACAATATATTATTATAGCAGATAAGGAGCTGATCTGTGAAAATTGGCAAATCTAAAAGTATGGTCACATTTATCATTGTGTGATGAATTTCCCAGTCATTTCAGTATGAAAGTTGGCCACACATTTGCCACATTGACCATCATTTATTTTAATGTCCCGGTTTACACCTGCTATTAACATCAGTCTTTAGAAGTTAAATTAATACAGCTGTTTGACTAAATACCTTTTCAGTCTAAAGCAGTGGTTTGTCTATGCATAAGGCAGATGAAGACTGTGGCTCAAATACGTTAAAAACGCTGTAGCTCGATTGTAACTGCACATGTAAACGCATACCTGGGTGTATTTTGGAGCAACAGTATGAAATCTTTTTCGCGTGGATCTCCGAAGTAATTTTTTTTCTGTCAGGTATGTGTTGTCCTGGTTGGAGAGTTGTGGAAGGATGCTGCTTGTATAAGTGTGAAAGTGTTGTGCAGAGACACTGTCCTCTGACCTCCTGCCACGCTGAGCTATTAGCTAGTCTACTGAGGCCTGGCTATCCCAGTATGCTTCAGTGGATAAATCCTATTATACAGAGATCCTTAAGACGCAGGGATTTATTCTCTTCTTCTTAGGGCATTATGTTCAGTCTCAAACCGAGATAAAGTGAAAAGCCAAGACCACATCCAAGGTGTTAATCCTGGGTGATTTGTTGGGGCTTGATGGAGCAAGGGTGTCCATGTGCCTCTCTCTTTCACACACATGCTCATGTTCACTTACTCTATCACTACTGTAAGCCTACCCAAGTTTTTGGATCAGTCGTGTTTGTTGTTGCTCTTGCAGGACTGGATGCGTTAATGACAAGAGAAGATATCCATGGTTGAGTACTTCTCCATGTGGAACCGCTTCTCCAAGTGACAACTTGGCTTCTAAATGTATTCCTCTTCCTTTTCTTTCCTCTCTCCAGTGTCTCTGTGCTGATTTTCAACACCACCTCACACTGTTTTATCCTGGTCAAGCAGTTCCGCCCAGGTAACGCCTTACAGTTTTCCATGCTTGAATCTTTGATTTTGACTGATTGTAGGTCTTGTTTTCTTCACACCAATTTAATGAATGTTTGATTTTTCTACGTCTATGAGATCTTTGGATGGCTGTAAGGTATTTTTCAATTACTGTAGATATCTGAAATAGTTCCCTTTCAGAATCCTGATCCTGGACAACATTCCTATTAACCAAACAGATTTGACTTACAAGTTTACAGTTCATGTGAAGTTTAGGCTTACAAGAATGGTTAGATGCTTCTACATCAGTGTTATTTACCTATCATTTCCCTCTAATTTTATGGGTAAGGTTAGGTTTACCTTTATCACATTTTTATAATTAAAGTACACATTGCAGTTAGTCTTTGAATTTCAGTTCATTTTAATTCTGCCTCAATGAATTGAATTGCAATGCTGCATCCCTTTTGTTCGTTTCAAATTCAGGAATGGATTTATAATTTAAAAACCATTCTCAATTCAATTCTTAATGTCGCTCAACCCTGTTTGATATATTCTTGGAGCACCCCAAAATCATACAATTTGAGTAAGTGAGGCTTGTCACACCTAAACTAATGTTTCTTTTTGTTTTGCATCTGCCTGAGCTCTCCTACTAACCTAAGGTCCCCCTCATACAACACAACCTAGGCGCCGATGTGGGCCTTCCCTCACTCAAAACTTCCCTAAAACCAATTCTTTAATGATAAACTTTGATTTTGTAGCATGATTTCACAGCTGAACAACACCTCGAGATACTGCAATGCGAACGCTCTCACACATAGGCCTACTTAATTTAGACTGTATCTCATTACAGTGTTGTACTACACCCAGATCCCTCTGTTATCTCTACCTGAAAGAGACGAAGAAGTGTTTTGTTCTGCTGCAGATTTTTAAAGTTAACCTTTTAAAAAAACATCTGATATGCAACAGATATCAGGTGCCATTTTAGAACTGCTGTTAGAGAGAAATGTTTGCTTAAAAATAACATGGATGATAGACTAGGGAAAAATAAGATTTTTTTTCTTCTTAGACCGTTTAGAACCTTCCCACATCCACCGGGTAATTTCTCTGAAATGCGTTGCACACAAAGGAATAAGCCACATATTAACCTATTGCAGTGTTCTCATAATGGGACATTTTTCATGTCGATGGTGGTCGTGCAAACGGAGCATTTTTCAGTGCTCTCTATGAAGCTTTGGCCCTGCGCTACTGTGTTACACTATTGTTCTATACATGCTCGCCAGGGACGGCGCCCTGCTTCTCAGAATGGAAGGAAAGCCTTGCATTGAAAGAGAGACGTCTTTCTACAGTTTTTTTTTCTTTTCTGTAGTCTTCAAACAATGCTTCAAATGAAAAGGCAGGCCTTGTGCAGGGAAACATAAGAACAAGTCTTCTCAAGGATGGCTGTTTTTGAATTGAGCTCTCAGTCAGTCCCATATGGTACAGTACATTCGTCTGAAGGGCGTAGTAGTTAAAGATCTGGGTAAAGATATCTGTAAGGCTGTAGGTTCAAACCCATGTGTGGTGAACCATAGGTTGGGCAAGTTGTTAAGTACAACTAAAACCATATAAAAAGTTCATTCCTTGAAACAAGACAAACATTAACTAAAATAAAATATAAAAAAAAACTTAAACTTTCAGCTAGTTGCAAATGCAACTTCTCATTTTGTTTAGTTTGTTGAAGAACAAACTAAAATTTAATAAAAACTATATAGACATTTAAAAAAAAAAGATCAAATTTACAAGAAGCACAACGAAATAGCAAAAATTAAGTTAAAGACAGAAAATATATAAAAAGATCTCATTTTAAATATGATGGTAGTTTATCATTGATACTAAAATAAACTGATTGGGCAAATGTCTATTATTACTAGTTCAATAAGTCTGTTAAAATATCATATAATTTCCATAGATATAATTTCCTTTTTTTTTTTTACAAATTAAGGCACTTGTCTGAGGGCACGTTTACATGACGATGTTTTTTTTGTGTACAGACAACAACGTTGTCAAAACGATCCCCGTTCACATGGATCCGCAAAAACGATTAAAAACGCTGTATTATTTATGCCAGGCCAGTAGTTGGCGTTGTCACTTTGTAAAGAAACATTACGGCCTATATACTTTAGACTATAGACTTATATGACGTCACCATTTTCACAAGTTCGTGTTTGAAACCAGTTTTCAAAATTTAGCATTTTCAGGCCCCCAAAACACCGTTGTCGTGTAAATGAACAGCCAAAACTCATAAAAAGTTTGTTTTTTGGCTCACCAAAAAACACAATGGTGTAAATAAATAATTGTACAATAAAAAAATGAAAATTATGATTCCATGCATTTATGATTTTAGTATATTTTGTTATTATTATTAGGTGACAGTTACACCAAAAAAACATCCTTAGTCATCAAATGTAAACTTGTCTTAAAGTTTTCAAAACCATATGAAACCAATATGAATACAATGTTGATGCTAAACTTTTATTTTTTTTAAGATTCTTGTTCTCACACACATACTTGTGCCTACATGATCTAAAACACTAAATTTGAGACCTCATCAATCAAAGTGGTTGTGTACTCAGATGTTTCCTCGTCTATCTCTGTGTTTAAAAGCACTCTTGAACGATGAGTGACACGTCTTACTTCTTCACAGCTGTGTACATGAGCGAATGGGAGCGGAGCAAAGTTAAGCCCCTGCAGCCTGCGGAGGAAGAGTCAGCGGAACCCGCACCAACAGAAGCTAAAGTCCCGGAAGAGAACCAAGCAGGGGACTCAAGCGAAGAGACATCAAGCCACCAACCTCCAGCTTCGGCTGGTGTGACCTACGAGCTTTGCGCAGGCTTGGTGGACAAACCCAACCTTTCTCTAGAGGAGATTGCCAGGCAGGAAGTGCTGGAAGAGTGCGGATATGATGTGCCAGTCACTAAACTGAGAAAGATCACGTCATACAGGTGAGAACCCATCTAAAAGAAGTCAAATTTCTGATATTCTGGCAAGTTCGTAGGCGTAATTCACACGTGAAGTTGGTGAGCAATCACTCCAAAAGCATTTACTTGTAGGCCTACGTGATGCAGATCAAACTCTATTATCAGCTACATTGTGATGAGAAATGTCATCACATTAAATTTCAATAGGTTTATGGTTAAAGATTATTTCATGTAAATGGTGTCTGATGTAAAGTATTTTGGTGATGTCAATGAGTTCAAAATACTTACTGAGATGATTGATTGATTGATTGATTGATTGATTGATTGATTGTCTATTTTTGTCATGCGTGTTGTCTTGTTTTTCTGTTTGTTGTAACACCTTAATTTCCCCCTTTGGGATTAATAAAGGAAGTCTAAGTCTAAAGTATTTTGGTGATGTCAATGAGTTTAAAATGCGTAAAGCTGCTGCTTGTGCTAATAATGGATGTGGGAAAGTAAATCTGGAAATTTAGCAGCTTTGAAGTGTGAAAGTGTCTAATAATAACACAAGCAGTCTCGTAAGTGATACACTGATAATGAAACAAGTCATGAGGTTTATTCTGTCTCTCTGGAATACTTCCAATTGGTCAATCACAGCATTCTGCTGTCAGCCTGATCACCCTATAGAGAGCCTAAGTCCCGCCCCTCCGCTTCCGGCTCATGGGACCTTATTTCGGAAAACATATGTATGGTAGTCAATGGCGAGAGACAACTTATCTTTTTATTCCGTCTGAACTGTGCCCTGAATTACACATATGATGTTTGTCAATTTAAAAGATAATTATGAAAGTCAAGAAAGTCGCAGTTTGTCATAAAACAGAAGAGTAACATTTACTTTTATGTGAAAATCGCTCAATGAACTAAATCTCTCGCCTCGCACTATACGTCACTGTTGCTCGTCTGTGTGCAGTCTGGTACAAAACACTCAGGCATGACGGCGTAACGTTACGATTATAACGTAAGACTATCGAAAAAATTACAGACGTTAGCTTCAGTAAAGTTAGCTTCATTCATTGAGTGAAAAGGTATGACGTCACATGTTCGCCTTTTGGGTTTGTAGTCTTTGTAATTACATATTTTCACAGTCTTATACTTCAACAGTTTTACATCAAACTGCGACTTTCTTGACTTTAAAATTTATCTTTTAAATTGACAAACATCATTTGTGTAATTCAGGGCACAATTCAAATGAGATCAACATTTTTGTTGTCTCTCGCCATTGACTACCATACAATATTTTTCCGAAATAAGGTCCCATGGTGGTCCACCGGAAGGGGAGGGACTTAGCTCTCTATAGTATTTGTCTTATATACATATAATATATATATATATATATATATATGCGATCCACACCACAATCTAGAAGGGTGCACGCGCGGTAATGCAATGCTGTTTGCTAACTGCTATAACAGGAAAAACAGAAGAAGAAGAGGTGATCTATGCACCAACCCAGATGGCATGCAAGTGCTTCCTAGTAGCCTATAATCAGAATATCGATACATTTTTCGTATGCGCTCTACTAACTTTACGGAAAGGAAACTGGGACAGCAAAAAGCAGCATCCTGTTTCTTTTCTTTCTTTTACAAAAGCACAATGTTTTGTTTATATTGTGAGTCTACACCAATAAAAACAGACCCTTTACAGTCACTCTTATCTGTATGACCATAAATTGAGTACTTTAAGTTGTTTCCACTGCTATAATGAGGGGGGTTAGTGGGCAGACGACATACTCCAGGTGTACCAATCACCGAATCTAGGCAGAAGACTACAAGAGTGAAAAAACTAAAGTCTGCACAAGTTTTATTTTTCACACAAAAGATGCTTATGCAGTGTATTCTGTTTACTGCTTAGTGCTTAATACACTGAAGGAGTCTGTACTGTATCAACTACCTCAGGGGGGACTAAATGCCACTAGGTGGAACAAACTGTAATTTGCACTTCTATCTGTTCAAAATAAAAAAAAAGAAACCTAGCATTGGGGATTTGTAGCTTTTTCCTGTTGTACCGAACTCGTATCGAACCGTGACTTCTGTGTACGATACACCCCTAATATATACATGTATATAATACTTAAATACTATTACTATCAGTAAGATTTTTTTAGAGACCTTTATAATTTTACAGAAGATTTTTGTTTCAAATGAATGCAGTTGTTTTAAACGTCTTATTATCAGCATATTAGAATGATAGGATCATGAGACACTAAAGACTGAGGTAATGGCTGCCGAATATTCATCACAGGAATAAATTACATTTTAAAATGTATTAAAAAAGAAAAAGTTATTTTAAATTGTTATAATATTTTACAATATTACTGTTTTTACTCTTATTTTTTATCTGATAAATGTAGCCTCTCTGGCCCTGTTTACACCTGGTATTAAGATCGGTCGATCGGATCACAAGCAGACGAAGCAGACACATCTTTTGCCCACTTTTAACCACTTCTGTCCTGAGGGGTCTATGGGTGGGTAAATGTATGGGTTTTTTCAAATCTTTTGATCTAATGGACATATGACATGCATATGAACGTGCCCGGAGACGACAGGGAAAAAAACACGGAGAGCAGCAGTTTTCGTTTAATCATTTCTACTCTGACAGCCGCAAGATCGTGCCGAACGCTGTGAATGTGTGTGTGAAATCAGGAATGGGGCTTTTTTTTGTTGCTGTTCGAACACATTTAACCATATTAAGGTTTACACTACGAAAGCAATCCGGTTGAAATGCGTTTTCGACTACCTCTGGAAGTAGTCGAAAGTGGACAAACTCAAAGAGCTTACACCTCATGTAAACACCCTGTTTACACCTTTATTTAGCGTCGTCCACTTGTGACCCAATCAACCAAAACGCATCTTAATACCAGGTGTAAGCAGGGCCTGTGAGCATAAGAGACTTCTTTCAGAAACCTTAAAAAAAAAAAAAACCTTACTGACCCTCAACTTTTGAATGGTTGTTTATAGAGAGTGTGTGAGAGAGCAATGTATAAATGTCTGCTAATATGCACTTTGGCATGACAGACATACATTTTTATCTCGTTTCCCAATTTAATATTTAACCTTCATCTTGATCATTGGCTGGTAAACCCCCCGGAGGAAAGAACCTCAGATAAAGTATTCAGGGGTTAATTGTGTCCCAATCTCATCTGTAAAGAAAGATGAAACACTGCTGCATTATGCTCTTATCAGTCTTCATTGAGGAGACTGTCGTAAACCCCTGCCGCCTCGCACCTGCCAGAGTCACACCACCTGCGTGTGTGTGTGTGTGAGCCTGCAACATCTGCATGTTGCTGTTTGTGACCTGTGCCACAGCCATCTCTGATTTGCTAAAATACCACATGGAGTCACAAAGCATCGTCCTCTCAAACGAACACACAGACACAGTTTAGACGCACCTGCCGACTGCACTGCACCATCATAAACACCTGCTGCTTTTATGGACATATTTAGTGACATGAAGGAATGCAGAGAGTGGATGACCTACTTCTGTTTGATTGTGTTATTCAGTGAAAATTTGTTACACAATGAATTGTTACAGAAACCAGAGGGAATAAGAAATGTTGTGGGAAAGTGGATGAGGAAATGACGCATTGTCCATATATGCATTTAGATTAACCTCTAGATCACAACATTTGTTTATCATTATAATACAATTCTTAACCTCATTGTCACTTTCTATCCTGATATATACAGTATACCCTGACTTCTCTTAGTACCTTTCTAAGCTCAATCTGACAGGCCTCTTAAATCCTCAAACCAGTGGCTGACATGACACTAAATCATGTCACAAATTGAATGGTAGTCTTAGCTCGTTGTTCAGATGTCACTGCACATAGGTCAATATTTATCCGTATTTGCATATATTTATTTAAATATACGCTACCATTTGGGGTCTTCAATATTTTTTAAGTCTCTTATGCTAACCAAGGCTGCATTTATTTGAAAACTAATATTGTGAAATGTCATTGCAATTTAAAATGACCATTTTCTTTTGTTAATGTTTTTTATTTTTTATGTAATTTATTACTGTGATGGCAAAGCCAAATTTTCAGCCTTATTACTCCAGTCTTCAGTGTCACATGATCCTTCAGAAATCATTCTATTATGATTTCACAAATTTCTTATTATTGTCAATGTTGAAAACAGTTGTGCTGCACAATGTTTTTGTGGACATTTATAAAAAAATTCAGGAATCTTTGATGAATAGAAAGTTCAAAACAACACCATTTATTTGAATGAATGGCACTGTAAATGTGACTTGACAACATTTTGTGCAAGACATTCCTTACCATGTAATCATTCAAGTCGTGTTCCTCGTCAGAAAGTAACTTCATAGTCAGACTTAAAAAAAGGTGAAGTATGTATTTTTAACAAATATTCCAACTTGCGTAGATAACCAAGCAACCTACATTTGTAGGTTCATTCTCCCAATAATTGTAAACACTGTGGCTCTATCAAAACATTGTTTGTCATTATTTTTGCAATTCTGTTTACTGAGGTTGAATAAAGCCAAGTTATTTTGAGCAGTACTGAAGGGACATGAGTAATTTGCATTGCGTTTACAATTAGCTAAATGTACATTCTTGACCATCAGCATAATAAAGTTAACATGACATTTGTATAGCCTAACTACCTCCTGAACTTTCTCCTATAGAGAGGAAGGAACTGTATTCTATCTTTTGTGTTGAAACCATTATGAAACCGGAATCGTCCAAAGATTTATTAGTAAACGATATCTTCTGAGCCCATAAGTGCCCCATGCGGAGGGCTTCAGAATAGTTAATTTGTCACATCTTGTCTCCATTCTTTTAGGAGTGGATGTCAGCATTTTTCATTGGTAACACACATAGTGTCCTGGAGACTCTCATGAAATTCGTCCTCTTAGATGTAGAGTTATGTTTTGCCACGCACTCGTTGTGGTTAGTTTAAACTCATCCTAGAAAGTGATTGCTGGGGCTTGTTCCATTTTTCCCCCCATGGGGCATCATCCATCAGTTCGATGGTACGCAGGCATCACGGCCTTGTAATTTTCTTCCATATTTCATAAGCTCATTTCAAAAATTCTGTTTCTACAGAATTCTAAGAAAAGAAGGGGCTTTTGTAAGCTTCACATCTCTGTAATACTCACGTGGTGTTAGGGAGATCTCCATGGTGATGTCTCCATGGCGGAGTCTCAAGTGAGGTTACGCCTCTGCCACAGTGGCGCTTACTGGGTTGCTGTCTATTAAGGTATGAGAGGTCTTGCTTCATGCCTTCAGGTCCTCGCAGTAGACCCCCTTCGCCCATGCCTAGTCGTCATTGTACAATAGCAATTTCACAAGAGCTGCTTGAATGGTGGATATCTCCTCATCTACATGTCCCTAATGGGTTTCAGAATCGTCATTGAATAGATGGGAATTATTTTCATTTAGCATAATTTATTTATGCTCATTAAGTGACTTTAATGGCAGCCAGTTCACTTGCCTGCCATCTTGGTAACACCCCTTGTTAAATAGTTTATTAAACTGTTTGCCAAGATTACATTTCAATATCATCTCAAATCAGGAGTTAAATGTGACGACACTGGTACAGAATGTAAACTTTATTTTAGTCTTTAGCTTAAATTATGCTACCAATTTACTAAGCTGTCTGTCCACATTTAAAATAAGGAATAAATTCTAACAATAAGTGCTACGTATGGAATGGCTTCTGTGGGAGGTCCTCCCTAGACTGGGATGGAACTACTTCAGACGCAGACACGGGGCAGAGCAAATCTGCCCATAGAAAGACAGGGAAATCGTGGAAGAATAAAGAATACACATATGGGATTATCAAGGAGGAATCACAACACATGGCATTTAGCATTAGCATTTATTTAGTCAACATGTGGCTTCTTTAGCTTAAAGGGATAGTTCACCCAAAAATTGTAATTCTGTCATAATTGACTCACCCTCAAGTTGTTCCAACCCTGTATGAGTTTCTTTCTTCTGCTAAACACAAAAGAAGATATTTTGAAGAATGCCGGAAACCAACAATTCACCTTTGGCTAAGCCCCGCCCCCTTAGTTACTGTTGCTACGTCCGTCAACTTCATCTGGGCTCTGGTTTGGTATCAACATGGCTTATGCTGTGACAGCTCTTCCTGCTGAAATTTTATCAAACTTTTATAAACAGCAAATAAAGTGTCCGATAGAAGTAGGCAAAAGGGGCTGCAACATGCGTTCGAAGGCTATATTCAAGACATACTGGTGAAACGCAAGCAACAAGAGGGCATCCAAATAGAGGCAAAAGCATAATGGTCACAGTCAAAAAATTAACCACCGCATATCCTAACTTACTAATCGAGGCGGAGGCTGGGACTAACAATATCAAAGAGCAACACTGTTCATGCAAAGCTGGGTAGGTCTCTACGGACTACGCGAGTATAAAGTTGTATTTATAGACCCTTTTACTGTTTGTACACAATGATGACGTAGCATGTATGCGCGCGCATATTGGCAACGGAAGTATGGCGAGAATCAGCAGAGTGTCAAGTGGGTGCTGCAGACGCGAGCATTTTTTATTATGTCTTCGCTCCAATCAACACGTGTAATCGCCAGCAGCCACAGGCGCTGCCGGTTGTTCTGAAACGGCCGTGATCCTGTCGGAATCCTATAAAACTTAAGCCCCTTGGTGGAATATTGATTAGTGCAACCGTAAACGCAACAACCAGACATTTTGATGCTGGGAAACCGTTTTGATAAACCTTTGGAGTTGCTAACACATTAGAGCCAGTAGGAAACAACACCACTTCCGTTGCCAAAATGCGCGCGCAACTATTTGATCACGTGAGCTTGTAAAAGGGTCTATTAGCAGAGTGTGCTAGCGTATCAACAATTAGGGTAGAGAACTAAAATCATAACCTAAAACAGCATAAAACTCTCTAACTAGTATAACTTCACAGTAAGGTTAAAAGCAAAATTTATCTTAGAGCACAATAGTGTGCTTGTTGATTATTTGAGGGGTTTCGCTGACTGAGAGGACGTCCACATAGTTTAATTCAAAGACTTGACTTCAAAAGGATTTGGTCAAAAGTCAAAAGGATTTGACTTCGGTTTTGGGAAGGGAAAAAAACGGACACCCCCCTCCAACAAATGCCCCAGGCACAACGTTTAACCATATTTTTGATAAAACTACGACGGTAATAGCCTGCCGAGACCAAAAATATGAGACGCCTGTGTTAGTCAATGGAGCGCTGTGAAAAAGTGTCGGACCTCTGTGGGAGCTCGTTCTTGGCTGCGCTGTGATTGGTCAATCTACAATCTACTTAGCCAAAGGCGAATTGATGGACCCCACTAACTTCCATAGTATTTTTTTTCCTCCATACTATGGAAAGCAATGTGGTCCATCAACTGTTTGGTAAACTATATTCTTCAAAATATCTTCTTTTGTGTTCAGCAGAAGAAAGAAATTCATACAGGCTTGGAACAACTTGAGGGTGTGTAAACAATGACAGGATTAAACATT
This sequence comes from Phoxinus phoxinus, assembly GCF_949152265.1. Lineage (NCBI taxonomy): Eukaryota > Metazoa > Chordata > Actinopteri > Cypriniformes > Leuciscidae > Phoxinus > Phoxinus phoxinus. The sequence goes on from NC_136891.1 coordinate 27,672,993, forward strand.
TTTGGTGAACTATCCCTTTAAATCAGGCATTCATAGTTTATAGCTGCAGTGCATTGTGAAGGAAAACTGAAGTGTTCTCGGATTGCTCTTTTTGAGTCCCTTGTGCTTTCCTCCCCCACAGGTCAGGAGTCGGAGTGACTGGATCGAAGCAGACTATGTTCTACGCAGAGGTGTCCGATGAGAATTGCGTCGGAGAGGGAGGAGGTAAACCCCAAGAGGGCGAATTGATCGAGGTGGTCAAAGTGCCCCTGCACGAAGCCATGACCTTCGCCTTTGACGAGAGCATCCCGAAAACAATGGGTGTCATTTTCAGCTTCATCTGGTTCCACAGCAACATGTCACCGAAGTATAAGATCTCCACCAATGTGTAACGTAACAGTTCCCAGCCATCCTCTGAAATACAAGTCATTACATAACATTTTTATACGTAGTAATCAAAATGGTCACTAACTGTTAATTTGTTTTTTTTTCGGGTATTTCTTACACTTTTATCTGTTCGTTGTGGTTCTAGCTATTGTCTTATTTCAAACTGAAGCAGCACTTTTGTGCTATCAGCTTTCCACGGGAGCTGACACATCCCAATCGGTTAACCATAGAACTGAAGAGGTTCATTGAGAGTTTGTTTTGTGTAACCGAATGCTTTGTTTTTAACATGTCAGGAATTTCAGCCAGCCATTTGAAATCACACCACAGCCCTTAAAGACTTTGTAATGGTGATCTTGTCCACTCTTATTAGAGAGGGACAGATCTGAAAGACCGTGTTGATACCATCAGAGAGAGAACATCAGACCTGGATCATTCGCAATTGAAGCTGTACAATGTGGTCAGAAAGGGACAGTATATAGCCATATTCCAATTTTGCTGTTTAGAATAACAACACTAATTTTTGAAATAAGTACCTAAGCAAGTAAATAATCACAATAATTAATGTGAATTATATGTAAACAACACAGGCAGCTACCCAAATGAGCCACTTCTTGAAAACAATCATTGACAGAAAATCAATTACGCTCTTGCATATATCTCAGGTCCAAAGCTGACTTTTGGGAAATTCAGGGTTAGTGACAATGCTGAAAAATACTGAGGTGTTTTTTTATTGCCGCTTAACATTAAGTTGATATTCTCAGTGTGTTTTTGCACAGAATTTATGAAATATCTTCTACAAAAACCTAAAGTATGAGTACAGTGCTAGTACTACAGGTTTAAAGCTGCTTTGCCATAATCATAATCTTAAATGAGACAACGTTCTGACTTCTTTCAGAACTTATGGAATAGGATATATTAGGGGTGCATGAGCTTGCCTGCTGAAAAAGTAGAAATTATTTTCAAACACCATATAGTGTCAGAAGACTGGTACCTCCTAAAGTCACAGGAACAAAAAGTATTGGCTTTCTAAAGTCCATGGATTACTATACTTGAAAATCATTTGTATTACTGTTGCGGTTTACTGTATGAATATATAGGGTGATTGCTAATGCTTGAATATAATCAATATACCCTCAATATTCTCCATGATACCTCCAAGATTTGAGAGGCTGCTTGTAACTTCACTTACAAATGTTTTAAGGTGAGCTGAAGCTTTCTGAATCAGATTCTTGCTCTTAGTTCAGTTCAAATTCTCTTAAGCACAAAGCATTCACAAGTTGAATTGATCGATCTATCAATCAATCAATCATTTTTCCTATATCTTGTTGGCTTAATTATTTTGTGAAGGATATTGAAGTGCACAAACATTTGTTACTGCTTTCTTTGTTCTTGTCTTGACAACCATCACCTCCATGTTGAATAAATTCAATATTATCAGCTGATTGGATCTTATTTTAAAGCATTTCCTCTGTCCTATCACTGTACTTGGTCTATATTCTGTTGTGATTGAGTGTTATAACTTTATCAATACATATGGTCAATGTGCTAATTCACACGTTACCATGTTCATATAATCAGTCAAAAAGAGTGTTGTGGAAAGGACAAACCGGATTGATTTGGTCCACAATGACAGTGTTTTTAATTTTGAGCGCTCCTTTTAAAGTATGCAAATGAGACATTTAAGAATTATGCATTTGTTTTGGGAGCATTTCTTCTTATCACGATGCCTCAGATATCATCCCCTCATTTTCTTAATCTGTTCTTATAAAATAAACTCTACATTTCTTTGAGTGTTTTGTACGTTTATCTCAGGATAGGGCTGTTTTTCTTCTTTTTTTCTTTTTTTTAAATAAGTTGTTGATTTATTGTCATGTTCCACTGTTACTAATGCTTGATTTTCAGACTAGAGGTGCTCTTATGTCTTTTATATATCTTATTTTTTTTCTTTTTCTTTGTTTTTTTTTCTCACACATTTTTTTTACTGATTGTTTTAATGAATGGCACCTCGAACGAATATATATATATATTTCAATTATGTAATATATATATACGTAACTTTTGACATTTGAAAATATATATATATTTCAAAAATGAAATATTGCATGTGCACTCTGTATTACATTGATCTGCATTCAGTTTAAATGAATAAAAAGGTTCCTGCCTTAGGTCATGGAGTCTCTACTTTCATCTATCAATGTAAGTCCGTATATCTGTCCAAAATCAACCTCAATCAGCTTTAAAGTGTTGTAATGACTGATAAATAATACATTTAAACTGGCCAAGTCCACTCCACTTGCCCTCATGTTACTCTCCTTTCCCGTTACCACACCTTTTGGTTACAATCTGGCTTTCATGTGTCAAACGACGTTGATGTTTTCATTCAAGCTGAGGGACAATTTGTCAAGAGCTTCTCATCCAGAGCTCTCTAGGGGTCAGAGCGCTCTCCGTTATGTAGAGATTTGAGACGAGTTGAGTCGTCAAGGTAATGTTTGTTTTCGTCTCTGCTCTTTTTAGGCACATTGGTAATCATTACACAGCCTTACTGACGGATGTCCGGGGCGAGGGATTGTGGAGGAGGGACAGGTGGGTGGGTGAGGGGGTCACAAATAATAGCGTTAAGTAACTAAGTGCAACTACCACGACTTTGCTATAGCAACCGCACGCCTCACAACAAGACACACAATGAGTGTGATCTGTGAGGCAGGGGAGAGGAGAAGACATGGCAAGGCCACTTAAGCGTGTTTTCTATGCTTCTTGATATACTGATGGCTTTGTTCAGATGACCCACAAAGGGCTTGAGCACTGTACGCAGAATGAATATATTATCAATACAAAACAATTGCTCATTTGTACGCTGTACTAAACCTTTTTTTTTTTTGGCTTTTCTCGTGCATTTAATATAATGAACCGGCAACTGCTCTAGAGACGTGATGATTATTTCATAGCACACCCTAACGGGATTAGCTTGCTGATACATTTACATGAAGCTTTTTCCTTAGTTTTGTTTCAGGTGCAGTCAGTCATTTTTTTTATCATTAACCCTATAAAGCCTGACATATAAAATAATAGTCAGATAAATATATATATTTTTTTAAATGGAACCATTTATTGAGCCTTTTGAAACTATATATATAAAAACAATTTTTATATATAAAAAGTTTGTGTATTTTTTGTTGAATATATGAAATTGTCTCATATAGTGTGATATTGGAGAAAATGGAATTCATAATAGAGAAGGATTTTATTCAAAGGCCAAAACTGAGCAAAAATATGGAATTTGATGCAATTGCTGATTTTTATACAGTTCAAAAACTTAAAAAAGTTCAAGCTAAACAAATACTTGTATATCTTATATATCAAAAACTTATATATCTCCCAATAATATGTGTTGATATATTTGGTGATATTTAAAATCCCCCTGTTATAGTTTATCCCTTAAAACTCATCTTTGATCACCAAAATGACATATTTAAAAACAAATCTAAGCATGCCGATTTTATTATGCATGCTTAATAAAATCTGTTTTTATTTTACATGGAGAGGGTCACATCATGGAGGCAGTCATATGGAGATCATATGACCAGTTGAATGATACTATCTCAGTAAGCCATGTCACTCACAGATGGTTGTCTGTATTTAGAGCATTTCTATTAGTGCTGTTTCGTTGGTGAAAGAATCATTCTCATTTGTTTCCATTTTGGTGGCTTTTCTTCCCTTTAAACCCCTACTGAATGAACATGCCCCCTTAACTGAATGATTCAGTCTGAACGAGACATCTTGTTCCTGAATTATCTAATAATCATGCCCACAATCCGCTGTGGTTTTCAGCTCAATTTGTCTCAAGGCGGTTTCAAAGGGTTCGGTTTTCACAATTGCTAAGACACATTTCTCCCAACATTAAACACAAAACCAAACCTTCAAACTACATTCACAAAACCCTTTATTCTTCTGGCAAAATCAAACAATTGGCTCAAAACTTTCACCTGTACTCAAAATCAGACGAAGATTTCAGATCATACACACATCAGTCAATACAGATCATTCATTAGACACTGAGAACCCAGCATCCAAAGCATGAGGTTACAGAATTCCTTTTTATATTGTATACAGTATACAGCAAGTATAGTATTGTATCGAATATTGTATAGTATTGAATGTCTGTATTCAGCACTTGCATACTGTAAAAATGCAGTAGTCCAACTGCAAAAGGTCAAAGAAAACTCTAAATGAAAAGCACATTATAGTACATTCAAAAAAGCTGTGCTGCAAAATCAAGGTCAATGAGAGATTGATTCTGCCTCATCATCACGTCTTCATGTTGGGTCCAGCCTGAGGACTTCGTCCACATCACAGGCAATGATATCTCTTCCAGTCAATGGGAAAACCCCTCTGGTGTGCCGGACCCAGCTTTGACAGCACTCTCCACACCTCGCTCTTCCTCGTCCTCTTCCTCCTCTCACTCTCAGATTGTTTCCATCCATTGTTGGTATCAACATTCAGTGCACCTGTGGCACCTGTGCACTCTGAGCTGAAGGGTCACTGTAGAAACAAGTGTGAACAATTTTGAGCCTATGACAAATGTGTTGTAGTTGTGTTTAACTTTTGCCACTTGTCTGTACCGTTTTGCAACACAAGTGCAAAATGTGTGTAGAGTTTTTTTTTTTTTTTTGCACTTCCCTGAATTTTGAATAACGAGTGATTTGTTTGACAAATTGGCTTAGAGGCCTTTGAGAATTTGGTTCTGAGAATGGAGTTTAGTGTTTTAGCAATTGTTAAATTAATTTACTCGCCTTCATATCATTCCTAACCTGTATGACTTTATTTCTGCAAGGCGAGACACGGCAGGCAAAAACATTTTTTTTTTACTGGTCAATTTTGAGATTTTTGGATATTTGTCTTCAATAACATGTCTTCTTCCAGACTTGTGGTGAAAACAACAAGTCAGAAATACACATTTAGGTCTTCATTTTACTTTGTCTGTTTGCGTCTGTAGATTTCTCATAAATTCAACAAAAGTTGGCGTTCTAAATCAATGCGCTGCTCCGCGATCGCTGTCTGCACCCTGTCATCACATGCACTGCTGCAAAGCTCTCTCTCTCTCCTGTACAATGCTGTCGGATCCAAATATGGTAATTTCATTTTTATCAGCAACCAATCGTGAAAGTAAAAGGGCTGAATGCGCAATCTCATTGGCTGATGATAAATCTTTAAAGGGTAACTAAACCAATATTTGAAAAATGCTGGAAAAGTGGGCAGACCCCAGCGGAGATACAGGGGACTAACCGAGGGTGGTTACTGTTGCTACAAGCTACACCGCTCTCACGCCACACCATGTTCTCACACAGTAAAAAATACATCGCGGAGCAGAGAAGACACTGACAACGCGCCGACAGACTGGACAGACCAGGTTACTTTTCGGTTATTTTTGTATATTAAACAAAGTCTCACCTTTCAAATTTGGTAATTTTTTTAAAGAAATGTAAACAATAAATACTGTTGTGTGGCTCTTTAATGTGTCTGACAGATCGGTGTAGAGCATTAGTTAAAGCTGCTCGTGAACCGATCATCTCTTCCTTCTAGTTAATTTATAGCATCAAATAAACATGAATGAACATAAGAAGGAATGTTGTTTTAACCGCGGAAAGGCGTCAGTAGGCCTACAGTCAGTTTTTCAAGTTCAAATCCTCCCATGTTAATCTGTTAACTCTCCTGACTGCTTTGTCGGATAAAAAGGGCGGATGGCGAAGTATAATTGGTCAGATCACCTGTCAATCAAGCTCCCTGCGAAGGGTCAATTGTCTGTGGACACAGGGCCAGAGCCATATCAATTTGAGCCACTGGCTCAAACTGTGGTCTTAACCCCCGCATCGCGAACGGCATCCGACGATGCTAGCGAAGCATCCGCGCAAGAGAGAATGGGGCATCTGAGTGGAATATTATTACTATTAACAGAGCCCGTCTACGGAGAGCCTGTTCACTCGCTATTAAGTCCTATTGTACCGAATTTTGGTTGTAGTTCCACCAGAGTTCCACTGGGGGCGATCACCCCCGAGTGCAAAATGAATGGGAGTCTATGGGGCTAGACGGCTAAATTTGTCCCTTTCAGCCGATTGCCGTTGAGAAATCTCAGATTTGATTGTAGGTTTGGCAAGTTCAACATGGGTTATAGGTCGAAAATTGAATGAACGAGTACTTATGTCCTTTCGATTTCTTACAGGTTGAGTTGTTGTTGCCCATAACACGCTAGCATTCTGCTAATGAACGCTGATTGGTCAGTGAAGGACTGGTTACGACCAGAGATACCGCTTGATGGCATCATGGCATCCGAAGCGGGAACAGAATATATTCTAGCAGAAACTCTTCTAGCACGTGTATTTACCTGTGTCAGCTGTGCTGGCGATGCCTCGAGAGAAAATAAAGTGCAGAGCGCGAAAGCACCACAGTGACTGAAGGATTGCCGTAAAGCAGTATCTCTGGTCGTACGATGTGTATGACGTCATTGACATTTTGAAAGACTTTTTAAAGCAAATAAGTGACTCTAAAAAATCTAACACCCAGCAATATGCAATTTCTTTGCATCTCCTTTCGAATACAACATTCAAATTACTAGACAAAAATTTTTTGAGAAAATCTTGAGAAATCTTGAGAAAAGTGGATTTTGAGGGGTATAGCTCCATAGACCTCCATTCATTCTGCACTCCTGTGAGCGCCCTCATATGGAATCAGAGTGGAACTGCAACTAGTCAGAAGCCGGAAGTGTAGCGAGAGTGAACCTTCTCCCCTTATTAGACATTCTCTGCTATTAACCTACGTTAAGTATATTTTGCCACTCTGTGAAAAAAATATCCAGCAAAACGCGCCGGCGCGTTTGTCGACACCAAATGGCTTATCACTCACATCAAGCTGCACACCACGGTGGTGGAGTCCGTGCAGGAAGAGCAGCGTTTGGCACACAAGTGCATGCAACCACTGGCGCCTAATTTCCAAGTCTGGTGGAAAGTTATGCAGTTAAAGTTATACAAAAAATGTACTCGAATCAATAAACAGCATTTATGAAGCCCCATTCTTACAGATCATTAACTAAAAAAACGTTGTTTTAGGGTTTAGTTATACCCTTTCAAAGCCCGTTTTCTCAAAATGACTTTTCTCTCATACTTCACTCCACTTAAGTATCACCTACACCAAACGTTCCAGTCTTGTACCTAGTTATATTATGACAACATTTACAGAGGGATTTGTAAATATATTATTCCTAGCCTGATTTATATAACATTTTATTCCAAAAAACATGGCGAAAATATTTTTTAAGGCTATTGACAGTATATTCTGATTTACAGGATAACAAAAGTAGATATCCATAAATCCCTTTTTTACCATCTATTATGTGAACACAATTAAAAAATATTTTTTAACCTGATTTAGTTTTTTATATATATGCAAATTAGCACATATTTAACTAGATATTGCCTAATTTTCATATTTAAACATTAGCCTACATTACAGAAAACTTGTAATACATTTTTTTATCATCTTAATTTCCCACTGGGAAAGTGTCATGGTGATATCTGCTACATTTTTACCCTATTCACCTGTGTCTCGCCTTGTACCACCATTCTTTAAAATGTCTTGTTTTGTGTTCTGCAGAAGACAGAAAGTCATGCATGCTTAGAAAGACATGAGGGTGAGTAAATTATGACAGAATTACATTTTTGCGTGAGCCATCACTTTAACACCAGTCTAGTCTGAATATTTCAGGTGTTGCTCATTGCGAAAAGCCTGACATCTGTTTGATTTGCAGAGGGAAACTTACAATAGCCACAGTGCTGCTTACTGTTTTTTGCACCAACCTCATAATTATCTATGTAGTTTTATCAAGCTTTATCACCTTATGAAATCCAAAACATAGTTGTGACTTAATACCTCACTTTATGCAACTTTGTGACTTTACTGTGTATCTCACAGACAGAGAACTGGCTTCCATAAAATCCTGTGTTGTGAGCAAATTTTACTAACGGGTATCTTGAGGCAATTTCTTCATGTGTTTTATGGTTTCACACAATTTGTATACAATTTCGACTCCACCTGTTAAACTGCTGAGCTGTCAGTAACAGTAAATGGAAATCTGCTGAAAGCTCGGAGACACATGCCGTTCAAAAGATTCTCGCATCCAGGAAGGTGTTGGTTTTGTTTTCCAAAAGCCTTCAATTCTTCCACTTCTTAACATATGGGTTGACTTGTAAGGAGTTGTTCACTCGTATTGTTATTCCTCACTGTCAGTGCGTTCATAAATCATCTACGTGGAAGAAAATGTAACAACACAATGTTCTTGATGACGAGGTGAGGTCAACATCTCAGCTCACGTTGAGCGGCAGCTTCTAAATTTCATGCAGGTTCCGATCTTTCCCTCCCCTTAAGGAAAGGGCACTTCCATTTCCATGATGTCCTGATCTGTCATCACTCCCCTATCCTGCTCCACACACCAAGCGCAGCTGATAAGATCCTTATACGAGCTTAATGCATTAATGGCACAGTTGAATGTTTCTGTGAACTTGCCCCATCTTGATGTCAACCACTGGCTCTCTCTAATGTGCCAATCTTACTTCTAGCAACACGGCAGGACTGATTTGCTGTGTGGTCTGACAGGGCTGAGCTTCAGTAGGGAATATTCAGACATCCTTCGGGAGCTCTGTCACGCCAGGAGGCTGATTAATTAAGGCCTGTTGTTTTCTGGTTTGGGTTTTAAAGGTAGAATGCTATAGCCTCTATTGTTCTTATGCAAGCCACAGATATGTCTTATTCACGTTCTTTTGCTGCATCATGTTTCAAAGTTAAACATGTGTCCTCTTTAAAAACCACCATGGGAACATTTACTGTGAGAAAAAAAACTGATTTTTTTTTTTTTTTTTTTTTTTTTTTTTTTTACATTTGGTGTGAATCGAGCTATCAGATTTAGTTCTGATACATTATCACTTTTGACTTGTAATTGTCTTGCCACATGTAGCCTAACCACTTTTACGCTTCTCAAATGAAGGGGTAAAAAAAGAGAGAAAAACTATTTTTCTTCTTTTTTTTAAATAAGCAGCATATCTTACAATTTCATGAAGAGTTACAAGAAAAGACAAAACAATTTAACAAAAGCATTGATAATAAAAATCATAATATTCGAGAATACGGTTTTGTTCTTACAAAGCAAATGCATTTTAAAAGAGAGTCTAATTATTTTTTTTAGAGTGAAAAGATGGGAAACAATTTGAAAACTTATCAATATCAAAATTGAGAGTATATTCCAGAGGTTTATATTTTAAACATCCTATCATTATAAAAAAGCAAAGAAAAAAAGCAATCATGACGCTATTGCGTCAGCTAGCCCCGCCCACACTGAAATCTCATTGGACCGAAGTCAGTTTATTATGAGGAGAGGGCGAGGCTGATTAATTGTAGCCCTTTTAGAATAGAAATTTGTAGAACAAAATCTTAGTTACACAAGGAAGATTATTAAAATCAATCTAATCATCACGCAAATATCTCACGAAAATATTTAACAAAAATTAATAAAACAGTGCATGTTTTTTGGTTTTAAAGGGATAGTTCGCTCAAAAATGAAAATTCGGTCATAATTTACCCACCCTCGGGTTGTTCCAAACCTGTATGAATTTCTTTCTTCTGCTGAACACAAAAGAAGATATTTTAAAGAAGATGGGTAACATTTGAAGACCTAATGACTTGGGGAAAAAATACTACTCTTTGGTTACTGACATTCTTCAAAATATCTTCTTTTGTGTTCATCAGAAGAAAGACATTCATACAGGTTTGGAACAACTTGAGATATTGTAGGCTTAATGTAGGCTGACTGTGTGGATGATGTGGATAGATGAGACTGTAAAGCCAAGCTGAGCTGGCAGAACCAAATACTTGTAAACAGTACACAGAGTGAGATTGCAGGTGTCAAGGGATTGTCCCACCTTCCTGTTATTTCCTCCCAAGGCTAACCGCTGAAGCGTAGCCTGTGGCATGAAATCTGCAGGTAGTCTTTTAGAGTAATAGCACCTCTTACCATCTGTCAGTGTCTAAAGACTTGTCTCTAACCATATAATCATCAGAGTATTTTCATCTGTGCATCAAAACTGGACTAATAATCATATATCTGTTTCATTTTTCATGGCATCATTACTTCTTGTCTGTAAAGTCATTTTTTCAAATTGTCCTGCTGAGACTTGGCTTCCAGTAATTCTTGCTTTCACTTTCACTCTGCTTCCAAAGCCTCAGGGAAGGGCACTGCATCTGACTTGTAAGTGATTATTTGTTTTCTCTTTCAAGCTACACCAGCTTCATGAGCGTTGCATGATCAGCATGTGGGGTTGTCTTACAGATGAGGGCTTCTTTTTCCACTGCCTGTGGCTATGGATCACCCACACTGACGCGCTTGTGTGTTTTGTGTTATCTCCTCGCTGTATATGTGAAGTTCCTTGGGGTGCACTGCAATGAAAAGGATGCTGTGATATCCTGAATGGAGGTATACATGCAGACCTTATCACTGCAGACCCAAAAGCAGAGTTTCTCGGAAAGGGGGTGGATTTTATGAATTGTGACTTGACTTCTAATCCACCTACAGCATTTCTCAAAAATTCAATAGTACAACCGCAGCGCTGCTTGAAGAACTTGTTGCCGGGGAACGAGATGGTAACAGGTCATGGAACACCCCTCAGGGTTTTGTTCAATGAGATGCAAGTCTTCCTGTCAGTATGTTTGCCTCTCAGAGCATCTGCTAACCTTCACCTATAAAAGGGATAAACAGTAGTAGTATTCGTCATCAACTGAACATACATTTTTGCACTTTCCAAGCACATTTTTTACTCGGTTTTCACGTCACATCACGTCAATGGCAATGCACATTTATTCACTTTAAAATTAAAAATGCAATGATGAGCATGCTTTTAATTTCTGAATTAAAATGTATTTTAATATTTTTTGGTGGCATAAAGTTAAAAAAATATATTTCTTGATACTGTAGGCTAATGAAGAAATAAAGCTTTATTAAGAGAATGAAATTCTCGAAAAGAAAGTGTATAGTCATAGAAGTAGTTTGGCATAATCTTTTATTATTATTTGTAAAAAATGTAAACAAAATATTTAAAAAACACCATGCTTAGTTAGTCATGTGATCCAACCAGCATGCAGAAGAAAAAAACATAAAACAGGAAATATGATAGTGACAATCTCTGCTGACTGAATAAGTTTCTTAAAATATCAGATACAAATTATACTACTTTATGTAATTGTACTAAATTATTTAACATATTATTATAAAATATATAGTTTTATTATACTTTTTATGAAATGCAAGATAAAATCATATCATGTGGTGTGACTTCCTAAAATTCCCTAAAACAGTTAATCAATTATTTTAAAAGTTTTACCAGAGAATATCGAAAATAAAGCGGTGTTATTATACACTATTATATAAATGTGCACATATTTAATAAAATATATATGCACACACACACACACACACACACACACACACACACACACACACACACACACACACACACACACACACACACACACACACACACACACACACACACACACACACACACACAGGATGTATGTATGTATATATATATATATATATATATATATATATGTGCCTATAGTTCTGTCATGAAACATAGGCGCTGCTATCGTTAACTTGCCACAAGCTGATTGGTTCATGTCACTTCTGCAGCAAATGAGCTTGCTACTCAACATTTAAATGCTAGTTACCATTCACTAGCAGTTTGTAGCATGCTTTCATGGTTTGTCTGAAACCCTCCACCTTCCCCAGCTCCACCTGTATAGATCTGCCATGGGTAATTGATATATGCTATTTGTGCAGCAGCAGTATGTCTTACATGCTTACTGAAGTGTGTCTGTGTATAAATAGGCAGTAGCAAGGTCCCGTATTTGCTCTTCAGTAGCAGCAGTGTAGCATCTATCATGACAACTCTCTGGATATATAGCCTATACAGACTTTTAAAAAGGTATAAAACCTTATGAAGCCAACTAGATTACAAAGAAATGTATTTCTAAGAGCTATTAAAACTTCCTTTTTATCATGAACAGTCTTATATGATATTTACCCTAATATTTGAGAAAGCCTTAAAGAACGCATTAGTTCGTGTAAAGTAATGTTTGCAGGTAATGTGAAACCCTACAATGCCCATCACAACATGATGTTTCCACTATGTCACTACGATGATGAAATAGTAATGAGCTCCTCATAGCTCCCAAATTTGCCCAGAGTTTTGCGAGCACTTTCATATGTAACCCGACACGTGGACCTCTTACAGCTCGGCCATTGTGCTTTAGCGTGAGAGGCCATCTGTGCAGCCGGCTATGGGTGCCTACTCCCTTTCTCAGAACACTCCCAGGTGTGACCGGCCCTTTGAAGAGCAGGCAGCATTGTGCCCACCTCTGGAGTTATGACTGGCAAACAAAGAGCAGGACGACACACTATATGATTCCAGCACACTGTCCATCTGTATGCTAATGAGAAATGGTGTGCACACGGGGGACAGAGAAACTGGATATGGCTGCCCACTCCATGTCCTGAGAGCCTTTTGGCTTGGAAATGGTGTTCACCAAACATGACTGGTCTTCAAGTGTCGTATTTTTGGTTTCACCATCTCATGGATGGTGGCAGCATAATACACTAAAGTAGTTTCCTTCATTGTTTTTTTTTTGTTTTTTTTACCATTTAGGTGCATCTACTTTTCAACATAAAAATATATTTATTCTACATAATATGAATACTTATGAAAAATGCTTAAATGTGCACTCACCAGACATAAATTGTATATACACAAAAACAAATAAACATTTATCAAATAAATGTTCATTTTTCGATTTCATAATCCTAAATAAAATGTGTCGAATCAGAATATTAGATTTTTGAAGGATCCTGTGACACTGAAGACTGGAGTAATGATGCTGAAAACTCAGCTTTGTCATCACAGGATTAAATTAAATATAGCCTACTATTATTACTGGTATATAAAGTATTTTAAAATATTATTTTACATATTTTAATAATAATTATATTTTAATATTTTTTGAAATTATAATCATATTTCTTAATATTTTTGATCAAATAAATGCAGCCTTGGGGAGGACAAGAGTCTTTCAAAATCATAAAAAATCTCACATATAAAAAAAATATAATATGTACAAAATACAAATGTGAAAAAAAATTGAAAAAAGTTTCTTATGCTCATTATTTCCATTATTATTGTTAAGGTTTAATAGGATTATTAAAAATAAATTAAATAATTTTAACTAAAAATGTATTTGGTTTGTATTGCATATCAAATTTATATTATTACAGAAATTACACAAACACACACACACACACGCACGCACGCGTAGCTATAGCTATTGCTATAGCCTCTAATGCATAACATTATCATTGTCTCATCATTTTACAACTCAGACACAGTCACGTTCATTGTAGTTCATGAAGGGGTCATTCTTCACTGTGTTTAGGGTGACAGGAATGATGTAGATTTTGATGTAAAGTGAGGCAGAGTACCAGCTGTGAGAACACAAGGTCCTCTGCTTATCTGTAGACATTGCAGATATTTATGAGGCTTCACGACTACACTCCCCTGATGCGCTGTCTCCTGCAAAATCTGCTTCTTTTCCCCTCTTTCTCTCTTTCACCCTGTTGTTTTCTGTGGAGTCCAGAGAGCAGTTTTGATTCCACAGGCTTCACTGTGTACTCTTGCACCCGGTGAACCCTCTTTGAACCATTGGACGGATGTGGGGCTTGGAATGGAGCAGAATAAAAACAAGCAAACAGGGGAGTCACCATTCCGACTCTGTTGTAGGATATCCTGGATGAGTGCATGTCGCTGCTGTTTTAGGGCAGCCAAAGTATGTCGAGTTCAATATGCTCCGCTCTCATGAGATTCAGGAGCCACTCTAGGCCCGTGTGTGATGTCATAAACAGGACGGACATCCTGGTCTTTTCTAGCCCAAATATAACCATTTCACATATGGAGAAAATACCCTTCTCAAGTGGAGGGTGATATTACGTTTTAGTACAAGACTGAAATGACCCTGAAATAATTACGATGAGACATGACATAAGTTCCAGATGTGATAATAACGGCATAACAACCTCATAAATATATTGGTTAGAATGCTGTTGTAGCAGATGAAATATAGATTAAAATGATATGATATAATACATAAAAAATTATATGATATAGAAAATGAAAATGAATGCGAGTGGAAAATATGGGTTGAGAATGGGAGATTCAAATGGAGGATGTTGATAATAAACAGATACGTGTCCCCCTTGAATTAATTTGACAACAAAAAGACCCTCGCTCAGCCCTCTGCGCAGATGTATTATGTCTTTAATGACACAAATAGCATAGGCATGTCCCAGCACTCGGCCCTCTTCAGAGACCCACATGAAACGAGGGTGAAGAGTCTCTTGATTACGCACAACTCATCAACATTCTCAAGTGGGGTCTAATTATATATTGTTAACATAATTTATCAACAATTGACGCTGATCCTCATGTTTTCAAACAAATGTAGCAACATTATGCACAATAAACTGATATACAATATTTTATAGATATATACATATATTAGATACTGTAGATGGATGGATGGATGGATGGATGGATGGATGGATGGATGGATGGATGGATGGATGGATGGATGGATGGATGGATGGATGGATGGATGGATGGATGGATGGATGGATGGATGGATGGATGGATGGATGGATAGATAGATAGATAGATAGATAGATAGATAGATAGATAGATAGATAGATAGATAGATAGATAGATAGATAGATAGATAGATAGATAGATAGATAGATAGATAGATAGATAGATAGATAGATAGATAGATAGATAGATAGACTGGGTGGGTGGATGGATGGTTGGATGGATGGATGGATGGATGGATGGATGGATGGATGGATGGATGGATGGATGGATGGATGGATGGATGGATGGATGGATAGATAGATAGATAGATAGATAGATAGATAGATAGATAGATAGATAGATAGATAGATAGATAGATAGATAGACTGGGTGGGTGGATGGATGGATGGATGGATGGATGGATGGATGGATGGATGGATGGATGGATGGATGGATGGATGGATGGATGGATAGATAGATAGATAGATAGATAGAAAGATAGATAGATAGATAGATAGATAGATAGATAGATAGATAGATAGATAGATAGATAGAAAATATATTATGCATAAGCAAATATATAATCTGCATTACTCCATCCATCTATCCATCCACCCATCCATCCATCCATCCATCCATCCATCCATCCATCCATCCATCCATCCAATATCTATCTATCTATCTATCTATCTATCTATCTATCTATCTATCTATCTATCTATCTATCTATCTATCTATCTATCTATCTATCTATCTATCTATCTATCTATCTATCTATCTATCTATCTATCTATCTATCTATCTATCTATCTAGTTAGATCTTAGGATTCTGCAGTGAATCTTTCCCCGGCACAGAGTGTCAAGGTTGATCGGGCCCATTGTATAAGGTCTAATTGTAAAGATTATTGAGCAGAGCAACCTGCACCTGCTGGAAGAGAGGGAATCGGTCAGGGGGGGTGTCGGGTCATTCTCAAGGGCAGACACAAGAAGCTTACTGCAACTTATCACGCTCATTCTCTGAACATTAAAGACAACGCGTTTTTCTGGATAACCTATTTGTGCCATCATCATCATGAGACATTTCTAAAGCAGTCTTATTGTTTACAACTTCATTTTAATGTGAGCACTGAGTCTATCAAATTCACACCGCCTAAGTACTTTTTATTATTTTTTATTATTATTATTTTTACAGTCAATATTTCACTTACTGCACTGTTTTGTTGTCTCAGGAGTAGTCACCAAGAAGTAGGTTTTCACATGCATGCACACAAGCAAACACTGACAGAAGAGATGTGCTCCATCCTAAGACGTATCCCTCACTCTTGTTGAGGTTACGGGGCAGAAGGAAGCAACGTTTCCTCAGAGATAAGAAGACTAAGCAGGGATCAGTGATCAGGGTGTTGGGAGTTGCAGCTCCGTCAGGTGTCGGATGCCCTCATGTTCTGCACCACTGCAAATATGCACCACTTCTACCATGCAAGAGGTCACAGAGTGCTTGACAGGGACGATTTTAAAACAAGGAGCCATTCTCATTATGTAAGGCGTCACACTTCAGAGTTGTCTGTCATGTCTTCATGAATGAGGCTTTGGTGGCCAACAGCTTACTAAGAGAATCATTTCTGGAACGTGAAGAGTGAGATTCCACTATGAACAACCAATTTCCTCATTCTTCTGTTTGCTTCTTTAAGTTATGGAAGGAGAAGTCGTTGTTTTCAGATGTGTTAATAGCCAATTATTACTTGTTTTTTCCCGCTTTTCTACCTTTCTGCTGTAACGCCCCATTGAAGGCCATCTCAATCAGGACGTTATTTAGACAACCGTGTCTGTTATTGTGGACATGGGCTAAAATAAACTCAATGACCAGCCTCATGCTGGGTGTCACAACTCCATTGATGACATAGATAAAGTCATGGCTAGGAAGATTGGCATGAAATTATATATGAGTCATGCTTTGTAAAGATTATGTTGGGGTGAAAGTGAGTTGCCTCAGGTAATCGGACAGGTATGAACAAAGGCAAAACAAAAAATAGAAGCATAACCTGTACTTATCTTTTTTCCCCCTCAAAAATGGAAACATGTACCATAACCTTTACTCTTGTCAAGCACAAATTAAAGCCATAATCCATAATTTTCTTCTTTTTGTTTGTTTTTGTTTTTGCTTGAATGTAAAGTAAACATTGGTGGCATAAACTTTATCTTTTTTATTTTAATTAAAGTATCAACGTATTTGGGTGTCTATAATATTGCTTTACAAATGCAATCAAATTCAAAAGTGCAAATATATTACTCACTGGATCTCATTGAAGAACTTTTCAACAAGCAATTATAATTCAATACTATACTATATTCAAACTATAATTCATTCGTTATTTTTATATGGGAAAACGGTTGTATGGATGGAAATTAGAAAAAATATATATTTTCTTCTTCAGACCTAATGAAAATATAATCTGATAAGCATGCTATTTTGATGCACTCATGTGACAATAGGCTACACTTCTATTTGTATTTATTTTTTGCATTATCTTATGAATGTGTGTAGACATAAAAATATGTTTAACCTTAACCTAGGCATAAATAAACTACAGTAGCCGGAGGAGGCATCCATAATATTTTATGAAGATCAATTCCGCAAAAAAAAAAAAAAAAAAAAAGACAGTAAGTTGTGCAGCGTCTAGCAGCCATAAATCTGTGATTTTCCTATCAATAATTTCTCACCTTTGGGAAATCTCCTTATATCACATTTAATTTCCTGTGCTTGCTTTACAGTTAAATTGTAAGCCTATCGCTATGGAAACAAGCTTCAGTAATAAGGTCATGCATCAAATATGAGAATTGAGCACAGCAATTCAAAAAGCAAAAGGATCCCACAATTGATTTATAACCTGTCAGCAAATATTGCTATTTGATGCCCTGTTTTCCCCCCTGCATGGCTGAAACATGCTGTCACTTTGACATATGGGTTTGTCTTGTCAGAATCGCAACAAGGGATTCATTATTTTCCGATATACCAGTCGCAGCTGCTTTTTGGGAGGAAATGAGCAACTAACAATCGTGAACGCTATTAAAGTGGGTCAAGGCCATGATTTGAGATAAAAGGGAATCAATGCATTGACTATAGGTTTGTGTGCAAGGCCTCAAAGGCAAAGTCATGAAATATGGATGAGGGGAGCCACCAAAACACGCCTACCAGCACCACCATATCTCTGTCCGTCGGTCTGACACTCCCCCTTCCCCCAACATCTCCACCACAAAACTGTTATTACCCAGCCATGCCTTCTTCTTCCTCCTCCTCTCCCTCCTCCTCCTGACATATCAAGAGGTTGTTGCTTAAGTAAACATATTTACAGCGTACCTTGTGTCAATGTAAAGAAACCTGATCCTTTCGGCCACACTGTCTGTCTGTGTTCCTCCACACACTCACAAACGCATCCAATAGGCTGCAGACACACAAATCAGGATCAGATATAGCATAATTGAAATGATGGAGGACCTCAGCACTGCTCATTTGTTGGCTAATTCCTTTATCTGACACACACAATCCAGGTCTTTCAGCTCTTTATTAATGAGCTGATTATATAAATCAGGGGTGATGTATAGGGTAGGGGAGACACACAGCATGTTGGAGTCTGGCCAAGCTGGTGTTCAGCTGGTTTAGCTGGTCTCCCGGTTAGACCAGCTGAAAAGTGTCTATAATAAACTCCTCTAAAACCAGCTTAGGCTGGTTTAAAAAAGGGTTTTAATCTTTCTTTCCAGCAAGGATGACTGATAACCTCTGCCTTTAAGGTAATTAGACCTTTAGATTACCCAGTTATATCTATAAACTAGTTCAATATATTTTTTTAAATGTTCAGATTAAGATGTTTTTCAACGTTTGTCTTCTCTCTTTTGGGGGTCTCTCTTTTCAGGTTAAAGCACACATGAACAGTAGAGGGCGCTCTCACCTGTGTCAAACCACACTAGCAGGCTGAGCACGCATCAAACTGCAGCGAGGAGAGACAGCGTGCCTGAGGATCGGACTACTTTACGTGGGTTTTCGCATACTAAATTGAATTTGTGAATTCAAGTTGAGTTTTAAAGCACTTTATTGACTTGATTGTTTGGTTTATAACATTGCCAAATCACACAAATACACACAATAATAAAATTAAGTGCTAGTAATGTTAATGACTATGATCTTGCAAATAGAAAATAAAACAAGATAAGGAATACGAATAATCAAACGTTAACTTGGTACTGTGTCAATTTAATTGTAGCCTAAGCCTACACATATATCACAGTAGTTGAATCGAATAGCCATGGTTTGATAAATGCAGATGGATACATTTGTGTCATGTGTTCGCACTCTGTCACATTTGAGGTGTGATTGTCACTAAATGTATTTAGGAAGCATTCAAGTAATGTATTACAAATTCTGCATTGTAAGAATAACAAAAATGTACAAATTCTTGATGAAAAAAAAAAGAACATGCGTTGTATTGCTCGTTGTGAAACAGGGGAATCGACAGCGTAAGTTTTGGTAATGCTCCGCCCTCGAGTGGCGGTTGGCCAAGCGAATCAGCAGGAGGCTTTGTGATTGGTTCAACCAGCTGTCAATCACGCGAGATCTCCTCAGGCGTGTGGTAGCTGTGAAACATATCATTTGCTGTGTGAAGTGATCAGACCGAGGGAGAAAGATCAGCCTAGACCATCACCGCGCAAACACACCACGCTTGTGAATTTTTGCATGTCAGGAACGGAGGATCCTGTCGCCGGTCAACGGCCGTTTCCATCTTGTATTCATAACGCATAAATCAGCGGCATGTGGAATTGTATCAGGATTAGGAATTGGCTCCCAATCGCGTGCCTGCTGTTAACGATATGGACGAAGGTGAGAGCGCTGATTGTTTCTAGTCTTGCAGATCGATTTAATTGCCATAGCAGTGATCGGCAGGCAAAAGTTGATGGGTGTGGGCTGATGATTTCAATGAATTCTGCTCAATGTAATCGATATTTGAATTACGCAGCCACATGTGCTCATGCAATTGGAAATGTCATGTGTAAGAAATGTTAACTTGCACCACGATTCCCCGTCAAAAACGATAAAATGAAGGGTGGATCAGTTAGAGGGTTTTTTAAAAATATAGCTACATTTCTCTCTGATACGCACTAACAGGTTAGCAAATTGTAGACTTATTCTCTGGAGACTTGGATGCACAAGCACACGCTACACATTCCCTCAAATAATATTACCTCAGTTTTGCAAGCACGATCTGCATTTTACTAATGAACAACTAAGCATTATGGCTCCTATGTTTATTTATTTATCTATTTGTATTCAAATGTTGTTTTTAGGTGTCCCATTCCTCTGGCTATTTTGAGCTGCAGCTGATTGCTGTAGAAAATGTGAACGGTGAGTTGTGGGACGGGGAATGTTGCGACGGCACGCGGAACTCCCAAGACCAGCGCTGCGTCCGGGACGAGTGCGATACTTACTTTAAAGTGTGTCTGAAGGAGTACCAGTCTGAAGTCACCACCACTGGCCCGTGCACCTTTGGCTCTGGATCTACTGACGTTCTCGGTGGAAATATATTTTCTTTAAAGACTGCAAAGAACAACCCCAGCAAAACGAGCGATGTGGGAAAGATCATCATCCCCTTTCACTTTGCTTGGCCGGTAAGTGCGCGTCTTTTCATGAGCTATATTAATAATAATGCGCCGCGGTGAGCTGTCACTGCTCGGAAGTTGAGTGCACTATATTGTTACAGTGATGACAGGGTCTCTTTTTTTAATCATGGTTGCTGTGTCCTAACGACTTTTTATTGTTTAGGGGAAAAAAGGTTATTTGTTACAATGATGAAGAACGCTCAAATGTATAGCCTACATTCACTTTGCAGTGCGTGTTTGAAACTGGCTTCTTTAAGGTGAAACACACATGCACACTACTTAAATCGTTCGCGCACTCTTAAATTACCGTTCTGTTATGTGCTCACACTCATCCTATTGTTTTAAGCCTTGCATTAGGCTACTTTTTTTCTTCCGTGAGCAAGAGATGTTAGACAGTCACCATTCGCTTACATTGAATGGAAAAAAGATTCAATGTGAGTCAATGGTGACTGATTAGGCCCATGGCATTCTGCCTAACGGAAGAAAGTCCATAAGTTTTGAAACAACATGAGAGAATATCTGGCTGTCTCAAATTGTGAGCTTTACTATACTAGACATCAATTCTGGATATCATATGCGCGTGCATCACGATCTTGGTAGGCATGCAGCTCTATAGAACTGACACAGCTTGTGCGTTGGTTTCAGTTGGCTTTTCATTGCGACTGATGCGAATCTTTCCCAAAGCTTCAAGTGTAGGTAGGCTACTGTTGTTCAAATATGACGCACAAACCAGCAGCGACAGTTATTGTGTCGTTACTGGTCTGCGTGATTTAGTTAAATCGCTCTTTAGTTGCTTATTAGCCTACCACTAAAAAAAATATATGCCACGGTAAAACGTTTCCGTTAAAATACCATAGTTACTTATTGTTGGGGGTTAAGGGAGTGTTGTTAACACCATTCAACGTCTGACGCATTGGTTTAGTCTCAAACTTTGTTTATTTAGTTAATGCTAACTTGGTTGAAACGTTTATTAATAATAAATTATCACAAATTCAGTTGTGAAATTACATATTAAAATAATGGCGTTTGTTTTAAGAGGTTAAACTGACAATGTTACAACCTTCACAGACTCCCCTTGCTCTGCCCCAACTGTACAACGCTAACAAATGAAAATGGAATCTCCTTTTTAAACCATGTTAGAAGCTTCTAGATTTTTTATATATTATAAAAAAAATGTGTCAGTGTTGGCCAATATCATACTTTTATAGTAGTTTAGCAACACTAACTTTTGGGATTTTAGTGGAAAAGTATAGTTACCATGGAAATTAGTTGTAAGGGTAGCTGTGTACTGGTTGTCTCCCTTGTGTTAATGTGAAAAACTTATCAAGTGTCTTTCCAGACACGCAGGTACATTACTGATGCTGATATCAGGTGGCAAATCGCTGCAATGTTTTATGCAGTTCAGTGTCACACCCGCAAACAACAACAGCAACAACAAAAAAAGAGATATTGCATAGTATTGTCTGTCAGCTTTGGACGACAGCCCAGTTAGGCACACACTCACCTGTGCTTGATGGCAAACCTGCCCTTCTGTAGGCATGAGACCCCCTCCCACCCCAACAATACTCAAACAATCAACCGTTTAAGTTAATGTGTAACATGCTATCAAACTGACCCTTTTGGGGCCGGCTTTGATGCTACACCTGCTTCTCTTCTGACCCCGGCTTGAAATTTCACCTAGATATGTCCCTATATAACTCTGATCACATGATCTGTGGCTCTAGACTCGCGTCTCTGAAAGCCTGTGATTGAGTTTGAATTTCCAATGCCATGTGTTTGCAGTTTCTTAGTGTCCCATGGAAGCTAATGAAATTGCTAGAGGAATGTGTTCCTGAATGCCTCTGCATCCGGACATCTGTTTGATGTGCTCAGTGTAACATCATCTAGGGTGTATTGTATCTAGCACCTCATCCAGCGTCTTGGAGATGGAGTCCGCCACCTTTCGGTGTAATTATTAGTTTTTTTCTCTCAGTTTTTTCTTGTTTGGTTGTTGATGTCTGAGATACTGTATCAATACAGATTTCCCGATTTGATTAGATAAAAGTTTTTGATTCTATTTGCTACTTCATATCGAATTAAAGTAAACTTTAAAATGCATTTTTTGTGTAAATCTTTTTTTTATAACAATATCTAAAATCATCATAAAATCACACTTAAGTTTAAACTCTTGTGAAAAAGAATGACAAGTCTTGTTGAATGATTCATTAGAAGGACCCGTTCAAAAGAATCATTTGTTGTTTGAATCAGACCGCACTAGATGCGCTGTTTGTTTTGATTCACTATGAAGAACTAGTTCATAAGAGTTGTTTATTCGTGAAGCACACCACACTGGTTATTGCATGCAAATACATTTTTGGCCAATATTTTGTTCTACTTGGCTTTTTTTTTTTTTTTTTTACCATATTGCATTTAATTCAGACCGCAAACTAGGGTAAAATGCTTTCTTTTGCTGTGTGGTTGGAGATTCAGTGGCGTTGATGCAGGAAACACTTGCATATCCTTATCAAGATTAATGAAATCCTTATCAAGATTGTTCTAATGTAGATTGTGATTAATCCCAGCCCTACTTATTATGTGCTTTAACTTATCATTTTTAGAAGTTAATAGAAAGCCAAGCTCTCAGTTCCTTGTTTAAAGTATGAAACTGTCTTTTTGTGGTAATTTTTTTTTTTATGCAGACTTGGATCTAGTAGGTTAGTAATATCCTCACCTGTCAGTTCTAGTCCCTTGCAGTTGTTTAACATAGATTTGTTTTACAATTTTAGTGGCTGTGTAACTCCACAGCGCACGAGTGTAAGAGACGGTACCCACGAGAGCCTCTGTGGTGGCACAGTGAATGTTTTCGATAGAGACGGCAGCTGTATCCGTCCGTCAGAGTGGAGGACCACTACGCTTCAAGGCTAAACCGGCAGCGTCAGCCACACCTGATTGGGAGCTTGCTGGGCAGTTGCTAGGAGACTGTTACATGGGCCTTTAGTAAACAATTATCTATTGCCCTCCGAGTTCCCTTCCCCCTTAACTGATCTTTCAGTGGAGCCACTCGTTCTCATCTCACCTGGGAAAGGAGTGCTAGAGCCTCACAACTGATTACACTATTGACTGCGTAATTAGCCAGTCACAGCTGGCTGCGTCTCCGGTCAACAAAAGCAGTAATTGTCCAGTTCAGCTTTAGAGCAGGTGGCTGCTGATTGGGACTGATTATAGATCGCTGCTCCCCCAAGGCCCCAAAATGTCCAAGTAAGCAATGTCCATCTTTTGTTGTTGTTGTTGTCTTTTATGGGGGTTGACCAGAAGCCAGTAAAGTTGTGGGTGTCACGTCTTCACATGCTGCATTGTGAAAACGGTGCCAAATTAGTAATAAATAAAGAAGGGTATGACCGGTACAAATTAGATGTATGCAGTTGGATGTGTTTTTTAGGGAGCATTTACGTGAAATAAGTTCAAAAACAGCTAGAAAGAGTGTGACTGTTAATGTTACTATTGTATTTTTAACATGATGGCTTCTTAAACATAATGCTTGTGGTGGGACACTTAAAAAAACAGCACAAAAAGCTATACAATAGCCAAAGATATCCGTTGTTGCGATGTTGCAGTGGTCCCCCTTAAATGGTTGAGTTTAAACACCCTTATGAGAATTGTATTAGCTATTAGCATGCTAATTAATGCATCACACATATCAAAACGATGACCGCACTTTACATTAAGGTTCTATACAATAACATTGGTAATAGTGATGGCTATCATGGACAATAAACAAAACATTAATCTAATTAATAAATGCTGTAACAGTTACCAAAAACATATAAACCCTCACTAGAAGACTAGTCAGTTATTGGATGACTGGTTGACCGCTGTGACACATCCCTAGCTCGAATAAATGGGTCAAGGCAGAGTCGCTATTGTTTTAACTGGCTGCAGTATTCGCAGTCATCTGCAGTGGTTGTGATGTTACAGGAAGAGCCAGTATTGATTCCTCTCTCTCCATGGAGACCCGCTGTGGTGATTCACCAGGAAGTTTAAGATCATGAGGAATCTCTAGCTGGATGTGAGATGCTCTTTCTCTCTCTCTCTTTCTATCTCTCTTCCTCTCTCTCTTCCTGACCCTGAAATAGCTTTTTGTTCTGCCACAACAATAAACATTTTCTTTCTTGTGACCTGGGGCAGAGCAGGGCTTTTTGAACCAATGTCTTCCCATTAAATGAAGGGAAAGGCTGCATTTTTCCCTCTATTGAATGTAGCAGTCATGGTAGAGGTATTTTTAGCAGCAGAGAGACCGGACCAATTAAGAGGCGATGTGCCCGAGGTGACTTTATGAAGCAACCTCTTATGGTACAACGTTGTTTGGAAGAGTTTGTCTTAGGATATTTTGCAGTCTGTGAACACAGACTAGTTTTCACCAGGCGTTTAAATTGTGATGAAGCATATAAAGAGAGAACATCTTTGTGAGGCATACAGGCACTTCCTACTCCATCACTCCTACACGATGGACTCCTTAAAAACCATAAAAACAGTCTACTTGGAATAGAGATTGCAGAAGCGCCTCTGCCAAAATGCTGCTAATCCATTAATGAATAAAACGGTTGAACTGGAAATACACTTCATGTTAACATGACTACAATGGTTGGGTTCTTCTGACGAGGTTTAAGGCCCATTCACACTGACGTTGATATCTATACCGATACCTATGACAAAAAAAGTTTCAATAATTGTGAGAAATTACATTACGACAGCAAATTAGAATCCACACAGCTTTAAAAAGCTTGTGAGCATTTGAGGTGGGAGAATGACATGGTTTTCATTATCGTTCTTGGTGTGAACAAGCCTTTAGCCCTGGCATCGGGAGGGAAAGCTGAAGGTAAAGCACTCTTCTTTTGTGCAGTACTTCAGCTGAGTGCCCAAGAAAGCATGTGGGTGCTGCTTTTAGTCTATGTTGAGATCTTGAGCGTCGCCCTCATGAAGAAGTGCAAGATAAACAGGTTCCCAACAGAAGAGCTTCCATTAGGTTGAATGTACCAAGCCACCAGTGGTGGACATGATTGTATTAGGCAGTGCAATTATAATGGACTTTCTGTCTCCCCTGAGAAGGGTCATAGAAAACATGGGGTCCTTTCAGTGAGAAGAGGTGGGAGTTAGCGAGCTTAACCCTGATGTCCCTTTCCAATAACACTGGAAGCTAGTGTGTGTGTGTGTTTCTATTGTTAGCTCCTGGTGCTCAACTAATTGTTTTCAACTACCCATGATGCTCTACCTCCCTTGTACTGGGTTCCTCCTTTGCTTCAGCACAGTTTCACAATTCACAGTGTGATTGATGACTTGCAACTACATGAAGTGTGTGTTTGTTCTTTCTGCCTGTATGGATTTGTTCAGGAAGAGCCTGATTGTTTTTGCCATGTTGGTGTACGTGGATGTGGTGCATGTGCGATTGTGTCTGACTAATGCATGCGCACCTTCCTGAGAGAGCCAGTGGACTAATGAATTGCGAGCAGGTGTGCTGCAGTGATTAAAGTGCATTACCACACAGCAAGTTTAATTCCCGCTTGACCCCTGACCTTGTTCAAAATGATAATGATTGTAATGGAGTGGGAGCTCATGTGGCCGTTACCTCGCTGGAGAGACCGGCGCCATACTAGCTTGCTATACTGCAACTAGGTCTTTTCACTGAGACATGAAGCTACTTAGCAATGGAGTAATAGGCAGTACAGTAACTGGACAAGACAGACAGAGAGACAACTGGCTTGTCAGATGGTTTGATGATGAGCTAGCAGTCTAGGGTGTCAAATGGCCGTCTCACTGTAGTAACCGAGGGACTGCTTGCCAAATGGGTGGATGCCCATGTGCAGTTTGATTATGGAGTAGTGTTATTCCATATTCGGGCTCATAACACTAGTGTAAGAGCAGCTATCAGGTGCAATAGTTTCACAGATGTGGTTGATGTTTAGATAAAAAAATTTTGGACGCTTGCTTTAGATTAGTATGGCTGGGCAACTGTGCAATACACATTTTGGAAGGACTGAGAGCTGTGAGAATTGATCCAGGCCGGCGTCTTTGGGAGATCTGTGAGCTGTGCCCACTGGGATATGGCAGCTTCCAACCTCACAGCCTGTTTCTGTTGCTGCCAAGCAGCCATGCTAGTCTCCGTTTCTACAAATGCTGCAGTTAAACCGAATCTGAAATTGAGAAGATCTGAATGGTCACTGCTGTGCATATTGGTGATTGATGTAACTTGCCTTTTTTGTCTATGCTATGCTGGGCTGTTCTATACTACACATCTTAAAATATATATTTTTACACTCTTTGTACAGTCAAGTACATTATAAGAGTATATTGAAATTCCTTGCTTAAATCTTTTTATCCAAAGTTTTAAGTCGAATATTATATGATTATATGATCTTCGATAACATCAGAAAAATAGGGATGTCCTGAGTTGATCTCATGGGTCGCTATCGGGGCCGATTAAGCATTTTTTAAAAACTGATCTGTATCTGTGATCCAAGCCCAATCCTTTATTTTACGTCAGCTGTCACACGTGTCGTGCAGTAGATGGCGGAAAATACACCTTCAAGTGGGTTTAAAAAGAAACCTTTAAAATGAAAAGAAGCTCGAATGTGCGTGAGGTCTGCTCGAGCGGCTCACACACGCTTGTTCGAGCTTCCGTGTTTCGTGCACACTTAAATAAATAAATGACTTTTACTAATGCAGTCTGAGACATCATTGCAATTATTCTGATTATTGTACATACAAGAAGTTTATATCAGTAGAGTAGCCCCATGTTCATGATAATTGTGACCATTGATAGACCGTTGATAATTGTTCATAAGCCGTTTACCTTCTCTACTTTTGTAGCAGATGTTTACAATGTCTTCAGGGGCACACAAAAAAAACGTGATCGGGACATCCCTATCAGGAGAATTTATATATATATATATATATATTAGGGGTGTAACGATACCTTCATTTCACGATTCGATATATATCACGATAGTGTTGTCACGATACTAGAATTTCTAACTTCGATACGATACCTTGAAAAATATCGATATTCGATACCATTTTCGATACCACAGAGAAAAAAACTGCCACAATATTAAGGGGGTATTTTTTTTTTAATTTAAAGCTAAATATAAGTCTAGAACATGACAATGAGGTATATTTTACAGGAACAAAAATGTCCTGAGTTCTATCTGTTAATATTTTTTAATTGGACCAGGGCTAACATGACCCGTTGTATTTTTATAACCTACTGTTATCAAAGATTAAAATATAGCCTGCTGTAACAAAAAAGCACGTAACAGTATCAAATTGGAGGATAGAGTGTCAGTAATTTATAATAATAAGATTAAACATTCAATTTTCAGTTAAAGGCATTTCATTATTGAATTCAGAGATGCCATTGTCTAGCTGTTTAGTTTAATTAATATCTGTGTAATCAAATTGATGATAATCGCTAATGAAGGCAAATTGCAGAATTAAATAATAATTTTCTGAATAAAGTTAAATAGGCACAAGTTAATTTACATTTGACCACAGTTAAAATATTTACTTGTCTAAGATTCCTCAGTCAGATTATGTTAACTTTAAGAATTACGGTGAAAAAACGAGACAACACTCATATCAACAACAATACTAGGCCATCTTGGTTAATGTTTCAGAAAAGTTAAAATGAGAAGAGTTACAGTGTTTCCTTTAGGATTTTTTTAGCAGTGGGGAAAGGTCTGTCCAAACAACAAACACCCCTGATGCTGAGCGTAGCCTATGCTTGCTAAATGGTACCCCTGGAGCCTGTTCCTTAAGTCTGTTTTCACCTATAAAATAATTTAAAAAATGAGTGATGTGAGGGATTATTGATTGTCAAACAATCTTTTGGGTGCCCGCAGCCCGCTCGCAGTGTGAAGCGCGTGTCTGCGCTATTCTCTGACATACCCGCTCGCAGTGTGAAGCGCGTGTCCGCGCTATTCTCCGACATGCCCGCTCGCGGTGTGTAGCGCGTGTCCACGCTATTCTCCGACTCCGATATGCCCACTCGCGGTGTGTTTTTACGCGTGTCCGCGCTATTCTCCGACATGCCCGCTCGCGGTGTTTTTTATCAATCAACCAAAGCCGGTCGCGGGGGCGCCGCCCTCGCCATCTTTCCATTCACTTCACTTTTGCTATTTAACCAGAGCGAATGAGACGAGTGCGTCACGTGTGGTGTTTGTCAACGCGCCTTTGGAGAGTGAAAGTGAAAGTGACCGCTCGGCTAGTATCGATACTTCGGGAAATTAGTATTGGTACCGTTCAGATATTTCAGTATCGATATTTATCGAAATATCGATATTTTTGACAACACTATATCACGATACTGAACTCACGATACGATATTATTGCGATACGAAGACATATGATAAAAGGTTAACAAAAAATGTACTGTTGATTAAAATGCTAACTTTGATATTACATTGTGGGTTTAAATGAACAGGTTTGGACTTGGTGCTTGTAATTCAAGGACAATGGTGACACCAGAATAAAAATATTCATGATTCTGAAGCTGACCATTGCATTATTATACATTATAATCAACATTATATAGTAGTTTAATGTAGTACTGACACTAAAACTCTGAAAACATGGTTTTTTTCTTATACAGTAATTTCTATTTTGGGTGAACTATCCACGATACATATTGTCACTATCCACGATACGTATTGTTGCATTTTTGTATTGCGATATATTGTGGCACGATATATTGTTACACCCCTAATATATATATATATATATATATATATATATATATATATATATATATATATATAAATAGATACTGTACATGTTTGATGGACATAATAGTGAGTTTGCCTGTAATTTCAATTGATTTTGTCCACAAAATGAGCTACTACAAGGTGTGACAAATTTTACATTTTAAACCGTTATATGCATATCTTTGTGGTTAAGCGATTTTAGCTCAGCCAGGGAGACTAACAAATAATTTCCATGAAGAATTTAGGAAGTAGAGCTTAAAATTGTATTAATTTATTAATATGAAGTATGTTTGTTTATTATACAGTATATAGATTAGGTTTGCTGCGATAGTCTGTGTTGACTGTTACCGGTGTTCACTGTTCAGCCACAACACGTCACATCCCTAATATAGATTAATTTATAATTTATAGTATTTTTCTTTCTATATCTTTATTTCTTTCTTAATTTCTTATTATTAATCTATATTTTTCTAGAATGGTTAAAACGATCTGTGACATCCCAAAACATTTTTTATTTAAGCTGTAATGTCAACCACTTTTAATTAGTACTTTACAGGTTACATGTTTTAAAAATACTTTTGCATATGATCTTATATTTTTTATAAAAAATATAATAATTAGTAGTTTAATGTTTGGGTTCTGGCTCATTTATGTAGTAGCTACATCTGGTAGGAAACTTAGTTTTGTGTGTGTGTGTGTGTATGTGTGTGTCCTCTGCCTTCCCTTTCTGCTTAATTGGCACCCAGAGGGGAGGGGTTTGTTGTATTGTCATTGCTAATGATCTTGTTGGCATAGCAGCGGAATGCTAAATGGGTCGTGTGTGTACACTCACCCAGAGCGTGCCCTGCGTTGGCCAAGTCCACTGCGTTGGCCAAGTCCATGCAAGCATAAATCTGCATCTCTCTTAATGCTCCTGCCTTTTAGACTCACTGTCCAACTTGCACAGTGTCTCATGGGTATGCAAGGTTAACTAGACGCCTTGTAGTCGATGATGGTGTTTTATTATTGTGTCTGTAGGAACTCAACCCCCGTGTGGGAGTTTGCTGAAAGAGGGGAGGTTACCGAACGCAGAATATCATTTACTGGCTCCAGGGCCCACAGTGCACGCCGGGCTGCATCTTCCTGTCCTCCCAGGGCCATAATACCACTTAAACAAAGCTGTTGTCTGCTTTTGTGCTCTGGAAGCCTGGTGGAAAATGACAATTGACTGAGTCGAAACAAGTCGTGTCATATGGACGTTGTTGTGTGGAGAGGTCACTGCTGCAGTGTAAGAGGGATTTCTGGGTTGGAATAGCCAGGGATTGCTTATACAAGGTGACGATGGGTGGAAATACCTTTCACGTTGGTCTCTGGAAGAGGGACTAACAAAGCCACCTAGAAATCCCTTTTCAGCTTTTTGTTTGTGGCTGAAGGTAGGGTTGCCTCTAGTCGAGGGTGGATGGGAAAGATTTTCCACATTGTTCTCGGAATGAGAGACCATCAAAGCCACCCAGAATCCCTCTTGAGCTACAGGTTGAGTTAGGGTGTTCCACCAGGTTCTTCCCCAGCAATTTCTGCTAGCCCGTTTCTTTGATCATGTCCCCTCCCCACCCTGCTCTCCTGTCATTACCCAGATCCAAGGAGCTGTTTCCTTTACTTTAATTAGACTGCAAGCTCAACGTTGTTTTCCTCAGAGAGTTGTTGTGGCTGGTCTTGTGAAAAAAGCTGGATACTTGCAACAAATAAATGGGTTTGTGTGGGTTTGGAATTTGATCGATAAAAGGTTGACCGACAAGGAGAGGGCGAGAAAAAGAGCACAAATGAAACGACCTGGTCACCCCCTATCCGCAGTGTGGCCGAAACCCCTGTGTATCGGTGATGGAGTAGGGGACACCTTTCTCTTGTGGGTGATTGATTACAGAGCTGGCTTTTCAACTTCCACTTCCCACCGTTGAGGGCGTGATGTGGACCCTGTGAGGTGACTGGACCTCCCTTACACCCCCGAACACTCCCAGACCAAGTCTAGACTTGGTTGACACAAACATGACCTTGTCATGGTGGGGTGGGTAACAGCCATCACATCGCTCATCGCCTGCTCTAGAGGGCTGGTGAGAACAAAGTACTCTCGTTTGTGATCAAATCTATGCTGCAGGACCCTGGGGATGAACTCGAATCAACACTGCCTTAATAAATTGATCTATACTGCGGAATTGCACTGTACTTCCCTAAAGGGGGATGGGCTTTCTTGGGCTCTAATGTGCTGAATTTAGGTTTTATCCAACATTATGCTTCCAACACCAGCTACCTCACAATACAATCTCATTGGGGGCTGCACTGATTAACACTGGTTTCAGAGTTTATGCTTATTTATCTGGCCAATTGTATACTTTCCTACAATTCTAGGATATTATTGCTTTAAAAGGACCTGAAGTATCTTTGAAAAAGTTTTCTTTAAATAAATTACAAATAAAACAATAAATAAAATCAATAATTTTAAATGCTACAAGTTAATCTAGGCATCACAACATTTAACGGTGTTTAGATTAACTTTTTAGTGAGCGTTAGATGATGACAGGCAATTTTAATGTAAAAATAGAGACCGTGAACATGCGCAATTTAATAAACAATATCAGCTGCTACCAGTGAATTACTTGTTTATTATTGATCTATCATTGCCATACAATGTATTGTGATTAGAAAATGAAATGCACTTGGATTAAATATGTAGAATTTATGTTTAGCTAATTCAATCAGTCATTTTCCAAACTGGAATGAGGATTTCCTTATTGCGTCAAAAAAATCCTGAGGACACGTTCTGATCTAAAACTAACAGACAGGAAACCGTCGTCTCTTGTTTCATCCTGATGATACCAAAAAAAGAAGCCTTTAATTGGCCTGGTTGTGTCTTACATTTTGTGGTAATTGAAGGTTGTGGTCAGTATTATCCACTGCCTCTCCTCCACCCTCAGTTTGGCCCAAATCTCTGTCAGTCAACAGTTCAGCTAAAAAGATGGGATTGACATCCCAGATTAATGGAGATTATATGCTGCAGTCGTTTGCCGTGGAATGAATAAATGACCTGCGGGTCCCCTGAGGACAATCAATCAAAGTCTGGAACGGGTGCGACTGCCGCTTAGACTTTAGGTGGAGGGTTTTGTTTGTTTGCGAACGTGTAACTGAATACAGCGTATTAAATATATTGTTTTAACTTGACGTTTAAAAAAATTACAAGTTGTGGTGGGTAACTTGTTCACTTAAAATAACCCTGTATTATTAGTTTCAAGTTAATCTGACCTTGATCTCTGCGTTTCTCGGGGGCATTTACATAATATATAGCTATTACATCATCAATGGGCTCCATCTACCGGTAACTGTTTTTGAACGCAAATACGGCAAGTAAACCATTCGATGGAGCCAAAATGAACAACATGTATGAATCTCTATGTGCATTAAGTTGGACTATTACAAAAAAAGACCAAAAAAAATAAAATAAACCATGGGACATGATGCTGTGGCTAAAGATGTCCTGCTGAATGTGAATGGATGTAGCAAAAGTTGCAGTTTTGCTAATGCTAATTACAGCTAATCGCAATATCCATAAGTTAAATATTTGTTTTTTAAACTGCTGTGAACCTAGTAACGTGTCAGTCGGCACTCGGCGGAGAGGGTGGGGATTGTATCTTCCTGCCAGGTCAGAAAAGGGAAGTTTGCCTCTCTTGGCAGTTCCTCCTCCAAAAGCAGATGAGGAAATGAAGTACTCGTTTTCTCACTGAGGTCACAAAGGAGCGGAGACCCATATTTTTCAAGGTTTCTGTGTTGATCTCTTTTGGACTCTCCTCCACAGTCTAGATTAAGTTGTCTAATTCTTTCTTCTTTCGTTCACTCTCTTTGCAGGATATTCAGCGGCACTGAAGGCTTTGGTACTTTTAGATAAGGCGTGTGAAAGCTCTCAGACTGCCTCGCCGTGCACTCTGTCATCTGGACGTCACTTGTTCGTGACTGCCGGTGGAAAACACTTTACCCTCTAAGCTAGATCCCGATATCATCTAGTCATGTGATCATCAGATGATTAAACGTAACATTTTTTTAATGTAAAAATCATATGGCTTGCACTCAGTAGGACCTTGTGTGTGTGTGAGAAGCGCTGCAGCCGATTGTGTGTGTGCTGCTACCAATTGAAACTGTGGCGTGGGAGCCTTTTGAAGCTGATGAGAAGCCTGATGAAAGGTCTCCAGGGTCAGTCTTAGCTTCTCTCACTTCAGCCCCCTCTAATTTCAGCCCTGCCCCTCTTTAAACTGCCCCATCCACTGACTGTGGGAACCTGCACCTGTGGCTCCCTCCACCACCACCCCATTAGCCACCCACCTACTTTACACACAAACACTGAGGGTGTTTACAGGCTTAACGTCCCAACAAGACTCCAAGTATGCGATCGGCCAAAGGTTTGCTTGTGATGCGTACCGGCCCAAGTACGTCCATGCCAGGCGTTCTGCGTTCGCTTGTTCACAGCCTGCTATAAATATCCTTGCTATCAGTGAAAGTAGTCGACGATAAGGAGGGAAGAATTACTTTTAGTGAATCGACAACATGTATCTCCAAGGGAGCTTGTTTGGGTGCGCTTGTGCCGCCGTTGTGTGTTGGACCACTTCTAGGGGTCGGAGCGTGTGTGTGTGGCCAGAGGAATGTTCTCGGAGTGTCACGAGACTCAGGTTGATGGTGTCTTGCAGTGATGGGTTTTAGATGGAGGTCTTTGTTCACTGGTCACCTCCCCCACTAGTCTTTATCCCCATCTAGCCCTTTGGGCAGCTGTCACATAATCCAGCTAATCAGAGACCAAGTGTGTGGGAACAGGGCCGTCCCCATGTTACCGTGTCTCTCTCTCACACACGCGCGCACACACCCTGACATTCTGACCTTTCTCCTTGGGTACGCGCATACCATGCTCTAGTACGCATGACCGCATGTGCGCGGCCAACCAGATCAATCCAGCATATTCATTTACTGATGGAGCTTTGGAGCAAATCCACATTTACAGATAAGAGTGCGCACACAAACATGCGCACTTCGTGTCCACGCAGATGCTCGCTACCACGAGACCCCACTAATACGCTCTCTCACGCTGACCGCCCCCTGTGTTGGGGGATGGGAGGAGGGGTCAGAAGCCCTGCAGCATGTCGTGGGATGATCCACGTTCATGTCAAATAATCCATCTTTTTAAGACGCATCTGTTGTACGTCTGCATGGTTATGTGGCCCACCCACTCCAGCCCATCCAGACAGACCTGGTGCTGCTGCTAATCCCTGACTGCATCCACCAGACCGGCCCACAGCCCCCAACCTCTCCAACACACACATCCACGCCATCTGGCTCCGCCCCTCTCACTCCACCTCTGGAGACGAACAAGATGGGTGTCTAAATCTAGCAGTTCGCATCGCTCTGTGCGTTTACGTGCGATTTTAAACTCTGCTTTCAGTCGGACTAAAGCAGTATTCAGTCTTTTTAAAATGACATGGTTTTTGTCAAGTTGGACTAACAGATCTATATATTGTGATGTATCTTGTAGGGGGGTTGCACAGACTAGTCGATTAGTTTACGTAAATACTCTGACATGCCGCTTTAAGCTTGATGTTGACTAGTTGCTGATCATGGCCTATAGAGGGCGCAACAGGATAAGAAATCTTTTAAAGTCCACTTTTACGCTCTTGTTTCCAAAAGTTAAAATGACATAAATGCATACTCCGAGATCGCTCCACAAGATATGTTTGATTATACCATCTGGATGCTTAAATTTGGTCAGGTGAATTGACGTTTTAAACAGCTTATTGTACACGTAAGTTAATGGCCGCTCTAAACTAGTGCGCCGCTGCATTGTAACACACACACAGTAGCTTGCACGCGTTCAAAACACACGCACAGTAACATTCAGGAGCGCAGAAATGTATTGTCAAAACTGTTCTGTGATTTATCAGTAAAATAGCTTAGAAACTGAAAAGTTGTTGCATATATTTCTTAGGAACTAAAACCCACAGCTTCATTATTAGTAGAGACGCTGCCAGGTATAATTAATTCACATGCAATCGCTCTCTCACTAATGCATATATATATATGTAATCTTTACTGTGCTACTTTATCTGTATCTGATTTAGAACATGCAGAAATTCGTGAGAAATATAACGACCCAAAGACAAAAGAACTGATAAAAATAAGCTGTCTCAGCTCGTGGTTCAGGCTTATTTGTTCATTAGTGACGTCATAAAAAAATCTGCAGTCGTTTAAACCCCCTAGTTGCTTGGCTTCGTCCAGCATGTATACACATAATTGGACTATCAATTCAACCTTGCTGGTATTTTTCAACAACTTTGTTGTTTAACATGTGAACGTGTATCTTTGAGCTCGTAAAAGTCAATGAAGTAAATACAATGCTCAGCCAATGGAAATATTTCCACTGGTTTGATTTGATTAGTGTTCACATAAAGGATGACAACTATAGCGTAAACTGTAACTATATAAAGTTTTAGTATTTGTTCTAACTCTAAGAGAATAACACTTTTCAGTATGTATTTGCACAGCTAAAAGTTTAAGACCGGAGATGTAGCTTTAGCGGTTGGCACATGACCTTTTTTCGTTCCATCATTTTGTGTAATTTTTCAACATTCCCTGTCAATATAAATGATATAATTGACCAAAAACACTTTCAGCATAGTATTTTGCTCATCATTGAGGTTGTTTTTGTTTGTGTACGTGCACAAGCATTCAGTTTATTAACAATAGAGAACCATAGTGGCATTTTAAACCTTTGGCTCATCTCTTAAAACAGATCTCCAGCACCTTATCTCTTGTTTTTATGCATGACCATAAGACTTAAACCATGTCCTAACTACACACAACGCCGCGACAAACGATAAAAGGTATCTTTTCTAGGTTAATCAGAGTTTTTGTCCTAACAAAGAGCAACACGTGACGATTCTAGAAATGATTTCCATTTTTTTTTCGATGTCGCGGCTAGTACAACAAACTCAAAGTGTGGCAATAATCATCTCAGGTACTGTTTATGTGCTTTATTTATTGTTAAAAGCGTGTAATGTGACTTTGAATTTCATTTAGTGCTCCCAGCTTTGTAGCCGTAAAAACAACGATGGATAATCCACCTCAGATCTTGAAATTAAACAAATGGAAACAAGATCTTTCAAACTGTGAACAAACAAGTGTATTCTTTGACAAAGATTATAAAAAATACATACAGAGTTACTAAAACAATGTTTAAATGGTGTAATATTTGATTATGTACTTAACCATCTTCTTGCGAGTGCCGTCAACATTAATAGCGGGTGCTGTGCACCTGCCGCGAGAGCTCTGATTGGTCTTCTGATTGGTTGTAGGTTTTGATTGATTTTGACGCATCTCGTAGTCGCGTCGCGTCGCAATTTTCTTGTCTGGTTAGGACACGGTGTCATGTTTGCAGTATTTTGAATGCTGTGAGCTAGAGAATTGGAGTATGAAAAGATACATTTTTAAGAAAATCAGTGAAGATCTAAAAGTGGTGTCATGTACCTGTCTTGAATCGGGAATGAGAACAAGGTGTGAATGAACTTGTCGCATCAGTTAAATGTTTCTTTACTGTCCTTTTTTGATTTCATGAAAGCTTAAAAATTATGGCTTGGTCAGGTAGGGACTGTAGGTGATATTCTAGTAGATGGTCTCTCAGATATCAGAGAAGCATCAAGAATGCTTCCAATTTTAGTTTGAAGATCCAAGGTGTGGCTGAAAACATCTCCCTCCCTCCATCTCATGTGTAACCTAACTCAACTCTTATAAATGCTACCTCCTGTCATGAGAGAGGACTGTAATGGAGCTTTAGTATCTATGTCGTTTTATTAGCACTGCTTGCTAAGGCGAACATCTCTATTTCTATTGCTCATACTTGTGGTTAGGGATTTGAATAAACCTCTAACCCTCAGTATTACATTTACATTTAGCAGACGCTTTTAATCTAGTGCGCATTAAAACTGTGTAAATCATCTGACACTGTTTCTACTAACTCAGATTTTTCTGTTTGCTTAGAGTTGTGCTATTTCTTTTTTGATTTGTCACCTGGAGGATATAAAACAGGTCATTTATATTTGGAAAAGGTACCTGACCCATATCTTTTGACCTGGGTCATTTAGCAAACACCTAAAATACCCTATTAGCCACACAACAATGCACTACATCAATTGGAAACACTTAGACACAAACTTGTATCCGTCCATAACACTCATCATAGAAATGTAATATATATATCGGTACCATTGGTTATCAGGCTATGGCAGAGTTTCCCCAACTGGGGCTCATGAGGGACCTGCAGAGGGTTTGGGAGTTGCTGAAAAGCCAATAAGTCATTAATCATAAATAATTATAAATGCAATCAAATGTGAATGTGTTGTTAAATTAGAAATATTAAATTAAAATCTTCAATTAAATATTTTAGGTCAAAAGGGTTTGGCTGACAAAAAAGTTGCTGGATCCCTGAATTATAGTATCAGTTGATATTATTGGATATTTCATTGTCTATGCTCATCTCCTATATTTTTATCAGCATAAAGGCATCAAATACTTTCTAAATCTACCATATCAGTGCAGCTACTTTTGCACCACTGATATTTTACTAAGAAAATGTAAAAATCTACTCGTTTCTTCTTCAATAGTATTTTAATATTTCATCTCATAATGATATTCTCTCTCTTTCTCCCTCAGCGATCCTACACACTCATCCTGGAAGCCTGGGACTGGGATAACTCCACTCAAAACAGTGAGTATTCCTCTGTAATCCCAATTTGATTCTCTCCTGCAGGCTGCCGAAGCCTCTCTGGGTTGGGTTTGTTGCTCATAATGACCGCTGAGCATTGTTAGTCTGTAGTTTGGCGCTGTAAGGGATAGCTTCATTTGTGGAGATTGAGTCTGATCCTTGATGGTGAGATGAAAGTGTTAAATCTACCCCACTGATGTGTCGTAATGTTAGCGCAGGGAATTCGTTGGGTCGTGTCAGGGTTTTATTGGGCACGAATGGGGTTATTTAAGGACTTTGTGGTGTGCATTATTTGTGAAAGTTTTTCATGTAGGCACTGATATAGGGGGTTGGAGGTACGCATTGAGTTTGATATTTTTAACCGCACTAAGGAGAGGCTCATAATTTTCGACAGATATATTGACGGGATTTGTTGCTTACACAAGAACCATTACCTCAGCTTTCAAAGCATTCCAAAGCAGGGAACCTAACACAAATGTGTAGAACAAGACTCAAACAAGCACAATCTTGCATCTTCCACACATGCTTTAGTATTGCACGCAAGTCCACTAAGATTTTCCAATGAACCTGATCATCTGGAGACCTCTGTTAACTGTAACCGCTGGGTGAAATCTCCTGAGGATATTGAGTATTGAGTCATACACGTACACATAAGTTGTAGCAACAACGTGTTTGTTTTCATGATGCTTGAATAATAATCTCAATTGACTGTGAGATCTTGGGTTGTAATCTCCCTAAGCCTGGTTCTTCGGGGCTTCCAGTTAGGGGTGGCATGAATAGTCGAATATTTTATCTGTAATTACTATTCGAAAAACAAAAATACGATTAGTTTTAAATGTCGCAAAATCCTAAGCACGCAAACTAAAACTCACAATTATAATTAAATGCACTGGGTGGCACTGTGGAGCCTGTTAACAAGAAGATTGTATTTGATCACCGAATGTCATCGTCTGCCTCTAGGCGGAGCGAAGTTTGGAATTACTTTGATAATTTTTTTTACTTTTGATCATTGATTCATTGTTAGGTGAAACTGAGCTTTCAAATATCACCACCATGAAATCACATGAAATCCAAACACCAGTCAAATGAGGAAAGACAGCTGTCCATCACTTCATTCATGACTGCAGGTAATCGCAGCTGTACCCCCCCAAGTGAGACAAAAAGAAGATAAATTATTTGATAGCAAAATTATCTCGAGACATGCTTCTTTTAAGTTTCGTTGAGATCGACCTGTTTAAGAATAGAACACACAAAACGTTGTAAGCAACTTTGCTTAGCACACCGCTATCTGTGTCCCTAAAACTTCTGTCGGCGGAATGCGTATTTTTTATTTTTTTTTTACGCATGGTTTAATGTTTTCAACTAAAAGAAAATCTCAAGGTATAATGTAAGCTTGTTGTGTATATTTGCTAACCATAAGCTTGTTTAGAATTGCTGACAAAAAGGTGTCAAACTTAATTTACATGAATTACATATTTTAATATTCAATTATGAGCCCAAATATTCTAAAACAATATTTTTGGAAAATGCCTATCCTACTTCCGGCATGTATGGATCTTGGGGAATCATCATGGGCACCATAATTCCACAGCTGTATCCTGTTTTCTCCCGCCGCCTTTTGTCTGGCTTGAGGAATTGTCGGTAGGGAAGGGTCAGGCGGAGGAATTCGACGTATGCGAAAGAAAGGTGAACGCTGGTAAAATGGGAGAAACATTGGGGGGCATGGCTTTGATCTGCGGATGTGATCTGTAGAATCACTGTATATCCCAGCGTCTGTAAAACTCTAAAATCAAACATGCGCCTCTCCCTCTGCTTGAAGTCATTACGTCCTGTTTTTCGTTTTCATCTTTGCATGCACTTCAGCCTGAAACAATGGTCCAGAGGAAGCTTGTTTGACTCACTGCATTGAGTCCAGGCATCTTGTAGGCCTCTTCTCCGTGGAGTTTGCCCATCAGGGTTGGGCTGCACCAGCCGTTCGTAAGTTCGTTCTTAAATT
The DNA here is from genome assembly GCF_949152265.1 of Phoxinus phoxinus. Lineage (NCBI taxonomy): Eukaryota > Metazoa > Chordata > Actinopteri > Cypriniformes > Leuciscidae > Phoxinus > Phoxinus phoxinus. The sequence goes on from NC_136891.1 coordinate 27,713,211, forward strand.
GGAAAGTAAAGTCCACACTAGAGGCTTGTTCGGAGATTGACTACTTTTGACTGACGACATTCCAGCTTTCCGTGTTTTCACTGTTATATGGTAGGGGGGCGATATTACGCAACTTCTGAAAGTGTAGAGAGTCTCCGGTTCAAAACACAGGAAAAAAAGGAACAGAAACAAGTAGGGCTGGGCGATAAAACGATAACGATAATTATCGCGATATAATTTTTCTCGATAAAACGATATCAAGAGTTCGATAAATGTTCGATAATGTTTTTGCGCCAAAAGCGGAACGAATCTCATTTGAACCGCGCGCACACGGACCGTTTATCCGCTCGGCGCAAAGTCCAGACGGCAGCGCAGCGCGAGCTCACTAGAGCAGATGCGTTTACTCTGATCGGCCTCTTTCACGAGATCCAGTGAGAAGCGCTTGAATTCAGCGAAGAACACAAATCATGTCTCAGTGATTTAAACCAGTTTAAAGGCAGATGAAACCGCGCTGACGAACATGAGAAACACTGTGCGCAACGATACAGTCAGAAGCTTCTCCGTCTACACATTCCCATCATTTACCACGGATTTACTGTAACGTTAGCCTAGTAATATTAACTGCACCATGAAATGTGGGATATATATATTGAATTGTATAATATTATTAATGTAGACAATGTATTAAAGGACTAATGGAATATAATTACAGGTTTAATAATGTATTTAGGCTACTGGTTTTCATAAATACCATAGAAACCATAAAGTTACATTTTATCTGTGGTTATCATGATCTTAATGCATGATGCTGGATGACCAATGGTTAATTTTAATAAAACTAAAGAATATTACATTTTACCAATTAAAAATAATGTTACTTTTTTTTAACAGATGTTACTGTTTTTGTTAATGAACATAAATTGTATATAGTAAATCTGCATCCTAACTCAAGCTAATACTACTGAAATAAAGATATTTATTTTGTTAAGGAAAAATTACAAATGTTTGAATGTTCTACCTCGGATTTGTGAAATATTCACCTGTTTGGCAAGTGTTTGTCATGATATGTTCTGACAATAAAGAGTAGTTTAAAAACACAACGCTCTGGTTTCTACAGCTTTCACTTAGGAGTAAAAATCTGTCTTTAAACTTGAAATAAATAAAGATTTGATATTTATCGATAATTATCGATATCGACTGATATAAAAAAAAATATCGTGATATTTTTTTTTGGCCATATCGCCCAGCCCTAGAAACAAGCAATAAAAGCATTGCGTATGCACGTTGTAGTCTTTGAAGTTTTTATTTTTATGGAACTTACCCACATTCTAGTGTTGATAAAAAAATAATGTATGAAGCTAAAATAAAACCTTTTTGTTTGTTTGTTGTTGTTTTAAACCAGATGCTCTGCTCTTTCTTTTAATATATTGCATGTTCAAATATTCATACAACAAAATATTCTTGAGGCCATGACATTTTTTATTCAATTATTTGTTTTGTTACTTGTTTTTGTTTAGTAGTCTCACAATAACTGCCTACATAATTTTTTTCTACTTTTTAATTGAATTTTAAAGCCGCAGTCCATAACCTTTTTCATTTAAAATTTATATAAGCGAGTACGTCATGAATACATTTTCCAAACTGCGTTTTTGTCTTATCCTGAATCACTATGATGTTCTGGATGTTTTGTCCTGAATCGCTATGGTGCACCTATAATAAGTGTTCATATTCTGACTATTTTTTTAGACTGGTCGGGTCGTACCACTGTGGAGTAGCCCAGTACCTGCATGACTCATCATAGACCTAAAAAGAGAGAAGTAGCTCCGGCTACAATGTTCTTCCTCAACACGCATGCAGTTCTGTTTATTCACCGCTTGAGCGCCAAAAGTTACGGACTGCAGCTTTAAGTATAGATTTTTTTTTTTTACATTTTACCCTTATACCAGAGCCATAATATGTGTAAAATAATATGCAAACTTAATGCATATTTTATGATGGGTTTTTATAGTTTATTACTTTTAAAGCTAATCTAAAGAAAGATTGAAATATGCATAGACAATTTCAATATGCTTCAACAGCCGTCCCATCATTTCCATCACAGAACAGATGTTATTGTGCTTGTTTAAAACAGCTGTTTGAAATTAAATATGAGATATGTGATGTGTGCGCAAAACTTGATAGCAGAATATTAATAATTGTTTTATAAAATATGATATAATTAATTATTTAGGATAAATGCTAGCTATGAAATACGCTTTAGAGTTAAAGTAGTGTTCACCAGAACACCTGTAAGCTGTAGTGACCATTGATTAGAAATGCTTGAGATTGACCTCCTCTCTTTGATGATCTGGAGCACTCTCAATGATTTGGCAGGGCGCTGTTTGAGACAGTGGCTTCATTTATCACACAAGCCCATAGTAGAGAGGCGTGCCAGACATTAATGATCTTGTCATAGAGAGAGAACGCTGCCAAGGTCTGTCTGATGTGACTCTCTGCAGTCTGTACTCACGCAAGGCTTGGCAACAAAAGCGGCAGTGCATCCTCCTCTCTCCAGTGCCGTTTGATACTACTCGTTTAGTATGCAGTGTGAACGCTCAGAGCTGCCGCACCTCTTTTCTTAAACCGGACACGTCCTAACGCCTCCTTGTCTGTCTGTCAGAAACCCAAGGGTAAAAATGTCTTTCTCTCGGTTGAATAAAGTTTAGCTTGCACAATGCGTCATGTCATCTCAGGACTTTCCAGGGACGATGGGACGTTGTTCTAGTCGTACTGACGGAATTAGCCACCATGCATTTTTCATAGATGCTTTAAATAATTCTGTTACATCTGTCAGAACTGTTCGTAATGTGTACGTGTGCATCGTAGGGCCCTACAGGCCTCAGGAAAAGTTCTGTAGCATTGTGTTTACTCTGCAGGAAGGGCTCTGGACTGCCCAGTGTTTAGACGTTGGGCAGAACGGGCCGGCAAAAGCTCACTCCATTGTTCTTTATCTGGAAGCGCCAGGGCTATTTCTGTTTTTGTTGCTTAATTCGGTCGACATTGTCAGAGGACGGAGAGGAAGGCATGTGTATGTGCGGCCCCGTATGTGTGTTTGCAAGAGGAGAAAGACGTGGACGCGCTCTGCGCGTCGGGACAGAGGAAATCGCAGGCCCCCCGTTTCCACCGTGATTGTTTGCGGTCTCCGATCCCACTGCGATAAAGATTGCTTTCTTTGCAGAGAGGCTGGGAAAGCTTGGGAAAATGGAGCTCTTAATGTGAGTGCTGCTAAACACTCTCGCCAGGAGGAGGGATTCGTATTGAGGGTCCGTGTCCTGGTGGATCTGGACGATGTGATTGATTAGGATTAGGGTGGGATCCAGGTCCTTCAAGGACGGCTATGGCTAAGAGCTGAAAGTCGCCGGCTATGGACACCAGTGGCTTCCTCTGCCTGCCGCTCTTGCCCAGATCTCCCCGGTAACAGCAGTCAAACTCACTCCCCTCCCTCCAGACATCAACATTTTCATTAGAAGAACTAGGTTTTAACTGAAACTCACTAAATGTGAACGAATGAACGAGTCACTGTCATGATGCTAAGGCATGTTTATGCAGTTGCTGCAGTGTTTAGAGTGGTTTTTAGGGGATTTTGATGGAGTTTTCTGGATGTTTGCTTGGTAGTTACTGGTCCAACCCTAAGTTTATATAAAATTCTGGTCCCTAGATATGACTGCTATTTTTATTGTCTGCTCACTAAAAATCGTAAGTCTGATCACACCTCTCCTCGCATAAGCCGCATTTGAGTTATTATCATGTCCATGGTACAAAGGACACTTAGAGTTGAGGGATGTTCGAATGAATATGAGCGGTAACAATCACCAATAAAGTACTTGATTTGGGATGGTTAACTGAGAGCCAATTCAAAACCCTTTGTTTTTGCAATGGTGTCATTCATGTGTGAGTGTCTTTGTTGTGCAGTGATTTGTCTGAATGGATTTGTGAGGCAGGAAGTTGGCAGGGACAGGATAGTCTGAGTCACTAGCGAGTTTTTAAATCAGGGTCTGTCCTGTCTGTTGACTTGCAGCTGATCTACACGCCCGTTCGATATCATATTGTACTGGTTGTGCGGATATGTTTTAGCTCCATCTTAGACGTGTATTATTGGAATGAATGTTGTATTTTTTTTTTAGTATTATATTAATTATAATATTTATTATGTAAAAAATATTATTTATTATTATATAGTACATTACAAATTAGCAAACAAAAAAATAAAGGCCTTATATGTTATTAGTTAATATAGGCCTTTAAGTAAATTGTCATAATTATCACTAGTAGTGTTGCTGTATAATATAGTTTTTTAGGGGAAACAAAGAAATGAACTAATAGATATCAGCATGAAACTCAGCTGACTCCCCAGTTGATTACTGACAATAAGACAAATATCTTTTGTATTACAAGTTTTTGGAATATTTGTTTAATTATGCAAATTAGGTATTATCTCATTAAATATGTGGTAATTTGCATATATTTCCAGAAGAGAAATCTGAATCTGGCTTTATCCAAATGTTCAAAGTTCTTGTTTAATTTTGTTGACATATTAGAGTCAAAGGTTTTTACTGAGTGGATTTTGGAGATCTCTTTTTATCACTCAATTAATCAGAAAAAACTGTCAACAGCCATAAAATCCATTTCGCCCCGTTTTAGGTATAAAATGTTGTATAAATTAGAATCTGAATGATATATGAAAAACCTCTGTAAAACCCTTAAGAATATAGATAGGAGTACAACTGGAAAGTTTGGCATATGTAAGTGCTGCTAAAGTGGAGATGTCTGGCTCAGACTCAGAGTATGAGAAGAAAAACATTTTGAGACAACGGCCTTTAAAGATTGACATCAGCCAATGAGATTTCGCTTTTAGAGTTAAATGCCTCATTGTACTTTTACGATTGGTTGCTGATAAAAAAGGAAATTACCATATTTGGATCCGACCACATTGTACAGGAGAGAGAGAGCTTTCCAACGGTATGTGATGACAGGGTGCAGACAGCGATCACGGAGCAACATGTTGATTTAGAACGCCAACTTTTGTTGAATTTAGGACAAATCTACAGACCCAAATAGACAAAGTGTAGTAAAATAAAGACCCAAATGTGTATTTTGGACTTTTTTTTTCACCACAAGTCTGAAAGAAGACATGCTATTGAAGACAAATAATAGCCCAAAATCTCTGAATTGACCTGTAAAAAAATGAAAAAAATAAAATGTTTGCCTGCCGTGTGTCCCCTTAATTCTGATTATTAACAAAGCACATGATCTCTGTTTCTACTTTTCTTTTCTTTTAGCTGGTGAGGATAATTTGATTGAACGCCACACACACGTTGGCATGGTGAATCCCGGCGACCACTGGCAGCCCATCCGGCACACCAGCACCACGGCCCACATCGAGTACCGACTCCGGGTCAGGTGTGACGAGAACTACTATGGGAGTAAGTGCAACAAGCAGTGCCGGCCCCGCGACGACTACTTCGGCCACTACCGCTGCGATCCAACGGGAAATATTGTATGTCTAGATGGCTGGATGGGAGTGGACTGCCGGACGGGTTAGTGCTGTTGACCATCTGTATTTTGTACTTAGCATTTCAGTTTAATATCATGACCAATAAATGGCCAATATTAAATATTATACATAAGTGTTATTTTAGTATGATTTTACACTATTATATAAGGCTGTAAACGATTAATCGCGATTAATCGAATCCAAAATAAAAGTTTGTTTACATAATATATGTGTGTGTATTGTGTATAATTACTTTGTATATATATATATAAATACACACACATGCATGTATATATTTGAGAAATATTTGGATTTATATACTGCATATATATTTTTTATATGATTTATATTATGTATAAATAGAACTATTTTATATATAAATAAATAAAAATCTTAAATATATACATGCATGTGTGTGTATTTATATATACAAAATAATTCTACACAATACACACACATATATTATGTAAACACAAACTTTTATTTTGGATTCGATTAATTGCGATTAATCGTTTACAACCCTACTATTATATTGTTTATTAGCTTTTTATCATTTACTAGAATTGAATTGGCTTTTATTTGTACATTTTCAAATTGATTTTAATTAAAAATTGTGTAGTTTTGTAATTTTCTTTTGTCAATTTCATTAGTTTTAGTAAACAATTCCAATACTGCACTAAACTTAATTGTTTTAAAAGCCACAATTTAGGCATCACAACATAACATATTTTTAAATAAAGATAATAACTGTAACAATATATCGTCTATCCCCAATATGTAGCTAAGTATTATTAGCCACATTGCCCTCGATAAAGGATGAACTAGCGCTGGCTGGTGTCTTGAAGCATATAGAGAGGAACCCTGTTAAATCTTGCCCTTTACAACCCTGTAAAGAGACCTGCTGCTATCAGTGTTTTCACAGCCCTGCGATCTTTGCTCCTCTGCCTGGAGGTGAGATTGTGTTGTAAACAACACCTCTGCAGCCCTGGAGTCACACTTTCCATTAGCTCAATTAATTTGGGTGATGCTGGTGTTTTTGATGTCTTTAACCCAGAACTGCAGACAACCTAAACGCCTCTGTTCCAAAGCTGTGAGTGCGTGTGTGTGTATATATTGCACTAAAGAAAGGCAGTAAATCACCAGGCACTGTCCTAATGAGCATGGGGTACGAGTAGGTGGCTGTAATGGGGGTGGATAAGGGCAAACGTATGTGTGTGTTCAGGCCATAAAGTTGTCTTCTGTCACAGCGAGCGTGATGAATTTATCTTGTCGCACTTGTAAGGCAACACAAACAAACAAGACTAACTCTCCTCCCTCTCTCCCTCTCTCCCTCTCCTCTCTCAGCGATCTGCAAGCAGGGTTGTAATCTGATTCACGGAGGCTGTATGGTGCCTGGAGAATGCAAGTAAGTGTTTGAGCATCATTTCATGCTCGGTTGGTCGGGTTAATCTGGCTCCTTAATTTCAGCAGGGCCATATGTGCTCATGCTGATAAGGTCTTTTCATTTGTTTACCTTACCATTAATTAATTAATTAGTGCAGTGAAGCCTTTGTTTGTGCAAGCTGTTTTTGTTTTATATGCTTTTTTAATCACGCTATATTTTCTCAAGTGTGTTTAAAAGTTGTGATCGATTATCATTTGATGGGCTGAAATACTTTAAGGCGTCACTATTACTTTTGTTTATATTCTATGGGATAGTTCACCCAAAAAGGAAAACTGTAATTTAATAATCTACTCTCGTCCATGTCGCCTCAACCATAATACTGAATGAAGATATTAATGAAGCGGAGTTGTTTCCTCCATTGAAAGTACATTCACACAAAACAAGCAAGCATGTCTGGGCTGCCGCGAGAACCATTGAGGTTTTGTTTTCGCATGTCACGCAAGTGCGGTTGAGCTTCCGTTTGCCATATTTGATGACCTCGATGTTGTTTATTCAATCTTTATATGTAAACAAATTAAATCTGTTCAACATTTAAAGCAATCATGTCTAATCAGAAGACTTGGATTTAACAGCGTGATTCGTATAGATTTATTTTATGATCTTTTCTCTTTTTTTTTCTCTTTGTTTTTGTTGCGTGGACTTTCAATGGAGGGGCATAAATATTAAAATATTAGTTTTTTGAAGATAAAGGAAAGCAGTTTAATATGACATGAGGGTGTAATGTAATTAAATAATTACCGGTACATGATTAATTGACAGAATTGTAATTTTTGGGTGAACTAACCCTTAAGGGTTTTAAAACTCTTTGACGTAACACCTGTTACACTAATTTGTTGATGTACAACTTTCGCCTGAGTCATTTCAAGGGACCTTCAGATTGGGGTCTTTTGAGTTGGGACCTTTAAGCCACCCAGAACACTGTAGCAACCTTAAAAACGGTCAGACCACCTTAGTTGTTCATGGGCAAACTGAAAGAACTTTTATAAACTATGTAAACTATAAAAAATCTAGTGGCAATTTGACTTTTTGGAAAGTTACCCAAATCAGTGTCACGCATTCCTTGTGTTTTGGAGGTTATCATCAAAAGATAATTAAATCAAATGGTGGTATGCACTTACTGTCACAGGAAACTCTGACGCTTCCTGTGGAACTCGGTGTGAAATCCACCTCACCGTCCCACATCATGTTCTCCTTTTAGTTGTCTTCCTGTAGCTTAGCTCTGCCCTCTTCCTTTGCCACAGGAAAAGCTCTTAGTCTTTGGGAGGAGAAAAGCCTTTTTTTGTCCATTCCACCTTCAACCTCACTCGGTCTAAGGGCAGGGAATGAGTAGATCCAGAGGTGTCTAAACCAGGAAGTCACTCTAGACGATGATGACATACTGGAATCTTTTGGCAACAAATCATTCAGACATTCTCTTTTAAAAACATCTCACGCTTCAATTTTCCAGATATACCTGCCCTCATTCTGCTGCTCTCCTTTACCTGCTACTAGACTTGAACAGTTTAAAAGGGACAAGGCTATTTTGAAGCCTCTGGCATCATAAAGGCCAAGTGTGGCGCCTCAAGGGACATGGGGGGCCAAAAACATGCTTTAGGACATCATGTACCAAGCTTCTCGATGGCCTGGACGAAAGAGCTTCTGGAACCGGGCTAGGAAACAGAGGCCAATATGTTATTTTAGAATTTGAATATTTGGGAAGTTCTGTGAGTTCTTGCAGGATATGGTGACTTGATTCCCTGCCGTCACTAGCTTGATAGTCCTGGGAAGGAAGAAGGTGGAGACTAGAGGACTAAGTTTGCCACAGACATAACATTTTTAATTAACCAGTAGATTCAGTAGTGGGCCACAAATCTTTGCCACACTTAAAATTGAATTACTTCCAGTAAGTTTTGTTTTGTGATAAAGGGATAGTTCATCCAAAAAATGAACAAAGAAAAATCTATATTTTAAATTCAGTTGTTTTCATCAACACAGTTATAGTCAATGGGGTCCAATAGAGTGATGCAAGGATGGCAGATGTTTTTTTAACTTTCAACCCGAACGTTATCATCCGTATCACTGTAAACTAAAGTATATTAAATTGGGCTTGGAACTATACTCTTAATTACTATTTTGAAAATAACGCGTTAATTACTCTGTCGCTAAAAAGAAATCAAATTACAGTAACACGCTACCAAGTAATGCGTTACTGCCCAACACCGGCTATAAATGAACTACACCACGGTCGCATGACTTTACCGTCACCATCACTAAGTTTCTGATAACTCTTTCAGTCTTTGTTTAAAAAGATTTTCCCTGAACGTTTGAGTTATAATAGTTTGTAATTGCGAATTTAAAAACACAACGAAGCTGAGAAAACAGACTAGCAAGTAGATGAGTTTACCTGTTCGGCTGATGGCGTTTAATGTCCCTGCCAACCGTTGTAGTCCTATTTAGCCACTTATTAGCGTTTTACAAGATAAGTAAAAGTCTTAAAAATCACAAGAGGGTATTACTAATGTGTTTTATATTGTAGGATAAAATGTGAAAATATCTTGAGCTTGTGCTCACTACAGACCATATTTCAAGCATTTCACCAAAACCCAACCAAAAACCCTAATGACGTCAGGACGTTGGAATTGGCCTTCAAAAAATATGTCATCCCTACACCACTCTATAAGTTTCGATCAATATTTTTTGGGTGAACTCTTACTTTAACTGGCCAAACACATTTTGGAGGCACTGCAAACCCTTGCTGCAAATCAAATGCGAAAGACAAAAATGCGAGAGATGCATTTATGATTTAAGTTTAAGGTATTTTTTTTCATGGCTGCTGTGGCCATGTCCTGACACAGAAAGTAAATGCAATGCAACTTTCTCGTTGGAGTGAGTTAGTTAGCAAGCTTATGTTTGGCAGTGCTCAGCAGAGCTGAACGCCCCCGTGAACAGGCAGGGTTCACACTCACCCCACACACTCTGCTGCCTACATGCTCTTTCATACAATACTAAGGTTGTTACTGGGCAGTGCGAGGCTGTGTGTGCTCTGGTGTAAGTAATCCAGCCTCTGGCCTGCCCCTTGGGCACAGATCTAGGGGGCTATTTCAGAGACCTCACTGGAGATGTTATAAGTGGATTTGGATCAAGGCCTCCACGCAGAGAATGTGCCAGGTGTGTACCTCTTCAAAGAGCACATTTGCCTGTTATTGTAAGCTGATGTGATCCCAATCGTGGGCCTGAATTTTATTTCTTAATGCATTATCACCACATGTAGTGTGCAGTATATTTATAATTTATCCTATATTCAATTATTACAGCATTTAACCATGTTACCCATGGTTTCATATCATAAAAATGTTAACATGTTAATAGATAAACATGTTGTTGTTGTTGTTATTAGGAGTACTATGTCAACCCAATGGTAAATTCAGATCTTAATTCTTTGCTGTCTATTTCTCAAAGTACTGTGGTATTTCCATCTGAACCCATCACTGTACCATGGTACCACCACAGTACTTCTTTGTAAGGCTAGTAAGCGTTAGCTCTGTGGTTGAGATATGCAGACAGCGTCTCTCCACTCGGCAGCTGGAGTTAGTCCATACCTCTTCTGCAGGAGAGCTGTCTTAAAATAGCCTGCTCAGAAATGACAAGACAGCTGGGTGAGGGGTGTGGTGGGGATGAAGAGAGCGCACTACAGGCCTTGGAATAGCGGAGTGTTGCTGTAAACCAATAATTTGTTAACCCCTCTGCAGCATTTCCCTCTGTGCCGCCGGGCTACGACCAAACCGCCCGGGGTGGGGGGCGGAGTGTGCGTCTGTGCGCAGTTGTGAAAGTGTTCTTAACCTTTGTCGCCCGGAATGTCGCCTTATCCTAAGATTAGGTGTCAGGGCAGTGATGTGCATCTGTATGTTTGTTTCTTGTCTGTCGTTAAGATATTTCAACCTCCGTGGCATTTTAAGTGTTAACACGCTTATGTGATTTTCAGGTGCAACTACGGCTGGCAGGGCCAGTTCTGTGACGAGTGTCTGCCTTACCCTGGCTGCTTGCACGGGACCTGTGTTATACCCTGGCAGTGCACTTGCGACAAGAACTGGGGCGGCCTCCTCTGCGATAAAGGTAAGGGTCCGAAATGCATCACACACGCTGATGCTGATGATTTGGCCTAGTTAGTTTTGAGAAATTGAGGTCAACCTGGAATTGACCCATAAAATGGTCAGCAGTAGATCAGAATGAATTTAAGCCCGCGAATATCCAGCCACGGAGGTGCCAGGGCAGCAAATTCATATCATGGTGTTAAATGGAACTACAGCATCCTACACTGAGCTGGTTTGTTGGCTGCGATGTCAGCACAGGCTGTGCATCATGTGACAATGCGCGCACAAACACACACTTTGGATATTGTGGTTGTGATTGGAGTGGCGCTCGGATATCTGATCTGTTGGTCAGCGTGCGTCCTGGAAGGTGGTTAGGAATGAGAAGCAGCTGAGATGTGCCTACAGTTCTCTTTATTTATTTACCAGCTTTTATGAGCCTCGCCTTACAAGGTCTGCTGGGAGTCCAGCAATAGTTTGCCAAGTGTAGTCATTCAAATAGAAAATGTTAGCAGGCTTAAAAAAAATCTGAATTCATTGTTAGTATTCCTTCCCCCATAGTCTCAAGAACAAGCACCCTAGTTCATTGTTTTTATGTGTCCTTGAAGATCTGAACTACTGCGGCACACACCATCCCTGCGTCAATGGCGGGACCTGCATGAACTCTGAACCGGATGAATATAACTGTGCCTGTCCTGAAGGATACTCTGGCAAGAACTGTGAAATTGGTAAGTCTCTACAGATGGAGGGGGGAATTTGGTAAATGAAAGTGCTGTCTGGATGAATGGGTGGGTGGGTGGATTGGATGGATGGACGGATTGATAGAAGGAGGGAGGGATGGATGGGTGGGTGGGTGGATTGATAAAAGGAGGGAGGGATGGGTGGGTGGGTGGATTGATAAAAGAAGGAATGGCTGAATGGATAAAAAGGGGTTGATTGGATGGATAGGTGGATGGATGGATAAAAGAAGGGTTGGATGGATTGATAGAAGGGATAGATTAATAAAATAAGGGATGGATGGATGGATGGATGGGTAAAAGAAGGGATGGATGGGTAAAAGAAGGTATGGATGGATGGATGGATGGATGGATGGATAAAAGATAAAAGAATGAATGAATGGATGGATGGATGGATGGTTGGGTAAAAGAAGGTATGGATGGATGTATGGATAAAAGAATGAATGGATGGATAAAAGATAAAATAATGAATGGATGGATAAAAGAATGAATGGATGGATAAAAGATGGGATGCATGTATGGATAAATGGATTACATGGATGGATGCATTAATGGATTGGTAAATAAAGGAATGGATGGATAAATGGATGCAAGGATGGATAAATAAATGAATGGATGGATCCATAGATAGATGTATGAATGGATAGATAATATTTCTCACCCAAGACTGGATGATTGAAGCTGTGCCAGTTGGTGTGCTTTATATGAGATGTATCCGTCTATATTAATGACACATACCATTGTGTTTTTGCAGCCGAACATGCTTGTGTATCCAACCCCTGTGCGAACGGAGGTACATGTCACGAAGTCCCAACTGGATTTGAATGCCAGTGTCCACCAGGCTGGGAGGGACCCACTTGTGCTAAAGGTATGTAAATCTTTCGTGCACCTTCCTCTCTGACTCTCACTATGGCCCGATCTGTTCTGTCTGGAGACCTGGTTATAGACTTAGACGAGCACAGACACCCGCCCCCTCCCCAACATGTGTCCAGATGCTGTGGCCAGTGTGCCGCTTGGCTGTTTGTCATGCTGGGATTTGTCAGGTATCTGGCAGAGGAAGCCGGTCCTGGATCTTGGCAGCACAGCGGGGTCTCTTTGCATGGCGAGCGGAGCTTGAGCTCTTACTGGTCCCGGATTAGAGCCTGGTGATACCCATCACTGAGACAGGGTGGATTTGCATAATCTGTCTTCACTTTGAACCAGCATTTGGCTTCACAAATTGTGAATGCAGTGTGTCATGGTCTTCCCTTCCTTCTCCACTCCTCCGGTGCCTCAAAGCATCCCTCTTTTAGTGCCACAGGGCTCAAAATGGATCAGTTGCAAATGTGGTTCTCACTTTTAGTGTTTTAATTATTGGTATTTCTGACACTCTTCATCACTCCCTCCACATCCTACCTCCTCTGTTTCCTCCATCGCACATATGGGCCTGTGTTTCCATCGTCATAGCAACAGCAGGGTCCCTGCTGGAATTTGGGAATCCCCCCCCCCCCCACCCACCCACCATTTCACCCATAAAGGTTTTCCCCCCACCTTTCCCTCTTCACTTGCCTGTCTGACCCTTTTACACACCCCGCTCCACCCCATTCACCACAATATATGTATAAGGCTAAAGGGAGAAGAAAGGAGGGAGGAATTTCTCTTGTTTTTGTTTCCTCCCATTTTCTTCCAGATTTCGAATAGCTGCTGCTCGGTTCTTTGTGCCTTTTGTGCCCGTATTAAAACTGTAATGATTTGTGCTCTAATAGCAGCTAATCTGGCGACCTGGATTATATCAAGCTGTAATCGCTTTACTGTCTTGCATAAAGAAAAGCTCTCTCTGATGAACGCACTGACACTTTCTCCCGCCTTTTCTCCAACTCTACCATCACTATTATATTATATTATATTATATTATATTATATTATATTATATTATATTATATTATATTATATTATATTATATTATATTTGATGGATGCAAACCAGAAGATAACATTAATAATAACAAAATAATAATGTCTAGTATCAGTGCAAAATCTGCAAACACAGCTTCACATTACGCACAGTAACATAAGTCTAATGTGTGAAGCTATTGTAAAATACACTTAAACTCATGTGACTGTACGTCAGTTGAATTAGTTACACCTTGTTGACATAGGAATTGATTGCACATTATATTCACTTAGGAGTGCATAATATAGTTTTCAGCTTGCTGTTGGATTTTTTTGTTTGTTTTTAATGTTGCTCTGAAAATTCTGCAATAGATTAACGATTAAGACGGGTTGGCACAGCAGCACTGATCCTGTGTGTGTGTGTGTGTGTGTGTGTAGTGGGCATTGAATAACCCACACAGCACACACCCATGCTGGGTGTAAAATTGCCCAGTTTGAATGTTTATATGGATAAAACTGAAAACATCCCATAATAGTATGTGATGCATATCCTATAATATCTCAATATGGTCTCAAGGAGCTTTTTTTAAAGCACAGTTTCAGTTGATCATTTTTCATATCTGCAGAACGTAACATGATTTTGTGTTGATGTTGCAGACATGGATGAATGTGCCTCCAGCCCGTGTGCGCAAGGCGGAACATGTATCGACCTGGAAAATGGCTTTGAGTGTGTCTGCCCTCCTCAGTGGGTTGGGAAGACCTGTCAAATCGGTAAGATTGAGATTCCCCCTTTATTGCAAGCGTGTTTTGAACTACAGCATTCATGCACGTTTTTAATATACTATTCATTGGACCATCCACTCACGCCATATTAATTTTTTCTCTTTGCCAAAAAATCGATCCATTTTGCATCCGAATGGTTGAATATGGTGTGTTAGTTCTAAATTACATGCACTTTATACAAGCGTGCATGTTTTTTAGGCAAAGCAAGACAAGTGATTTGATTAGTCTACATGAGAAACTGGTAATAGCGGGAACCTGATCCTTGTTGCTTGTAAGACAGCTATATATGCATATGTTACATGGAGGGTCAGCCTTAGACCTGGATCTAAGGCTAGATTAGATGGCACATCGCAGGCGCCACAGGATTTTCCATCATCCTTCTGCTCACAATAGTGTGCAGCTCTTGTCAGGGGAAGTGATGAATGTGAAAGGAAGTGGATTGTGACCTGTAAACAAGCGTGGGGTGGGAACAGGAGTTGGTCTGCTCGTCTTACGCTTCGAACCTTAGCCTCCAGCTTGGGTTTCTCTCACAAGAGCCAGGCCTGAGCACAGTGGGGAGTCGTGTTTCTCAGAGGACAGGTGCGCAGGGGAGTGGAGCGCACCTCACTAGGGGCCCCTGATGAATATTTAAACGCCTAATAAGCACTAGTTTTTTCATGGCAAAGTCAAAAGAGTCATAGCCCCCTGAACTGGCTGGTCACCTGCTGTAGGCTAATTGGGGAGAGACTAGCAGAAGGAGGGGTGATTACGAGTGGACCCTTAGTTTACAATAAAAAAATTTGTAGCTATATATATATATATATACCTAGATTTTTTTTCAGAGAACTTTTTGTCTTTTGAACTTTTCTTTTTTTAAACAGATTTTTTAAAAATAAAATCTACATTTGATTCAACAAGGACACATTAAATTGATCAAGTGACAGTAAAGACATTTAGAATGTTAAATATATTTTTATTTCAGATAAATGCTGTTCTTTTGAACTTTATATACATCAAAGAATAAAAAAATGTATCATGGTTTCTACAAAAACAACAGTTTTCAACATTGATAATAAAAAGAAATGCAAATCAGCATATTATAATTATTTCTGACGGATCATGTGACTGAAGACTTGAGTAATGATGCTGAAAATTCAGCCATCGCAGGAATTAATAACATTTTAATATTAAAATGCAATATAAAAAAAGAAAAGTTATTGTATTTTTGATCAAATAAATGCAGCTTTGGTGGTGTGAGAACTTTTATATAAGTATATAATTATTAAAAATTGTATATATGCTATAATTAAGGTCATTTAAGTCATAATGTCTATTTGTGCTTTTCGAGTAAAATTTTGTTTAAGAGTGTTGTGATATTTTTATTAGAACACAATCTAAATATACTGATTTAAAGTTGTTGTTTTTTTTTTGCTGTGTAATGGTCATTGATCAGGAAGTCAAGTAGACTGGCATCGTTGTGACTGTTAGAGTTTCAAGCCAACAGATTTTCAATGGGCTTAATGGTGGTGGGGTTACACAACAAGATCTCAGATTTCTCTGCCTCTCTCTTGCTACTCTACACTTCCCATCTCCTCTTCAATCTCTCAATCTACCAATTGTCTACAAAAAAATCTCCCAACTCTTTCTGTCCCTCAATTTCACAGATGCAAATGAGTGTATGGGGAAGCCTTGTGTAAATGCTCACTCTTGCAAAAACATGATTGGTGGATATCACTGTGACTGCTTTCAAGGATGGGCCGGACAGAACTGTGACATCAGTCAGTATCTCCTAATGCTCCTCTCCTCTCCTTTCCCTCATCTTTGAACACGTACTCTATGGTGGCGGCCAGGCTTTCCTCTTCGGACACTTGATACCCTTTGGGGTTCTGCACACTGTGTATTTTGTCTTAGGCTTCACCTATTGTTGCATGCTGGGTCATTGGCTTTACCTCACGTTTGTGTTGTTTGAACTAACATTTCCATCTTCAGCGCACTTACAGAGCTCATCTAATTCGAGTTAATCGCATGTCTTCAGTCTCTCCTAACTGCTGTCCTGATTTCCTCCACTTAGCCATTGATTAATTGCTTCATTTACTTTGCCCATGACTGTAGATCTCAATGGCTGCCACGGACAGTGCCAGAATGGAGCAACTTGCAAGGTATAACCTTTAGGATTCAAAACAATTCCTGGTTTACTTTAGCTTCTCAGTTAATTGTTCGTTATTAAGTGTCCTTTTATTTGTGTGTGTGCAGGAGCTGGTTCATGGAGGTTACCACTGCCAGTGCCCTCCAGGCTTTGTGGGCTTGCACTGTGAAGTCTCAAGGAATAAATGTGCCAGCGGTCCGTGTCAGAACGCCGGCCGCTGCCATGTCATTCTGGACAGCTTTGTTTGTGAATGCCCTTCAAACTATGCAGGGATGCTCTGTGAGGTGAGAATCTTAACTGTAGTGTGAAAGACACTTTTTTACAGAAAGCCTTTTGTCAGTGTTTTTCAGCATGATGGATTTTATTTTATGCTGATATACTTGTTTTGTTCAACGATTTTTGGCCATTTTGCCATTTTTATATAGGCTATATTAAATATTAGGGATGCACCGAAATGAAAATTCTTGGCCGAAGCTGAAACCGAATATAATGAAACGCACGAATACCGAACACGGTTTTTCTGTTTGTTTTTTTCTCCCATTTATTTTGACAATTTTTCCACCATTGCATAAATGAAATGGTCAAAATGTGCTTTTTACTATTTTGTCTTGCTTTTCAAAGAAAAAATCAATTACAAAACTACAATTTAAAAATGTGTATTTAACAATGAACATGTTGTTTACAATCCAGCAGACATTATACTAACAAAGCACAATATAACTTAAAATAAATACATTTTTAAACTAATCGTATTTTTATTTGACCATATTTGAGCTTATATTAGGCCCATAACTACTGCTGAAAGAATGTAACGTTTGTATGCCTACAACAAAAAATAGCATCTTTTGTTGTTTGATTAACATTAAAATGACACGGACAGGCTGCTTTCATTTTAAGACCAAATACTTGGATCAACCAGTAATGCAGTATGCTGACGCATATCCGGTTTTCACCGAGCGGTTAAGCCATAACCGACTGTATACGTAAGATACTCCACATGATGGGCAGTTTGACTGACACCTGTGTGTGTCAATATTTCACCATTCAGGCGCAAAGAGAAGTGAATTTGGGATCGCTTGCTGTCTGAGAGCGCTTCTGGTGCGCATAATTTATAACTTTATACTCTTTTTGAAGATTCGCGTTAGACGTGTCTCTGACTTGATCTCCGCGTTGACTTGAATTACAATAAGTAGTGCTGCAGCCTAAGTTTTTGCAGATGTCAATTTTTGCGTCTTTCTCGGACACTTTATGCTTCCACACTGACGACATGTTTGCTGGATTCATAAAGTGTGAGCTGCGCGCCGCTGCCTCTCACTCTATGCTGGTTGCCATTTGATCGCGTCATCAAAAACGCCATTGTTCGGTAAAATTTATTCCGTCTTTTCACTTATTTCGGTTACCGAACATTCGGTGCATCCCTATTAAATATAGTAGATGTCGATGAGCAAGATAGGAAATGAGAGCAATTTTAGTCAGGTTCAGGGTATATCTTCATCATATCTCTTTCAATGATCAGTAGATGGAAATTGTGGGGCTTGGTCTTGATTAATTGATGACATTTAGTAATGCAGATGGTGTCACTTCTCCATTCATACTTTCCCCACCATTGCGTGTGTGTTATTAAAGCCTTGGTGTAAGGCAGATCAAGCCTGCTATTTGGCCACAGGTGCGCCAGGGTAACTAGAGCAGGGTTTGGGTGGAGGGCGGGCGGGAGTATTTTTTCATGTTGCCATCATTGCTGTTTTGGAGCCAGTGTTAGTCTAGTGGCAGGCTAAAGATGGACTTCCATAGAGTTGCTGGAAGCTGGTCCTGAGCCAGTCTCATCTTACCATGTACACTAAAAATAAGCTGTAGTGAATGAGGCAACTCTTCTCTTGGCCTCCTGGCCGCCCGCCCACAATCAGCCCGGGAAAGAGAAGGCCTTGATTTTTACGTTATATTCATGCCTAGCGTGCCATGCGCTTACATTAGACCATACCGTCTGTTGGAGAAGTGAGCCTATACTAGGAAAGGTTTTGATCCGGTGGGACTGTTTTCCATGCAGGTGCACATGAGGTTACATATAAAGCCTTGGTCCAGTATTGACACAGAATCAGACACGTTTTGATATGGGATCAAATCCGTTTAACTGAACTAAAAAAGTAATTGCAATAAAGCTGCAATACTACATTTATATGTAGTGATTTACTACATTTATATGTAGTGAAATATGCAAACCACTATCCAAAATGTTCTGAGACCTGTTTGCTTGGGATTTTCGCCTACATATATATATCTTTTTTATTATTATGTGTCAACCGATTTTGCCCGCCAATATACAACTGTTTGAAACGTGTCCAACTGGATTGTTCTTCAGATCCAGTACAGATGGGTGATTATCTCTTATATCTGTCTGCTTTAGCAGTTTTATGTAGCTCTGTTTGATACAGTCTCGTTCGCAGACATTCCTCTTACATCACTGCCTGTGAAAAAGTGCTCTGTGCAGGCCTTCGGCTTCCAGTATATACAATGTATATCCCTACTAAAATAAATTCAGCAGACTTGGAGAACAGAGTTTTGGTCTGAACTAACACCTTACATGGCAGCTGGCATGATGTGTACTTGAGAGAGGTTGTTTAAATTCCCCTGAGGATCATCTCTAGAAAAGGCTTTTTTGAGAAAAACGGTGGGGACATTGAGAAGGTCTTGGAAAGCTGCAGAAACCCACATTAATTAGTAAACAGTTTGTAGTTGAGTTTATTATATTGTACACTGTTATACATGAAATGCATTGTTTGTTTTAATTTTCTAAATGAATCTTGCCCCTTGGCCCATAGAGAATTTGACACAGCATTCTAAAAATGTGGCACTCATGGCGAGAGACATGATGCAATGGGCAAGACGTCCGTCTGCATGTCATCCTAGACTGTAGTTAACAAATAGCGCAGAACATGTGAACGTGTCCTAAGTCTACCTCAGACTGATTGACAAACTCCGTTGCAAAATGATGGATTGCTGTGTGGATTGTAGGCCAGTGGTAGACTTATGGTAAAAAAAAAAAGCCATTTCTAAAGCCACTTTGTCTTATTAGCTTAATTATAAATGATTAAAGCAATAATTATTACTTCAAATAATACAACAATTTATATGAGTGTGAAGTTGTAATACTGTTTTTTTTTTTTTTTTTTTTTTTGTCATTTATAGTAATAATTATTTTAATAATTGTATAATTACATGGTATATTTTGAAATCCATTTGTCATGACCATATAAACTTAAAAATATATATATTAAATAATATGCAGTTTATATTAAATATATGAAGATATAGAATATAGTAAGCATTATGAGTTTCTGTGGAAAAGATTAATTTCTAAGACTATTTACCAGAACAAGGCCAAGTCGAGGTAGAAGGAGAACTAGATGTGCAAAAGTGTTCCTCGTCCCAGTTGAATATGCTCGGTAAGAGCGGAAGGATGTCTAAATTTAGCTGCACAGTTTGTTTTGATTGGTCTCTTGTGTGATTGTAATGGTGCTGTCTTGCTAGCTTTAGGCTTATGGGAGCCTTCCATAGCTTACCTGACTGTTTATCTCTAGTTTAAGTTTGGACTTGCAGTACAAAGCTTAGGCCTAACTCATTCACTAAATCATTCTCCCTGTCTCGTATGAAGGTGGAGAGTCTGTCTCACTCAAACCCCTGTGAGTCGAACCCCTGTGAGAATAAGGCTTCGTGCTACAGCCTGCCGGGTGACTTCTACTGTGCCTGTCCTGAAGACTATGAGGGCAAGACCTGTGAAAACCGCAAGGACCACTGCAAGACAACTCCTTGCCAAGGTACTGCCCGTCCTGTTCTCCCGCGAACCAAAATGCAACAGCCAAAGATGTTTATCTGCATGTGTACATTGATCATCAATTGAAAAATTGTGCGCAATAGTTCACTTATTCCCGCTTGTTTTTTCATTCTCAGTGATTGACAGCTGTACGATTGCTGTGGCGAGTAACAGCTCAGATGGGGGTGTGAGACACATCAACTCTAATGTGTGTGGTCCCCGTGGCCGCTGTATCAGCCTGCCAGCCGGCAACTTCACCTGCACCTGTGAGCCTGGCTTTACAGGAGCCTACTGCCACGAGAGTGAGTCATCCTTACAGTTTCATCCTTACCTTTTCCTTTTCGAAACGTAATCCATTCCTCCTCGTTTGTTCACTTCTTCATCAATTTACTTTATCCTTACATAGTAGATGGGTAATATAATTAAGCTCATATTAGTCATTTGTCATAGGTACTTCTGGGCCAATTAAGTATTAATTATGTCATAAATAATATTATAAATATTACAGAAAAATTTAGTTTTATTAATAAAATGTTTAAAGAAATTGAGACAAATGACACTTACAGTGAGAATTAAAAAATCACTTGTGAATTTTTTTTTTTTTACTTTAGTTTGTTCCAAATGATATTATCAGCAGCATATATCTAAATGAAAATGTTACTGAAAAATTTAAATTAATTTGAGAATGTATTAGTATTTGGTTTGTCACCCCATTTACTGTAATTTGCCTCCAGAAATTGATGATGATCATCAGAATCATACATTTTTCTTATTCATTTTACATAATACGGTTTCATTTCATTTAGTTTAAACCCTTTTTACAATTTTTTTTTTTTTCAATGTTTAAATTACATTTTGAACTCATGATGTTTAGTGTAGTCTTTTGAGCACCAATGTATTTTATCCTAAAATCTTGATATTCATGAGAATTATATATCAACTACCCAGATATAAATGACTGCGTGAGCAACCCGTGTCGAAACGGAGGCACCTGTATCGACGGGATCAGCTCTTTCCAGTGTTTCTGTCCGGATGGCTGGGAGGGTGACCTCTGTAACCTCAGTGAGTGTCTTTCTTCATCTGCCTCCTCATCTTGACCTTCTTTACATTCATAGTCTTACCTTTTGTTACTTGCGTTTCTGCACTCAGATGTGAACGAGTGCAGTCGGAGCCCTTGTAAGAATGGCGGTCACTGTGTGGACCTGGTCAACGACTTCTACTGTGAATGTGCCAATGGCTGGAAAGGAAAGACCTGTCATTCACGTAAGTTACATCTCCCTGTTTTATGTCAAAGTACTTCCTCTTTTCCTATTGTATAGCTAAACTGTAATTTTGTGTCTTTTTAGGTGAAAGTCAATGTGATGCCACCACATGCAGTAATGGAGGGACCTGCTATGACCACGGAGACACTTTCCGCTGTGCCTGCCTTTCTGGATGGGGAGGGAGTACATGCAACACAGGTGAGTACACCTCTGGGAATCTGAGTGCAGTTTTTATACTCGCCTCATGCACAGCAGGGTTTCTCAACTTTCTGAAAGAAAAATGCCTTTCAAAGCCTTAAACTATTTATAGACTCCCCTCACAAATTATATAATCAAATCAGTCTCTCTTAATACTCACAATCAACTTTGGAATTCTGCAACACTCTTACAAAAACACACTTATAAATGTAGTGTTATATTGTGGTTTAATTTATATAAATGGTCCTCCATTTGTCTTTCTTTTTTTTTAACCTCTTAATTTAGGTCAGAGCTTTAAAATATTTTCAATAATTTTGACAATTTTATTTACCTTTTTTTTTTTAATGCCTACACAAAAATATTTATCCAAATAAATAAATGTTTGTTCCCAAACACTTCCTGCATTCTTAACAAAAGCTTTTGTTTTTCTTATTTTTAGTTTTTATATTGTATCTTGGTTGAACAGAATGAATGCTTTTATTTATCATTTATAATTAAGAATGTAATTTTAGTTGAGAATCAAAAAAAATAAAAAAATTATAAACAGAAAATTGGTGTAAAATAATTTATTTATTTAGAAACATATTCTGATATTTTCTGCAGACCCCTAGCAATCGGCGACAGACCCCTGGGGGACCCTAGTTTGAGATCTAAAGGTCTGAAGAAAGGTTCACTTCCTGTAACTTTTCCATTTCGTTTTTCTACTTCAGCAAAGAACAGCACTTGTGCGTCCAGTCCCTGCCTGAACGGAGGAACGTGCGTGGGTGGTGGTGACACGTTCACCTGCATCTGTAAAGACGGCTGGGAAGGGCCCACCTGCGCTCAGAGTGAGTGAATTCCCCATTCACAATTCAGCTGCCAGTGCATGTCTGCATACCAGTAAAAGCAAACATCACAATCCATAAGTGTTAAATTACATTCGATCAATGCGCAAATGTCTCGCATTGACTCTTTCTTCCTCTCTTTTGGTTCCACAGACATCAACGACTGCAACCCTCACCCCTGGTAAGAAGACCTATGTGGCTCTGCAGTTGTTCCCCCTCTTGTTTACTCTATGCTGCCTGGGGCCGCCTGTTTGTGCCGACCCTCCCCTTCCCTGTACAACATAGACGGCTTGGAATAACCCTTCTTACATGGCTTTCTGCCCTATTCCACCATGTTGTTCCTGCCCCGCTAACCCCCATTCTCTGAGCGGATGCACCGAAGGGGGGTTCAAGGGGGGATGCTGGTTGTAAAGACGGGAAAAGATGTCCTTAAATCACCCCTAAATCCGACAGCTCAGGAGACCCTGGGCTGGTTTTAATGGGGACCACAATAGAGCCGATGGCCCTAAAAGAGCACCCCCAGCGGTGAGGGGAGGAGGGGATGGACAGGCTCTTTTTCTCCCAGTCCACTCTGTCCTCTTGCCTTTCTTCATCGCTGACCTGGGAGCAAGGGATTTGGGAGTTGGGGTGGGAGTAGGGGGTGGGGATCCCAGCAAGGAGCCACTGGGGGGATTTGCATCTGAAAGGTGCTGGTATTGATAAACGCAGTTAGGCACTCTCGCATCCCTCTTCGTCCATGTCTTTTCTTCCCCCGTTTTTCCTGCCTTTCCCCTTCCACGCATGCATGTTGGAAGTATTATGTCAATCACTGGGCTGAAGGTGTCTCTTTCAGCCAATAACCTCATTGTTCTCACATCTCCTTGCAGCTACAATGGAGGAATCTGTGTGGACGGGGTGAACTGGTTCCGCTGTGAATGCGCCCCTGGATTCGCTGGACCCGACTGCCGTATCAGTGAGTATCTCGAGGAGGAAAGAATGGGGATGTATAGAAAGAGGGTGTTGGAGGATTACCGAGCATCCAGTGGCCTTTGACCTCTTTTGGGGTTAAAGGTTAGCCCTGGCTCTCAGACAGACAGAGGAGATAAATTATTCAACCAGTGGAAAAAAAATTCCTCTCCTTGTGTCTATTGATGGCTCTGACATAGAAAATAGTCCTTAAAGATTCCATGCATTTCCCGGCCTCATTTTCTGAGGTGCAGCCATGGTCCTGGTGCTTTATAAATGTGTATTGACTTCAAATGGCAGTTTTCCCGACCACATCTTCTAAGGCGGTAGCCGTATTGATGAATGTATATTTTCTTTCCTTCACCAGATATTGATGAGTGCCAGTCGTCACCCTGCGCCTACGGTGCCACCTGTGTGGATGAGATCAATGGCTTCCGATGTGTCTGCCCACTCGGTCGCACCGGACCTCAATGCCAAGAGTGTAAGAGTTATTGTGTAATAATTGAAACAATCAATCTCTTTTCTCTTATCTCTCAGCTTGTCCATATTGAGAGATAGACCTTAAAGACCCCAAGGAATCAATTGACTTTTGCATTGATGCTGCAAAAAGGCTCCATAAACATTATTTATATTTGTTAATTGGAGGCAGGTGGAATTTGTGGGAGGGATATTCTCACTCTAGAGAGCGTTTAATTGGACAAAAATCTCTCTAGTGAGTCGTCAATATTTTTTAGTTTAAATATATATACAGCTGTTCACATTTGGGGTCGGTAAGAATTTAAATATTTTTTGAAAGAAGTCTCTTTTGCCTTCCAAGGCTGCATTTATTTGATCTAAAATAAAGTAAAACTGTAAAATTGAAAACAGTTATTTTAAATGGTAATTGTATTTTACAATGTAATTTAGCCCAGCGTCACACAATCCTTCAGAAATCATTCTAAGATGCTGATTTGCCACACTAGTACACTAGTGTAGATGAGCTAAAAGCTAACAAAAAGCTAAACGCGGAGTATGGTTCCTAAGGAGTGAACAACATGAAAGGTGGGCGGTGTCTGCATTGGAGCACTGACCTGGCATCATGTGACTTGGATCATTCCAGAGAGGAAAGGGATCTGCTCCTAAATTAGAATTGGCCCCAGTCTTACGGTGTTTGTGTTTGTGTTGTGGCGCAGTTATTGGCATTGGGAAGACGTGTCACTATGCTGGACTTCAGTTTCCGCATGGCAGCCGCTGGGAGGAAGAATGCAACACTTGTCAATGTGTCAACGGCAAAGTGGAGTGCACCAAGGTAAGTGTCTGAAGAACAAGTGTTTTTCTTTTTTTCTCTCTTTTTATTTATATAAATAAATAATGCATGTGTTCATGACCCTCTTTCTCAGGTGGTGTGTGGCCGGCAGCCTTGCCTGTTGCCAGGGACGCCAGGGCGAGAGCTTCACTCCTGTCCAGGAGGTCGTGAATGCCTGGAGCACAACTTCCTGACGTGCCTCTCTCCCCCTTGCCACCAGTGGGGGTTTTGCTCAAGCCCTGAAGCCACCCCAACCCTCCAAACCAAATGTGAGCCCAACTCAGTCTATCTGGACAAGAGCTGTGCTCGCATCACCCTTATATTCAATAGGGACAAACTACCCACAGTAAGTATTCATATAGCAAGTTGGTGTTTTGTTTCATTATACAAAAGCCCTATGATGGTACTGTGGCAGAGGGATGGTTTCAGATGGTAGTTCCATGGCATTGTCATTGTCTTTGAGATTTAATGAAAATGTCTTGGTTATAATACTTGGTTAGTGCCATTGTCTGAAGGATCATGCAACACTGAAATTTGGCTCTGAAAATTCAGCTTTACCATCGCGCTAATACATTGCATTTGAAAACATATTCAAACAGACGTCGTTTTAAATTAATAACATTTCCAAATATAAATGTTTCACTGTATTTTTGATCAAATAAATGCAGCCTTGGTGAACAGTCTTTCAAAAACATAAAAAAACTTACCAACCCCTAAACTTTTGAACAGTATTTTGTCAAGAAAAATGTGGTACCTATCAGCCATAGCAGTGCATTGTACTTTAATATTGCCAGAGTCTACTTCCAAAAACTGTCTAAAACAAATCCAGAAAAAAGGGTATTACTAGGGTACCATGTCCACAAAGCAATGATGGTAATGTAGTACATTGGTATTCCCAGTAATATGTACAAAATCCATGATATATGTCCAATAAAAACATTGTATTACCAGGACACTTTATCCAAACCATGTGGTAATGTTATGTCATGCCTTTTTCTCTGACAAGTCAATGATGTATTTGATCCTCTTAATGTAATTCCACTATGATCCAGAATAGTGCTGTTTCTTAAATATTGGTCTGAATGCACCGTGTACTTTCTAGGGAACGACAGTGGAGAATGTCTGCTCAGAGCTGAGGTATATGCCTGCCACGCGGAGCCTGGCAAAAGATCACACGCTGTTGGTTCTTTGTGACCTCTCCTACAAAAACCAGGACGCAGTAGAGGTGGCCATCGTAAGTACATTTTGAAGACTCACCCTTTGTGCACAGGGAGCGCTTTCTATACTCGCACATTTTATATTCATGAGTCCTCTGCACGTCTTTACCCTTCACACAGCGGTGTTGTGTGGGCCCCTAAGATCTATTATGAGTGGAATAGAAAGTCAAAACCATAGGGGTCCTGGATATTCGTTGCACAGTTCTGTTAATGGATGCAAATTTGATTTCCTCACCCAGTCGAGTGCGATTCCTCGAAATGCCCGGATGCCCAGAGCAATACCAACCGGCCCCCTCTTCAAACCAGCCCATTATATTGTAATGAGATTCAGTTGACTGACCAGCAGCGGGCCGTACTGCATTGCAGTATTCCCTCCACCCACACAGAGAGCACTGGAACCGGGCTCCAGCACATCTTACACTTAGCTTTAGGATCTACACTATTGTCTTTAGACAAAAAAAAGCTTGCAAAACCAAATAAGCTTGAAATAATCTCTTGAGATAACAAAAACTCCATACTTGGGTAATGATATGAATATATTTGTGCTGCCAGGCGAGTTTTGTGCAATTTGAAGCCACATTTCCTGCGTTCAATGAAACATTCTGCCTCACGGAAGTTACTTACAAATAGTGGTTACCTACAAATGCATCCTTTATACTCAGTCAGATTATACTAAATCCCTGCGGTGTTGTAACAAGTCACTAACCGAAGCGAAGGCCCGTCTTTAAATGTCCTGACTCATTAAAATGGAACCTGTAGGCAGGAACTTTGAACAGCTGCAGGTTTTTGCATGTTGACAACAGAATGGAGTTGAAATGATTGAGTCGACAACTGCTTTTTTAAATAAAGACTGCTCTAACTTTAGTTATTTTGCTGAGCGTATCGTCATAAGTTAAAGTCCCTGTAAAGTCAAAATTAAGTATGTGTTTTGAGTTTGTCACACCACAGAAAAATGTGTTATTAGCCACCCAGCCAAATTTGAATGATAAAAAAAGCCGGCAAGTACATAAAATAAGCTATCAAAATCTTGAAAAAATGAGCAGTAGTCTCAGCTCTCAAACGCTGGGGGCGTGTCCACTGGCTGCGCTAAAACCACGCCCACTCGCGGGAAAGCTGCAGTCGCCACACTCAACTGTGGAGTTACTGTGGACTGCCTACTGTAATTATAACATAATAAGCACACAAGGCAACTTGCACTCATTGGTGGGCACGCACTGCCGATGATGGCACAGTTGTCGGCGCGACAGGGGGATGAAGGCTGAGGCGGGAGATAGACGGTTCGGCCCCATTCACCAGTAACAGCGGATTATCAGTGAATCCCAGTTGTCTCCGACGAAAGTTTATAAATCTATCCCATGTAAAATGATCATTACAGAGGCAGGTTTTGGCGGCGATCCTCAGCTCTCCATCAAGGTGGCTCTTCACAAAATGAATCCACCTCTTCTTGATCTGATAGTTTTTCGGAAATTTAAATAAGGACACGATCTGTTTTGTATGTGATCTCATCCAGCTAGTACGCATTGACGAAGGCATAGCTAGCTAGCAAACTGTAGGCTGTAACTAATAGTACTGACAGTAACTTGCGAACTGATGCGAATGTGCTCTATTGTTAGGGGAGGGGCCAGCGTCAGGGGCTCTAGTGCATCATCGACAGTAGTGAGCCACCGTTTTTAGCCCCGCCCAAAAAATCCAGAACACAGCAATGGTGAAAAACTGTTTAACGGTCTAACTCCACCATTCTGTACTTCACAGTTCAGTCTTTATAAATGTTAGAAATGTATTGCTAAAACATTACAGTGTTTAGAATTTTTTCTAATTTTTTTTAGAATTGCTTTAATAAGGGACTTTAATATCAAATCTTTTTTTTTTTTTTGGTTCTGTACCGCAATACTGGTATGATGTAAACATGATGGATCAGTGTGCTTTTTATTAAATGTATACTCTATCCTTGGATTTTTAACTTATTTTCAATTTTCTTCTAGAGATGCATTTCTCTACACTACAGAGTACAGTAGTGTCTGATCCATTCACACATTTTTTACTATATGAACTGACAATATGCAGCATGTTTTACAAAAAGAAATCTTCAAATCTGATAAAACTTAATCTATGTTTGCTAGCTTGAAAACATTATCTTGGTGACAAATGAGCGAAATTTTCAACAACAATGGAGAAAACTTCACAGAAAACCAAACCAAGTTTACAAGACATAAAATTGGATGTAGAGGATCAACATATATAGGATTTTAAGTGGCAACGCAGCAGAGCCCCAAAATCTCACACTTTAGTGAATAATTCCATATTCTTTGTAGGTGTTTTTCATTCTTTCTTGGAATCTGTGCTTCCACATACATCTACATGTTTGGGATATATATAATATATATAAACCCCATTATTTCTCCTGCAGTCGTTCCAGCAGGATGAGCAGCCTAATCACAGTCAGATCCAGGAGGCTGCGAGTACCATAGTCAGCATGCTGTCCAAGCGGCACAACAGCACCGTCATGCTTGCCGTCATCGAGGTCAAAGTGGAGATGCCGGTCATGTCCCAGCCAGTGGGTGAGTGGAACAGGGGCCAACTGGCCTCAAGGCTAAAGCCAACCTTCAACTCCCGACCGAGTGTCAATTCCCCTTCTCCATCAATTAGTGCAGTCTTTGTGAGTCACAGGAGGAAAGGGTACTGAGAGGCTCAGAGGATTCAACAGTTGTGGGCAGGAAGCCATAGACCTGTGTGACAGTCATTCAAGTCCTCCACAGTCATCGCCTCAGCAATATATTAAAGAGAATGATGGGACAAAAGTAATGTCTGAAAAGGTGTTTTTAGGTTGAGGAAATTAGAAATGGGTTAAAACAAATAATATCAATGTGTATTTGTAAATGAAGGGTATTGAAACAACTTTACTTTACAAACCTTAGACTTTTTCTCTGATTCTGTTTTTTAAAGTTCTGGCCAATAAAAGTTATTTCTGTTTAACCTTTTGGCCGATAACATGAAAGAAAGAAATTTACTATTTTGTCTAATTTTAGAAAAATGTATAAAAAAAAATTCAATAGAACATTAATGTTTAGGTGGATTTTGATCTTAAAAATAATGGTAACACTTTACAAGTTTAATTTGTTAATATTAGTTAACTACTTTAACACAAAATAAGAAAGAACAATACTTCTACAGCATTTATTAATCATAGTTAATGTTAATTTCCACATTTATTAATGCATCATTAAAATCAAAAGTCGTATAACTATTAACATTAGTTAATGCAGTGTGAACAAACCATGAACGACTGTATTTTTATGAACTAACATGAACAGATTAATAAATACTGTAACAAACGTATTGCTCATTATTAGTTCAAATGAGACCATATTGTAAAGTGTTACCAAAATAATTTATACATTTAATTTATATAATTATAATATATTATATATTTATTATATAATTATTTTAGTTTTTATTGCTATTTTTATTAGACATTATTATATTGTGTTAATAAAAAAAATTGGCTGAATGAGTGTCTGCAATGAAATATCCAATGCTGGCCAATCAAAATCTCCATTCTCGACCAATTTTTTTTTGTCATAGATCTCTTTTTGTAAAAAAAAAATGTCCTCCTTGGCATGAATCCCAGATGGTCCATGTCTGACTTGACTCTCTTTTCACGCAGACTACCTGGTGCCCGTGCTGTGCGTTGTTTTGTGCGTTCTCTGGGTCTTCTGTGTCATTGTCTGCGTCTGGTGGACCCGCAAGCGGCGAAAAGAGCGTGAGAGGCGAGAGCGTGTGCCTGTGGAGGATAGCGTCAACAACCAGTGGGAGCCACTGAGGCCAGTGACGCGGCCGCAGCACAAAGACAACCGGGACGTCCAGTACGAGCGCACCAAGCTCATGGGCTCCCCGGATCGGACCTGCAACAGCGGGGAAGATGAGGAGATCGAGGAGGAGGAGGAGGAGGAAGAGCTGGAGCTGGTGGAAGAGTGGTGCGGGATGGAGGGGGGCAAGCGTTCCATCCAAAAGTACTCTAAACCTGAAGCGCGGACCAAGAACGGGCTGATCTGCACCATGCAGAGCAGCGGCAGTGGCGGCCCTTCCCTCAAAGCACCCTACTGGACAGGCTTCAGCCCAAAGGATAACAACTGTAAAAATGTCAATAATGCCACCATCGGCCAAGAGCACAAAGAACATTGCGTATGAGCTCTGATGAGCAGGACGAGGAGACCAAGGCCATCTCAGAAACAAAGACTGAGTTTTTCCCCATGTGTTATTTTTATTTTCGACTTCTTCGAGATGTTTTGAGGCTGATAAAGTGGCAAATTTCTTTCTTTCCTTTTTTTTTTTTTTTTTTTTATGTACAGAGGAAGCATATTATATTACTTAATGAGGAGGCGGCGAGAAGCCTCGCTTTGTTTTCGGGAAAGAAAAAAAAACAGCTGGAATAGGTGCAGGACTAAGGAACTCATAAGGAACTTGAGAGAGAAACCATATAAAGACTTTTATGTTGTTGTTTACAAATGGCTGTGCTTTTGGTTTTGTTTCGAGTGGCCCAATTTCGGTGCAGACCACGAGCGGGGGGGGGGGGGGGAGGACACTGGCTTCGGGGGATCCCCCCCCCCCCCCCCCCCCTCAAACGTTCATCTGTTCTCCTTCCACGCCTGCCTTACCGAGCTCGTCGTCCATGAGGAGGGCTGCAGTGCCTATAAAGTGGCCTTGTTTTTCTGTCCTTTCTGTCGTCTTGGCTGAACGCTCTTTACAAAACGGATTGCAGTATCGCAAGTGCCTTCAGACAAGCCCCTCGGTTTTAGGGTCTCCTGACCCGATAGATCACAACAAAGCGGAGAGGCTGGTCTTAAGAGCAGCTCCCATATCACCATCAAGGTATTTGTTTAAACAAAGACAAGAGATCTGTACATACGTGTATATAATAAAGGAGTCGCTGTGTATATTTGAATTTAGTAACTTAAGTCACTTTTTTATTATTATTATTATTTTATTATTATGATTTAAATATTATGATTATTATTGTTTTTTTTTTACACCATTCCTTTTATTTATGCCAGTTGATATGGCAGGTTTTGTAAGATGTATACAGCGTCCCACAGTCAGAACAGAAATATAATCAGAGATCATCTTATGTTGTTGGTTTTTGTTTTCAGTAGACACCTATACGATCGTGTGCTGTATTGTGGCGTGTGTTCGCCTCCTTGAAGACCCCTGTTCCCTTTCCACCCCTATTCCCTTTCCACACCTTTCCTCTCTTGCTGATCATAAAATCATGGTTTTTGGCAAGGCCTGTTGGTCCATGCTGCTTGTTGCTTGTAAAGATGCTGATATGTCAAAATAATGTCCAAAAATGTTTTCTCCTGCTTTTCCTTTTCGTTTGTTTGTTTGGATCGAAACTTCATGAAGGGAACAATTATGTTGTAAAGCCTTTGTACTTGAGAAAACGGCTGGCTATGATTTGATTTCTTTCATCATGATGTTCAATATAAGACTTTGTTTTGTTTTTTTGGTTATGGGAAGATGACAAACATTTAAAACTTTAACTGCTCTGAATTGGTTCAAGTGCAAGTAAACAATTCTATTTAAGCAAGTTAAGCTCAATGTCCGTTATGGAAGGGAAACGGGGTGGAGCTGGAGGAGATTTCTTTTTCTTTTCTGTTTTATTTTGTTTTTTAAGATGTTTTTGTACAGAAGAATTGCTCTGAAAAAAGTTATTTGGTTCATTTAGTGGAATTTATGTTTGTTCTTAGAAATAAATCAAACTATTTATTAAAGCATTTTATAACAATGTGCTCAAGAGAACCACTGTCTGCTGGTGTTTAGTACGCTACTGAAAGCGCACGTCTGAGTTTGTGGTAAGTCTTTTCATCATATCGTATGACCAATACAAAGAAAAAAATCCCCCTTTCCTTGCCAGAGGTGAGGACGACGCCGGATCGATACAGGAACTCTGGCTTCCAGTCGAGATGCTACCGTCAGGAATCAGCCAATGGTAACGGCTCTCCTGTTCTCGGCTGACTGCTGGCTGGCCAATGGACGATGGGTTTCTCGTGGCTTCATCTGGTGTGAATGTTTTATGAGGATGCTTATGATGATGCAGTGAGTTTGTTATGGTTTTCTCCCATAAGCAACCGGCTCTAATGGGACGGAGGGCTGGAGTCATGTTTCACTTCACTCAGAATACCATAGTGTTGGGGATTAGGTGTCTATGATGGTGTAATTGAACTTGGTCATGGAAGTAAAGTGGGGAAATAGTACTTTGTGAGATAAGGAAAACCCAAAGAAGAAAATGAAACCAGTGCTGCTGGGAGCCGTAACTAATGATGTTCCGGTAAATGTTTTAGGCCTCAAGCAACCTTGTTCCTTGTTGTGATGTAATTATATCATTCAATGCTTTCATATACCGTCAAATATTTTTGTGTGAATAATGCCACACCACAAGAAAATAAAAATTAACTGTTAGTCTTTTTTTAACTAAAATCATTTTTTAATATATTATTGCAAAGAAGAACATCAAATGAAAAGGACTTTAAACCTAGGCAAAGTGTTAAGAGATGTGTACTTGTGAATAATAAAAATATGCTATGCAAAACAAAACAATGAAATTAAGTTCAACAGCATGGTTATTGCCGAGAAAGTCAAGTCAAGTTTGAAGAACTTTTTATAGCTAACTTAAATTCTCCCAAAGGAAATGAGGGAGTTAATTTGATAGATATTATACAGTAGCTTAAAATGTTGTACTCTTATTTTGTTAGAAGTGCAGTAGTTTTCATACTAAAATCCCTTTAATTGCAAAAGTTACCAAATGACATGATCTTCCTGGAAATGACATTATTTTAGAGGGAAATCAACGGCACAAACATCAGTATGTCTCACTCTTAATCCTTAATTTCAATCCTTTCTTTCTAAAAGATGCTGGGTTGTTTTAACCCATTTTTGGGTCAAGCATGGACAAACCCAAACATTGGATTAAAAAAGCAATTTAAAAATTTAACCCAACGGCTGGGTTTGTCCATATTTGACCCAAACTTGGGTTAAAATAACCCAGCATTTTTTAGAGTGTGGGTGATGGATAACCTTAGCTTTTTATTTATATCATCTTAGGAATCCTGTTAATGTACACAACAAATGGATAATATGCAAATTCTTAACCTTGATCAGAGTATATTTCTGAAAGTCTGATGTACTATGTTATAGAAATATTACAACTGAAGGCTTGTTGCAAGTTACAGTTCAAAGGGAATTCCATAACAGCAATGACCCAAATATAACTTAATATACAGTCACACTCATTTTTTGACAAAGTCTGGAGATGAATGCACTACAAATATACTTTAATACTTAATCATTTAAAAATCTAAATTTTATTGTATATCCCAGAAAGTCTAACAATAACTTGCAGGGTGTAAATATAAGGCACATTTGGTGCTCAAGAAACATTTCTTATCAATATTGAAAACAGTTGTGCAACTTAATATTTTTGTGGAAACCGTGATTTAAAAAAATAATAATTTTTTCAGGATTCTTGGATCAATAGAATGTAATATATTTATATATGTATCTTGCAGAGGACAGTAAAATAAAAGGTTGGCTTTGTTTTATATAAAGTAGAATCTTGCTTGATAATATCTCATTAGTTGAAACATGCATACATTAACATTTGGTACATCATTCATAGTAGTATAGTATATAGTATCCCTACTGTAGTATATTATAGTTCATGTAAAGCACCTTTAAACATGTTTTTCTCAGGCATGAGTGACCTACATGTGGGATGGAGCCTATAAAGTCACTGCGCGTCACCCTGTACAAGACAGTTGCATGTGGCTGAAAGTTGATACCAGATTCCTGGAGTGTTTCCCTGCAGTCAAGGACGTCTGGCCAACACCACACCTGACCCACGTCAATTGTAGATTTTTCCATTGTTTTTAATTCTATCACATTATTCCCAGTGCTTCGTGGATAGTTAACTCCTTTAGTAAAACTGTTAAGTACAGTTTTGTCCAACTTTCAAATACGTTTTTTGTGCTTCAAATCAAAGTCTGTAATGTTGCAATTCACTTCAGACCTTTTGGTTCATGTCTTAGACCTTTTTGATAAATATTTAAGTTGTCATCATGTGACTGAAGTAATGACTTTGTATTTTTCTTCTATTGTGGCGTGAATTAGATTACCCGAAGAAAAAATGTAGGGCGTGGACTTGATTTTATACATCAGTTATTGATTGGATGGAGGCAGAGTGGCTGAATGCGAGCTTGCAGTTGATAAGAGTTGTAAGAAAGAGGTGGAATTTTGTCCGGCATACATCAAGTCTGTTGTGTTACAGAAAAATAGAGTTATATTTTAATTAAGAATTACAAGCTTTTTTAAAAACAAAAAAGTAATATATGCTTGGATGAATACATTGGCATTACGATGTAGAAAATATTGGGAAATTTAATTTGGTGCTGACTTTCATCCCGAAAACAACAAATCTGGAAAACACTTCCACAACCGGGAAGATTAAAAAAGTATAGGCAATCACCGTTGCTCTATATACAACTGTCTCCTTCATCCACTGATGGACACAATCATTTCCTTGACTTCTTTCTGGTGGGTCTGGTCATTAGGATTCAATCTTAGGTTGTCACTCATCCTTTTGCTACTGCTTTGACCTTTAGACGAGTGAGATTGGGATGTCAATGCAATGGTATATCCACCAAACCCCTGGAGAGCAAGAACTGCTCATCGCT
Organism: Phoxinus phoxinus; assembly: GCF_949152265.1. Classification (NCBI taxonomy): domain Eukaryota; kingdom Metazoa; phylum Chordata; class Actinopteri; order Cypriniformes; family Leuciscidae; genus Phoxinus; species Phoxinus phoxinus. The sequence goes on from NC_136891.1 coordinate 27,748,014, forward strand.
TCAGATAACATGCAGCCAGCACAGTAGCGTCAGTGAGGCACATCATCATTCCCAGCAATGACACATTTCCCTATATCCTTGCACATGCAGGAAAGAAAGAATATTCATGCATTTGTTGGTGGGACAACTTTTGCCAAAGCTGTATAACAACATGTATATCTTTAGGCCTTTCCTTACTGCATTTGTGACCTGAGGCAGTCTGGAGCTAGAGCTGTCAGGGCTCAACAAACAAGCATGCGTGTTCTGGCCTGAAACCAGTGGTGCCAATTCACAGAACGAGAGTAAAGGTGCAGTCGCATTTGCCATTGCTCAGTGAAATGTTACACATAAAATCTGTGAAATCTGGAGTTTCGCATGAGGGTGAAAAAAGTTTCCCAGATTTCTCTCATTTTCAAGTTGGTCACTTGAATTCACCACAATGACCAACAGAAAGCTGCTTTGTTTGAAAGTGATTTCTTTGTGAGCAGTTATTCATGTGTGGCAACGCTATTGACAAGAGACATTTAAAAATTTAAATATTGCTAATTTGACCACAACCTAATGGGGGTTTGTGTTTGTGTACCTCTTTTGGATTTAAAGGGTTAGTTCACCCAAAAAATTTAAATTATCCCATAATTTACTCACCCTCACGCAATAGTGAGGTTGTACATTAATTTCTTCTTTCAGCCAATCACAAACAGAGTTATATATAAAAAATATATATCCTGGCTCTTCCCAACTTTATAATGGGAGTGAATATTAACTTTTTTAAGATGTTGCACTTTCATCAATGCGTCATACCTCAAAACATGACTCGCATACGGAAGCCAGTGATTCTATTTTATAAATATGATATTGTTCTTATAAAAACGCATCGCTTCGCTTCAGAAGGCCTTTTCTAACCCCCTGGAGCCGTATGGGTAACTTTTATGATGGGTGGATGCGCTTTTGGGGCTTAAAAATCTAAGGTACCATTCACTCCCATTGTAAAGCTTGAAAGAGCAATGATATTTTTTCATTTATTTCTGACTGTGTTCATTTGAAAGAAGAAAGTCATAAACACCTACTGTAGGATGGCTTGAGTGTGAGTAAATTATGGGATAATTTACATTTTTGGGTGAACTAATCCTTTAAACAGTTGTGTTGGTGCAATGTTTTAAAGTAGTGTTCCTGCTTAATAAGTGCTAGTTCTTGAGATCAGATGTTCTTGAATAAAACTGACATTATGAGATGATATTTCAGCAAATACATCAAATATCATCCATCGGTGTGCATATTCCACATAACCTCCATCTAGATATAGGATGGAGCAGATGAACTCCACCCAGGGGCCTTTATTCCAGCAATGAGGCATGGATTATGCGGCAAGGTCTCATGGGTAAGTCTTTGGCAGCACGATAAAGGTCATGAGCCCCCATGCAAGCATCACAACCTCCATACAAGAACAAGAATTACTCCCATGGCAGGAACTGTCATCGTGTGTCTATGTTCAGATTCATCTAGTGCAGCTCAAGATGGCGGTGCTGTGTGTCTTGTTTTTCTGCTCCAGTCCAGTGAAATTGTGTAGGCTCTCGTGCTAAGACGTATCGCCGGCCCAGTTTGCTTGTGTCCCACAGTATTATAGGCTACTGGGAAATTCATCATGTTGCTAAGGAGCAGCTGAAATGTTATTGTTGCAGAAGAAGGTGAATTTAAAAAGGAAGACGAGTGCAGGCCGAATGCCCTATTCCTGAAAACATGCTGAGTTGATCTGTTGACTTTGGGGCGGCTTTGCTTCCTCGAACTCAAAGCCAGATCTTCCTATTTTCATAGTCAGCTGACATTCAAATAATGCTTTTCTCAGCTTGGATGGAATAACTGTTGACCACTGTCTTGGTGACCTAGAAACCAAAAAATTCCCACTGACATCAAAGAGAGGGCCTTCCAAAATATACACATTCATACAGATTCACCCTCTCAAATATCCACAGGCCCTTGCTGCCCATGGACATCAAACAGACTTGAAAGAGACTTCCTGACCCTGATGTGACTTATTCATTGGTCAAGTTCCCATTGCTGATTCTGTTTTCCTTCAGTTTTGTGTCTCTTTGCCTGTACTGTCAGTTTCTTCATTGAGTAGACTTCAATAACATAACATTGTGAATGTGATGATAATAGAGTGATTAAATTATGTGGTACCAAATACCGCAACTTGGTAAGATTGCATTATACTTTCATCAGGTGCTCATTAAAGGAGAACTCCGGTCAATTTTAACATTGAGCTAATTTTTTTGTAAATTTGGAGTGCTGTCAATACAGAGAACAACGACAAAAATCGGTGTTGCCTACACTGTGTTATCCTCTTTTTAAAGGATTTTGTTCTCCTTTAACAAAAGTTATGGTATTGAGCATCAATTTATGTCTGTCATTACGGTTACCTCTTCATTAGGATTGCAGAGAAAGTTTAAAAAATAAAGCATTTTAAAAAAAAAATCTTTATTTTACATTTGCTTGTATATCGCATCCAAGTTGCCTATTTTCTTTTTCAGATTACTTTTTCATTAACTATTAATGAGCAATACATTTGTTAAAGTATTTATTAATCTTTCTTAACGTTAGTTAATAAAAATGTCTGCTAATAAACAGATACAACTTTTGATTTTAATAATGCATTAGTAAATGTTGAAATCAAGTATGTTAGAAGGCTATTTAGATGCATTTTGTTAACAAATGGAACCTTCTTTGAAAGTGTTACCAATATTTTTATGTGTCATTTTTTCAATCAAGCTGTAATTTTCAAATAATGCATGTGTATAGGGTACATTAATTAGCTCTGCTAATGTTACACGTAATGCAAAAATAGGATGCATAAAAAGTTTTTTTTTTTTTTTTTACTTTTTTCCCCCCAACACAATAATTTCCACAGAATCACACTGAATCGTTTCAGATGTGCTGAGAATTACAAATAAATCAAGACGAGAGAACTAATGAGAGTGATTTTCCCCCCCCCCCACTGGACCAAAAGTGCTCATAGCTGAAGAAACCCACTTATACAGGCTTATATATTTTTCCTATCTCCCTGCGGATCTTTTTTTTTTTTTTTTTTTTTTTTTTTTTTTTCTGCCAGATGTAGTTCAACGAACAAATCTGATAAAAATTATTTTGTAATATCACATTCCAATGTCAGTTCAGGCTTGTCTTAAGCACCCTCAACTTGCGTGTAAAGTTACTTTCAAAAAAATGATTCCACATACTTGACAGCGCTGAATATCGAAAGGTATGAAAACAATCAGGGCCATCAAATAAAATGTTGACCATTGAATAAAGAGATATCGTGTCTCAGTGTAATAACTGTCATAATCATAACCATGCTCTTTCTCAGACCTTATTGTCTCGTGTCCATTAGAGCGGGCAGAGCTCTGCGTGGGGTGAGATAAGCCCAAGGAGTTGGTCACATGCCGCAGTGGGGTTGGGTCCTGCTGCTCTGGACTGCAGATGTTGTGCTCTTCAGCAGCTGCCTCTACAAAAGCTTGGGGAGTGGTGGCCTTCATTGGAATTGTGTCTGAAAAGGAACATAGATCCACCAAGCATTACTTTAGCCAATATTTTTCACAAGCCCGAACAGGAAACGGGCACTAATTCGTCAAATGCGTTGGTTAAAAGGACATGCTGGGGTTATAATGTAATTTCGATGTTTGGCATAAGGGAGAGGACGAGGAGGGACCTCCCCACGAAGCTGTAGCTTGTTATGTAAAAGGTCAGGTTTGAACACGATAGACGCGGGCATGGCAGGAACAGCTGGGGTTGGCAGGTCACCATGTATGCTGGCACGCTGCCCTGCTGGCTCGGATGCTGCTCTTTGATCTTTCGCACAACATGTGGGGTTGATGGTACCCAGAATTCCCCTGGGAATGTTGTGTGCTGGTGGAAATATGGACTAGCATCTGATTCCAGGACGCTGCACTCGCACTATTAGATCTGATTGTTGCACGGGTCTCTGGAATACTTGATTATGATTGGTCAATTGTGACGTGCAGTGGTGGGATATTTCCGAATAGAGTGCAACCGTTGGGTTCCGGAAGTAAAAACTCATTTCATTTTCTCCATAGAGAAATACATTTTTAAAGATAATTTACAGTTAAAGACATCCTTACTGTGAGCTACGAGGAAGAGGCCCGCATCATTTCAACATTTTGTAATAAGATGCTGCTCACAATGCTTCATGGAATTTCCAACATTAAAGCCAAGTATACACAGTCTTGCACCTTTGTATTTTTGTGCAATTTTCAAATACTTTTTGTTTCAAATCAAAGATTGTAATGTTATGATTCACCTCATAGGCGACTGGTTTGGTTCATTCATGGCTTATAAGAAGACCTTAAGTGAAAAGTGAATGGAAAAAGTACTTCCCGATGAAAAAGGGTGCAACATATATGTCCTAATGGAATCCCATTCATTTTCTCTGGGTAAAGGATTTTGAACGATAATATATAAAACATTGTAGACAGACCTGCAGTGAGATATTATGTTGTGAATTGGTATATGCTTTTGTTGAAGCCATCAGCCTGTATTATTTCAACCTATTTTTTAAATAAGCATGTTCAACAGCAATATTCCTGGTGGAAAAACAACATTACCCATCTCCAGAAATCTCTACCAATCAGAGAAGCAAACGCTCATGCCAAAAGATCATTGCATTTCCCGCTTTCAAAGACGTATGAATGGAATTAAATGGAGCAAAAATTGTGTGACCGCCCCTTTACTTTAGATTATCTTTTACTTATTGATGTAGACATATCATGTCATAGAAAATAAACTCTCAGTTACTCTGTCCAACTGGGTCAATGAGATGTGAGTAGTTTCGGAAGGGCCGTATTACTACCTCAAAGGGGCCAGCACGAGGATCTGACCAGCACTGCCAAAGAGAATGCAAATATAGGTAGCGGGGAAGGGAGGGTGACTTACTACAGAGAGAGAGAGAGAGCTGTAAAGTCATTAAGCTGTAGCTTTGTATTTTCAAATCAGACTAGTGTAGGGTCCTCCGTCGGTTTTAGGGTTGCTGCGATAGCTGAGATCATGAGAAATGCTGTTATCCTGTACGGCTGAAAGAGCCATCGGCTACGGATTCGGCTGCCTTCCTTCCTGTGTCTGTCCAGTCAGTGCCACACTCAAACAGAGGCTGATAGCGCTCTCTTGACAAGGTGCCTGATTTGATACCTCGAGCCCTTAACTTATCACACACACTGCGATATGACCCAGGCAAGCACTGCTGCTGTCTGCTGTCCAGACATCATGGGCTTCTATGTGTCACAGGAGGGCACGGTCATAGACCCCATTTCAACAACAGACAACAATCAGGAAACTTTCTTTCATACAGTAAATTAATTGTAATATTGATTGACTGTTGTAGTGACGTATACTCTTCGCTTGTACTAAAATATATTTCACATCAATCACATGTATGTATGAGTTGTGGAGTAGCTTGCTAAAAGTGGTATGACTTTTTATTCCTCATGTATACTGATTTTATTCCTCATATTTTGTTTTATACATGTTTGACATAAGCCATGCATTATGTTGCAGTTCCTTTTAACATTAGCTACTGTTGAACCAGTTTTTACATGCATTTGTTGCTTGGTGAGTGTTAATTTTTCACCATTGTTGTGTATATGCCATTGTCTATTTTGCAATTGTAAACAGATTTTATGAAATATTTTTAATAAAACATTTTTTTACTATAGGCCTAAGTATCACTTGTATCTGATAAGCAGATTCACATATGGGAATTAAAAATGAGTTATTTCAGCCAGCGCAAATACCGGTCGAAGTCCAAAGTAGTCGATTGTCAAGTTCACGCGCGTGATCATAAACTAAACCTATGCGCGTGAACAAGACAATCGACTACTTTGGACTTCACCCGAAAACAGGATGTAAATACATGTATTTGCGCTGGCTGAAATAACTCATTTTTATTCATATCTTTCACATCTACTGTCAGATTCACTCGTGTTCACTCTGAAGGAATCATCTATGTGCTCAATGTTAAAATTGACCGGAGTTCTCCTTTAAGCACACTTTTAAAAGTCATCATTTAAAGTAGCCTACACTTATTTGAATGTGGTGACTAACATACTAAAAGCAGATTTAAAGTGATTTTGACTATAGTGTGTTATTCAATATTACATTTTTACAAGTTTATATATTTTTTAATTGGTTTAAAATACAAGCAATTTAAATGCATGACACAAGTTTCAATAGAAGTTATATTACAGTAAAATATGTTACATATAAGACAGGGTTACATAAAGGGTTAGTTCACCCAAAAATGAAATTTCTGTCATTAATTACTCACCCTTATGTCATTTTAAACAAATAAGTCCTTCGGAACACAAATTAAGATATTTTTGATGAAATCCGAGAGCTTTCTGACCCCCCATAGACTGCAACATAACAAAAACTTTTAACATGTCAGCTCCGTGTCATGACAACTTCCATGTCAGACTCTGACACATGTTCACGTTGTAAACAGTGCCGTGCTTCCTGGTATAGGTCTGAATGCGACTCAGGATAGGCCAGCTCCTGCGTCACACGCATGCGTCGTGGTGCTCACCTTAAAAAAGACTCACACGGAAGAGAAGAACTTGTTGAATAAAGTCGTCTTTTTTTATAAAAAAAAATTGTGCACAAAAAGTATTGCATTGCAGCCTATCGATGGTCAGAAAGTTCTCGGATTAAAGAAACATGCCGACTTTTTGGGACTTTAGCTTATTCACCGTATCCCCCAGAGTTAGATAAGTTCATACATACCCTTTTCATCTCCGTGCGTGCCGTAACTCTACTGGGAATCATATTTTCAGAAGGCGAAGCACTGCTACTTGGGTGGAGTGATTAGCGCAACACTGAGCAAACTCTCTGCTCCTCACCACGGGCTTCTCAGGCGCTGCGAGCAAATCACTCCGCAGAAGTTACAGTGCTTCGCCTTCTGAGAATATAGTTCCCAGTATGTATATGGTTAGAAGATGGCTGTGTCTCATATGACCTTGTTATTTGTACACGCTGTGACTAATTTTTGTCTCTTATTGGGAGCAGTATGCTAGCTGGAGCCGTTTACCTCCAGTCTTTGTGCTAAGCTAGGCTAGCGGTGGGTTCGTCAGACAGAGTTACGGCACGCACGGAGATGAAAAGGGTATGTATGGACTTATCTAACTCTGGGGGATACGGTGAATAAGCTAAAGTCCCAAAAAGTTGGCGGGTTCCTTTAAATCTAAAATATCTTAATTTGTGTTCTGAAGATAAACGAAAGTCTTACGGGTTTGGAACGACATGAGGATGAGTAATTGATGACAGAATTTTTGGGTGAAATTCAATTCTCACTTAAGTATATTATTTTAACATGTATAATCTCCGTGATAAGTACTCTTTTTATTTTAAGTATACTTTTTGACAAGGAGGATTTCTGTATGTTGAACTGGCTGAACTCTTGTTCTGTATTTGGAGTCCATTGATCGGTGCTAAAGATAAATCTATTCCAGGGGCATTGTGTGGGGCTCTCCACATCAACAGCTCTCTCTGCGTCTCTCTTTCTCCCTCTGCTCAGTTCCAGCTGCAGTGCTGCACTCTCCCATGGCCAGCCTTTGCTCACAATGCTAAGACAGCTTGACATTCTAAGTACCAACGTTGACAGTTAGGGGCGTTCAAACTATAAAGAGTAAACTTCTCTCCATGTCTTTATTCAGAACTCCTCTCCAAATATCCAGTAATAGGCAAATAGCCATCCTGGTCCCTGCACCTCAACAGTCTGAGGATGTTTATGATGTATCGAATATCAGACAGAGATCCAAGTCAAGACACACTGCATCTCCACACAGTGTCAGAGTGACCTCTGTGAAAGACACAAAGTTGGTTTGTCCCAGGGTAGTTTTTGAGCTCGATGAGAAAAGAGGGGCAGACCTAAAGTACTTGTTGGTGTTTTAGGCTCTTTAGGGATTTAGAAGAATTTTCGAGGTTCCCATTGTGGTGAAGACTGGAGTTTGTGCTTAGGTTGATGAGGGGTGTGTGAAGAGTATGTTGTTATGTGCCAACACCATGATATAGCGGGTACATTTTCTGACTTGGACTATTCTTCTTATACACGACTACCCTCTTTATTTAAAGTGAAACTTCACCGATTTTCAACCTGCATTGTGTTGTTAGTATGTAAATGAACAATGTTTACTCTTTATGTGTTACCTGGACCTTTTGTCTGCAAAAGTCTTTTGACAGCTCCAGAGCTTTCGTGAAAACTAGATTGTACTTCCGCATTTTTGTACCCCAGTCCAATGGACAGTCGGATCGACAGAGAGTTATTGTAAGAGAGTTATTGTAAGAAAACTGTATGTCACAAGCTGTCTACTCATTAAACAGCTTCGGGGGGTTGGGTGGAACTCATGGAATGGCAGTTTCTTTCAGTTTTCTCCCCTCCGTTTGGCCTAAAACACGTTCGTTGTCATCTAGTTCAACATGTAAACTACAAAAAAGGATTTTTTCTCTCTCCATATTTAGGATTCTTCTTTGTAGCCTTTAGCCACTGCCTACAGATCACTAGATCCTTCACTAGAAACCAGAAATAGCTCACTCCCGCTAAACGTCTACTCTTTAAATTCTTGCACCTGGGAACAAAACAATAGCCTACTAAGAAGTATTTTCTACTAAAGCAAGGTGGTTTATGACACTGATTAAGATGATCCAATAAAACCAGACTAAGTGGCCTTGGATAGCAACGTGCCCAGTGCATTATGGGTGAATTTTTCTTACCTATTTGGCAAAAGGGAAGGCAATAGCCCTTTCTCTCTGTTTCCTCCAGTCAGGAAGCACCAATTTTAAAATAAGAAAAAGTTTTGCCTTTCCATACCGCATATAGCCACATTGTATTGAAAGCTCACTTTAAAAAAAAAAAAAAATGTACTCACATATGGCGCTTTTCCATTACCAGTACCAGCTCGACTCGACTCGACTCGCCTCACCTCGTCTCGTCTCGGCTCGCGTTTCGCTCCGTTTTCCATTGCAGATAGTACCTCCATAATAGTACCTGGTCGTCATAGCGACGCGACACACACCCGCTACCCACACACACAGGACAATGGAGGAAATCGAGTGTATGCTGTTTTACATAATATTAGTAATGGGTATATCACGCAATCTCTGGCTAAACTATTTAAAAATGCCGGGGTTATTCAGGATACTCCGTCTGGCGCGTGCAATGATGACGCAGTGAATAGTAACGATTCTCGCTGACCAATCAGCAGTCTGCCGTGTTTCACGTCACGTTTTAGTATCGCCTCAGCTCGCTTAGAACCTCGCTGAAGGTGATACGAAAAAAAGTACCTGGAAGCAGGTACCGGTACAACTTTTACACAGTGGAAAACCAAACAAAGGCGAGCTGGTACTGTGTAGTGGAAAAGCGCCATAAGAAACCCCGTTTTCGATATGTGGAGCCATTGTGCACAACTAAATTCAGTTGAATCAAACTTTTTAGTGTACTATGAGATATTCTCTTCTAATTGCTCACTGCTTAAATAATTCACTTAAAGGGAACTAGTTGGCCTTCTGAGATGTATCTATAATCCAGTCCGCCTAGGGAAAACAACAATACTGTCAAACCCCCCAGAATTCTGACAAGCCTGTTAAATCCACTTTTTGTTCTGACACACATAATTACACTAAGACAGCAGAGGAAATTCATGGAGAAAATACTTGAGGGGAGGAATGTGAAGTTTGCATGCGAGTGAAAATAATTACACAGTTGATGTAACATTGCTCCTGATAGGGAAATGTGATACATGAGTTATGAGACTTTGCAGAGCTTAAGCTGTCATAAAAGGCCTCAGTAACCAGATTAATGTTCTGACGGGGCTGTCTGATTGTCGCCATGAGGCTAATGATTAAAGGAAAGAGGATGCTGTGTGCTGTCACTAAGAACGTTCTTGTTTTGCATCTCAGCCTCGAATACAAGGTCAACTTAAGACTTCCTTTGTCCTGCTAAACATAAATAGTCGACAGGCCGACGTGGAGCATTGAACTAAAGACTGTTATTAATTTCATAAAAGGCCCTTAAATGTGTCAGGGTCTGTTTGGTGGCACAATATAACTGGTCAGTATGATGGATTGAGGATTACATTAGAGTGGGCAACCATTCAGAGTTTCCTGCTATAAGTAATATCCTGTCAAATCCATTGTTCAGGAATCTTTCTTTGGTTTGTGAAGTACACTCACTCCTTTTCTGTTTGAGCGCAGAAACGGCTCCCAGCCCCTCAGTCCCTAGAGCTGATTACAGAAAGCCCCTTAATGTGTATTGTAGGAGTCAAACAATGACATTTCCAAAGTAGGAACTGTAACTTCCTGTTGATAAGCAGCTCGCTATTCCAAGCCAACTAGTGTTTATGTGTGTTTATGCACCGGGTGAACACAATATCTCTTCGTTCGAGGAGAACAAGTGTTGGTGTAAAAATAGCAATGCGTGGTTAAACATCAAAGGCCAAAAAAATCCTTCCAATAAACAATGTTTTGCGAGAACTCAACACAAACAATTCAATCCCACACACGTATTTCTAACTCAATTGAAATCTGTCTTGGAAAAGAGTTGTTTTGGGAGCATGAATAATGCTCCTCTTTTAAAGTTTTCCATAGTGTGGACTATGGCACACTGTAGCATATGTTGTGGTTATACTGTGTAAATGCAAATTTGCTGAATTGCCTTCACAGTGTCTGAGGCACTCAATAAATCAATGTTCATTCCTATTGATAGATCAACCCCTCTTTCACAGAGAGACAATGCTTACTGTAAGATAGTCCCAGACTAAAATGCACGTTTGAGCTGTTTTAAATGAAAGCAACTTGCATTTAAAATGTCAGTGCCATTGTTTTGTCTCTAGATGCACACCAGCAATGTTTCCTTTTTTCACCAGGAAGGCAGGTTTATAAAAGCTACTCAAATGTCCCAATTAAGGCCTAATCCTTGCTTAATCTTAGCCCTGTCTGTGAAACCAGGCCCAAAGGTTGTTAATCTTGAAAAAGACGAATGAATGAAAGCAGACCAAGAAAACGATCAAAGTGAAAACAAAACAAAAATGAAAACCACACAAAACAATCATCTTGACCAAGATGTTTTGTTTATTGTTTTGTTAAATGAAAGATAAAGGAAACAAAACAAAATTAATGTGAATATTTTTTTGTTTGTTGGATTTATTTTGTATTCTATTTGTTAGTTTGATTTTGTTTTTGATTCTTTTATCTTTTGTTAATCTGACAACAAATATTTTCATTTATATTTCTAGCAGCAGAAAATATATCAGAAACGGATGATAAATGTGGCAAATGAGAGCTGATATTTTTTGACGTGTAAATGAAACTATTTTGAAAGTATTAAATTAAAATCTAATTAAACATGATATGATATTTGTGACCTCACGCCGGATTTTTTTTAATTTTTACTCCAGATAGCATTTAAAACATAACAATCCATGGGGCATAGTGAAACTCAATCGCTATTTAATATGTCACTGCTATAATGTGCTGCAGTATTGCTGGGCAGCAACAGCTGTGTTCTGCTACAGAAGTCGCAGAGAAGTGAGTCGCTTACGAGCAGCTCTTTGAACTTGATGCAGTGATTTAACCGTTGGCACCATGGAAACACCTTGGTTATCATTCCTGCCTGTTTTATGCTATAAGTCCACTGTCCATTTAATAAACACATCATAAAAGGAGATACTGAAAGAAAATGGTTATGCTGCTTGCTCCAGCAATAAATGCACCCTAATAGTTTAGGTAATGAAAGTTTTGTTGGACATTTTAATGTGGTTTTCTTAACTCTTCATATTTACAACAGTAACACTTGGCCACCAGGTGACTGTAGCTTAATGTCCTTCAGGAACTTGAAGGCCAGCGTTCCCTGAGGAGCATGTTTTAGAATGTTGACACTCTAAAAATAGACCCTGTTACCGTCTAGTCGCTCACAGCACCCCCTCATCACTTTATCAAATAACCCGAGAGACGGGACTCTGAAGAAGACGCTGGGCTTTCCGCTACAGACCTGCTCCAACTGGGTTGTCTAAAACAAGAGCAGGGTAGTTTCAGAGACGAGAGTTTGTGTACTAACGGAGTTGTTGTTGTTTTTTTCTTCACAAAACGTTTGTTTTTTGGGTTTTAGAACAAGAGAAGGTCAGTAGGGTGAGAGCACGCTTTTGACTTCAGTGAACACGACTGCAACTTGCTTATCGAGAGTTATCTGTTACCTATTGGGGTTTTCATGTTTAAAATTGTTTACCCGAAGCAATTCGACCTGAGTAAACGTAATCCTGGGTGTCTTGTTTCATGTTTCATGCTGTTCATATTTGTCTCTGAGTAAGCAATTAATCATGGTTATTCAGGTTTCAACACTTCACACTGTGCATTTGTAAACCCATGGGTTAACATTCGTATTTGCCTGGTCAATAATTATCCATATCAATAATTGGACACCCAAAAATGTCTCTTAAAAGCAAAAACTATTAAATATTTTAAGCCATTTAACATATAATATCAATACAATAAAATACAAATATTAAACTACGGGGCTGTTGAATGTTTGATTCTGATTGGTTGACTAATGTTCTATCTAAGAATTTTATCAGTAAAATTTAGCAACTTAAAAGCTACATAACGTTTCTCACACCGTAAAACCTTCGTTCATCTTCGGATTTACAAATTAAGTCATTTTTTTATGATCCGAGAGCTTTCTAAACCCTCCATAGACAGCAACGCCATTGCAAATTTCAAGCCCCAGAAATATTAGAAAAGATATCATTAAAATACTCCATGTGACTAATGGTTCAAATGTAATGTTATGAAGTGACGAGAATAGTGTTTGTAAGCCAAAAATAATAATGACTTTATTCAACAATTTCTTCTCTTCTGTGTCAGATCTCCTATGTTATTCGCGTAGTAAACACACTGCAGTGCTTCTGGGTTCTACATCAGAAAATTGAAGCTTCACCTTTAATTTCTACATTTCCATAACTGTTTATTTTACGCCGACATAATGGTTGTTCTGCAGTAAACTGTAGGCCTACAACCGTTTCTGCGGGAGTGTGGTCAGGGCCTTGATAGTCTCGCGTAGCCAGACCTTCAGACTGACGGTCTGGAATTCATAGCAGCTTTCTTTGGCCAAGGCCCGCCCATAAGGCCGTTTGACCGACATGTCAAACAACCAATTACAGTCCGTTTCGTTCAGCGTCACGTTTCGGGGTGTGGAAATGTCCCCACAACAACAGACCGGCGTGCAACAAATCTCCACTAAGTGCCTCAAACAAAACTCCTGGACATCTCTTAAAGAGTCTATGCCGTGAACCTCGCATACTTTTGAGAATTCTAAGTTTAGCTGATCTTGATAAATGCTCATTGTCACTCATGTAAACACAACAGTTTTTCTTCCGCAATCACACGTCTGTGCTTTGTTTCCCGGCGGACCGAAAATAAACGCGACACTCGCGCCCCCCGGAAATCCGATAAAATTCAACTAATCAGATGACGACTTCGACATTCCTGAAGTGTTTCCAGTTAAGTGTACCATATGCATCAGACGTTTAGCCAACGTTCCGTGGGCGTGACGTCTGAGGCTGAGACTAGGGCCTTGATAACTTCACGCTCACAACTGCGCAGACTCGTTTTTTTTTAAGTCTATGGTTTACACTACGTCAACAGCATAGGAGAATTACAAAGATTGAATAAAGTCTTTTTATTTTGCGCACATAAAGTATTCTCGTTGCTTCATAACATTTAGACCACATAGACTTAACGATGACTTTACTTTACTACCTTTCTGGGCCTTGAAAGTTGCAATGACGTTGCTGTCTCGGATCATCAAAAAATGTCTTCATTTGTGTTCCGAAGATGAACGAATGAAGGTCCGTTTGAAACGACATGAGGGTGAGTAATTAATAATTTTGGGTGAACTAACCTTTAATCTCTCACTCTCCCTCTCCCTCTCTGTCTATCTCTCTCTCTCTCTCTCTCTCTCTCTCTCTCTGACGTTATGGAATTAGCAACGGAGGCTTGTTGGGATGAGATGCGTAATAAATTAGTCCCACACATATTAGCGTTTTAAGGACAAAAACCACAAATAGATACATCATGAGATACATCATCTGAACAATGTTTTGAGGTGTGTTAACCATAAAGCGTAATAACTGAGTCTGGGCCGTCAAATTATTAGAAAAATAATGCACACCCGAGGTGTAACGCCAGCAAACACATTTACATTGTGGCAAGTGTGGATCATTATATAGGCTATAGTATTTCCTAATATTGACCTTTTATTTCTATTTAGCTTTATCTTATTTTTATTTCTGCATTATTTTTTATTAAATTTAGTTAAACTTGTCTTATTTCATTTAGATGCCAAGGCAACATGTCACATTTTTGTTTAAGTTTAAGTTAAGGATTTTATTTATTTCAAATACTGAAAATGATTTTGAATAGTTTCAGTTTTAGTTAATGGACAACACAACACTAAACTCAGTGTTGAAAAGTACTTTACACGATGTTTAAAAAGGTGTTAACCTAAGATTAAATGCTTTATGAAAAGCCTTAATGTGTTTTAACCACTGATAAGCACAGAAGAAGAAGAATAGATGAGTGTGCTGTCTCAGCACTGGAGCATGATTGGTCCTGCCAGCTGAAATACGCTCCAGTCCGAAGCATTTAAGAGTGTGTATAGCGTACACATGGCAGCATCTCTCAGTGACTGATGAGCTGATGCGGAGGCCTCAGGTTTCTCGCTTTGGCTGCCGATGGACTGAAGACTCGCTGCTCTTGCAGTCTGACATTTTAATCGGATGCTCTAATGAGTTAATGGACACCCAAGGCAGGATGTGGCCCCCAAGACCCAGGAGCACTGGAGGAGCTTTCTCTTTCATTTTGATGCATGCTTAGTCTTGATTTCAGCTGTCACAAGTTCAGAGATATTGTGCAATCATACCTTCTGCTTATAGTCATGGCTAAAAGAACCATCAAACCATTTTTAAAGAGGCCACATTATGCCCTTTTAAAAAGTCTTGATTTTGTTTTTGGGGGCCACTAGAATAGATATTCATGCTTTTATGTTAAACATTTTTATTTTTCACCTATTTTGCATTGTTGCAGCTCCTTTCGTCCCAGTCTGTTTGTAACACTCTTTTTAGTTCCGGTCTCTCTGAAGACCCTCCTTACAAAAAGCACAATGTGCTCTGATTGGTCGGCTGGATCAGTGTGCTGTGGTTGGTCAACTGCTTCGAGAGTTTTTCAGAAATTTTAAGCCCCTTACAGTAACCATGAGTTTCAACACACTACTAACGCAACTCAACCTGTCCTCGCCCCTTTTTAGTGTATGGACGTGAATTTTAAAAATGAGGAATATTGTGATGTGTACATTCCTCAAAGACTACAACTCAAGACTGCAATTGAGGCGTTTCAGGGAGTTCAGAAACAATGCTTGCTGATATAGAAAATAACTCCCTTTGGAGTGGACTTTTTTTCATGCAAACAGCAACATTACACACTAAAGAAAGTTGAAAATGTAAAAAAGCATAGTAGGTCCTCTAAAAAATTTGTGACCCAAACTGTTCATTCATTCATTCATTCATTCATTCATTCATTCATTCATTCATTCACTCACACACACACGCACACACACGCACACAGTATATACAGTGTGTGCATAATTATAATGCACATTTTACCAATTCCAAACCACATTCATCTTAATAACTACTATTCATTTTGTATTTAATAATTTATAAGTGACATATAATTGTTAAGGAAGGCTGGAAGGGGGAAACCCCTTATATTCAGGTGTGCATAATTATGAAGCAGGTTTTCTTTTACAGGTAAAATGGGACAAAAAAGAGATTTACATAACTCGCACTGAAAAGCAAAAAATTATGAAATACTCATGAGAAGGATGCAATACACTGTATAAAAAATATCTAGGCTATGTTTTCATTGTAGAAAATTTTGAGTTAGGGAGGTTAGAATTTTTTACAGTGTACTAATGCAAAAGTAAAAATTAAGAGTGATCAATGGACAGCAAAACAGTCAATGGTTCAGCAGGGTCATACAAAAACAGGCTTAACAGGCCTTCCTTAACAATTATATATCACTTATAAATGATTAAATACAAAATTAATAGTAGTTATTGAAATTAATGTGGTTTGAAAAAAATGTGAACAGAATATCACCTTGTATAAAAATGATCCATCACTGTATAGGCCTAGTCGCTGTCGGGCGGAAACGGAAACCTCATATCTCCATATTTCGTCTTTTTTTCATAAATCAATACTGTTTTCACCCTTTACATCTGTCTGTGAGGTTTGCAAATATTTAACCAATGAAAAGTATTAAAAGAGCTTGTGACTAAACCTCGTGACTCCATTGGATCCTCAAACTGTCAGTAAAACCCTATAACTCCACCCCGCCTCTATCGTGACACATAAATAATGGGGTTTTTGGTATATTCTGGATTTATTTGTCATGCTCACGTTATTTTTTCACGTTATGTCATTTGTTTAGTTTGAATGTGTCATCAGTTACTGTATTCATAATCATTTAATCTTGTGGTTGAACTTTTGACTTAGTGGGAGAATCACTGGTGTGTGAGTGTTGCAGTCATGAGACGACTGTAAAATATGAGCATGTCATTGGAGCTGTGGAGCTCTCCTCCGGGCCTCCTTTCAATAACATCATTCTTCTGTTTACCTCTCACTGCTCTACAGACCTGACCCTCCTCATTTTTTACCTTTTTTTTTTACATTAATTTCTCCTCAATTACACCATATTTTTTAATCATCAACTGTAAATTGATGATAATTTCTTATCAGCCTCCCAAAAATGTTTATTCTAAAATCATCTGCAATGGATTTGATTATTGATTTTCAGCATCTTTAGTCTTGAAAATGTAAAACATTCTGACCGTTTACTTAAAGGGATAGTTCACTTTGAAATTAATTTTTGATATGTTTTAGCTTACCTCAAGGGCATCCAAGATGTAGGTGTTTTTGTTTCCACAGTATTTTCAATTTTGATATTTTTAGGTCAAACCGTTGTTGTCTGACAGTCATGCAGGTCTATGGGGTCCACCTCAAAGACCATGCACAGAGAAGTCCAAATTAAACATGACTTAATGACTCGTAAATGTAAGTAAACATTGATGGCCTAAGACACGAAACGAGTGGTTTGTCTGAGAAAACGAACAGAATTTATATCGTTTTTACCTCTTTTAACACAGCCACGTCAAAAGTGATCTGAGGTCGCGAGCGCATCCTGGTGTGTGACGTGTGCGCCGACTGGTGCATAGATGTATACACTAGATTTCGCCTTGGCTACGACAGTTCATTGGAACCTGATTGGAACGAATGTCTTTAATGCGACATCTAGTGTATATAAGTATATGCACCAGTCTGCGCACACGTCACACAGAAGGAAGCGCCCGCGCCCTCAGAGTACTTAGCCAGAGCCCGTCTACGGAGAGCCTGTTCACTCCCTATTAAGTCCTATTGTACCGAATTTTGGTTGTAGTTCCACCAGAGTTCCACTGGGGGCGATCACCCCCGAGTGCAAAATGAATGGGAGTCTATGGGGCTAGACGGCTAAATTTGTCCCTTTCAGCCGATTGCCGTTGAGAAATCTCAGATTTGATTGTAGGTTTGGCAAGTTCAACATGGGTTATAGGTCGAAAATTGAATGAACGAGTACTTATGTCCTTTCGATTTCTTACAGGTTGAGTTGTTGTTGCCCATAACACGCTAGCATTCTGCTAATGAACGCTGATTGGTCAGTGAAGGACTGGTTACGACCAGAGATACCGCTTGATGGCATCATGGCATCCGAAGCGGGAACAGAATGTATTCTAGCAAAAACTCTTCTAGCCCGTGTGTTTACCTGTGTCAGCTGTGCTGGCGATGCCTCGAGAGAAAATAAAGTGCAGAGCGCGAAAGCACCAAAGTGACTGAAGGATTGCCGTAAAGCAGTATCTCTGGTCGTACGATGTGTATGACGTCATTGACATTTTGAAAGACTTTTTAAAGCAAATAAGTGACTCTAAAAAATCTAACACCCAGCAATGTGCAATTTCTTTGCATCTCCTTTCGAATACAACATTCAAATTACTAGACAAAAAATTATATCTTGAGTAAAGTGGATTTTGAGGGGTATAGCTCCATAGACCTCCATTCATTCTGCACTCGTCCTGTGAGCGCCCTCATGTGGAATCAGAGTGGAACTGCAACCAGTCAGAAGCCGGAAGTGTAGCGAGAGTGAACCTTCTCCCCTTATTAGACATTCTCTGACTTAGCCTTTTTCACACGCAACCGGAAACTACGTCACGCCGGGTAAACGGATTTCCGCCAGAGCTGAATGTTTATATGAATGTGTATCTTTCAGTGTTATGAACAGGACAGTTTCTGTTCATTTTCTGACCTTTGGATTTATTCTTATAATTGTATATATACCAACATTTATGTACATAATGGTGAATACATGCTTATCTTTTTAATTTGATCTTGTCTAATATATGTGATTATATGCATACACATTTACTAATTCTATATGTATTTATATTGTGTGAATAAAAATGAACAACAGAACTGAGTTGACATTAGTTTTTAATGAATTATTATTAAAACAAGCATTTTGTTGTCAACTATTTCATTGTGTCTGTCAAATTATTTTCAGGAAACTTAGTATAAACAATGACAATACATTTGATCAAATGTTACAGTACAAAGTAAAAAAATAAAAACAATTTATTTAATTATGTTACCATTAAATATTTAAAGTATCACAACTATTGTAAAAATTAATCTAAGTGTAAATATCTCATATTTATTATATTATCCTTTATTATATTTATACATATATTGTATACATTTACTCCTCGAGAAACATTGGTCCCTGGTAATTAATCATAAAACAGCAATTATGCCAGATTTGATGCTTCCTGACAAGATGAGTGGCACAACAGAATCCCAAATGTGGTTTTCCTTGACGCTACAGCAACTTGGCGCTTATTCTTGGTCTCGGTCATTGTTGTTGTCACCGGAAGTAAGTTTACCCGGCGTTGGTGAGCAGCGGAAACACAAAACCCGGAAGTGTGAAAAAGGCTTCTTGGACGTGACTGTGATTACAAGAGGTAAAAACGACATAAATACTGTTCGTTTTCTCACACAAACCGCTTTCTTAAGTCATGTTTAATTTGGACTTCTCTGTGCATGCTCTTTGAGGTGGACCCCATAGACCTGCATGATATGACTGTCAAACAACAACGGTTTTAAGACCTAAAAATATCAAAATTGAAAATACTGTGGAAACAAAAACACTTACATCTTGGATGCCCTTGAGGTAAGCTAAAACATATCAAAAATTAATTTCAAAGTGAACTATCCCTTTAAGACCTTTTCAACCTGAATTACTTACATAAAAATATATATTTTCTTGTTTATTTATTTATTTATTTATTTACCAGATAAATTGCTGTTGTGTGTCTCATATAAAACTATATTTATGATATATCTGAAAATCTGTATTTCAAAGTTGTGAGATATTTTACATCACAGTACTGTATTGATTTTGTCAAAAATAAAAAAAACGTCCAAATCTATTTATTGATTTATTTTTATTTAAAAGTATTGACATTCGGGAAAAGTCTGTGACTTGATTATTTCTAATAAGAAGCTAAGTCGTCCAAGTGATTAAATACTCTTATATATACACCACTGAAAACACATATTGTCCAATTTACTCAATCATATTATTGTTTGCGATCTACGCAACAAAATTGTGTTTCTCTTCTAAACTTGATTTCTTTGCTTTCTATTAATATAATTCTATAAAATGTGTAATCTGCTAGATCCAATTTTTTAGTGTGAATGTCAACAAATCATGTACGCGTCAGCATCTGCGAACTCAGACGTGTGTAAGTACCAATCTTTTATACCACAAGTGTAAGAATATGATTGGATAGATGACAAGGTAATAAGTGACATAACAATTGAGTCTTCCCGGCAGAACTTATGGTAAAGCTTTCATTTCCCAGCATGCTTTGCTTGGGACATAATGAGGACAGTAAAAATGTTGAGTGTTAAGTGTAAAGGGCGAGACTTACTGTAATAGTGTTTAATGTTCAATTATGTTGGAATTATTAAATTAAATTACTCAGCATGCTAATAGTGTTAGCGTTTGTTCATATTTTGTTAGCTAGCGAATGCAATTACAAAAATGACTTAATTACGTGATGTTGAAATTACATGAACAAATTATGTTTATTTAACCTGCTGAAATACATTTATTAAACATTGATGTGTGTTAATCTGGGCATCAGACACCGGCCTGTTAGCTGAAGCCTCTTATAGCAGTACTCGGTGTTCAGTGTCCAGCTCAGTTGTAAGAGAGATCCATTGACAATAGACCTCGGCACCCCCACCTCCATCCTGCGTTCCTGCCTGTCTGGCTCACAGTCTGATGTTCTTCCTGGCTGGATATCAGTGGCTAATTGCCAGTGATGTTTAGTAATTCTGTGCATGAGACAACGCGTCTGATATCCAGTGAACAAGCTTTTTTCAGCCTCTTAGCCCCTGATTCACTTTGCATCTAAGTCCGTAATCATGACCAACCTCTAGACTTTCTTTCATGTCAGTTTTCCCACGCTTGTCCCAGCCGTGATCACCAGTACTGCAAGTCAGGACACTGTAAATGCGTGTGTGGCTTCAAATCAGCCCCCTGTAATTGGTGTTTCAGACATGAAAGGCATTGTGGGATTAGTCGGTTGCATGGACTCCCTCTGTGACTGAGATGAATTAGAGTATATTAGAGCATTAAAGGTCATGCACGGATAACATGGCATTGAGGTTGAGTCGAGTGAGGAAGCCTGCAATGGTCAAATTTGACGTCCTGTAAACTGGCAATTCTTTCAGAATTTATTCAACCTCATGTCGTCTTACTGTACGTTCTTCAGTGAAACACAAAAAATGGAAATTTGGAAGAATTTCTACTCTTTTATATTCAATTACAACAAATGTGATCTAAAGCTTTCAAGCTTAAAATAATTAGTCTTCGGAAGTCATACGACATCTTTATGTTAAGAACAGACCGAAATTCACTGATCATTCCTTCAAGTGAGCCGTTAAATCATCAGTGAGTTGAACTCAGGAACTGGATTAGTCAGGTTTGTGGACGTATCTCGTTTTAAAAACTGGATTAACTGATTCATTGAAAAGATCCTTCTCGAACGAGCGATTCATTTACAAACCGGACGTCACTACTTCTTTCGAGAACTTACAGATGTGGCTAGAAGAGATCTAGGGTTGGATGTCAAGATTTTCTGTGAATAACGAGTTTTATTGTTCTTTTCTTCACAAACCTGTTTTTTACAGTCTATGAACAAAACACACTAATTTCAACCATCCAAAATCTCAGACATAACCAGTAGCAGTGCAGCCTTACGGAGAGACTCGTGAAGAGGGTGCAACTTTTAGATGCACCTGGACATTTCTGAATGGTTAGTGGATACATTCTTGTAGTTGTTGTGGAGTTACATTGATTCATCTTATCGACTTTTACACAAGTTGACAGAGTTCCCGACTGTCTGTACAGTCGCTTGTGGGCGTTCCCAGTGCTGTCGTTCTAATGTTATTGGTAGACTGCACGTCTGGCCATATCTATAGAAAATACAATCACAAGTGATATATAAAACTAAGATGTCATTCTAAATTGAGTAGGAATTAGACATAAAAGACTTAAAAGTAGCATTCTGCTGTTGGAGAGTGTTGTATTAACAGTGCTCAGTGCATTAAACGATCGATTAACGATCAATCTATCAACAAATTAAACTCACTCATACTGTCAAAAATTACTAAAACGTCATTCGATTTTGACAATAATCAAATTTATTTTACCTAATCAACATAATGCAGGAGAAACTGTTATGAACTGCAGCAGTGCAAAACTTGCATATAATATAACAACACACAAACTATCTATGTAGGAATCAAACTCACTAAGACTGGCAGTTTCTTTTCCACGCATAATTTTATTACATCCATGATGAATGTGGTTATAGTTAAATCATATAAAACCATGAAATCGCTCTGGAACTGTCCTGTCATGCCTGCTGACGGTGACGTGAGCTCCACAGTCTTCACTCCTATTGGTTGTCGCTAGCGAAATTCGATAACTAATTTGCATAAAGTTTAAATTTCTGAACTTCTCGCGTCGCTTGACACGCCTATACATTCTGTCGCCAACGGTCACTGTCGCTGGTGTCGCTACAGCTCCATTGAAAATGAATGGGATGATGTCGCTGCGTGTTGCTGGCGGTGTGAATGGGGCTTTACACTGTTGTCGCTTGCGAAAACCAAATGGAGGTGCCGTGGGTGGAAACGTGCAGATTAAGGGACAGTAATATTATAATCAAGATCCCCTTCCTATGTCAAAGTTACTGGGTTGTCTCTTTTCACGTTTTCTGGGTTGGTAGATGCACCAGGGACCCGGTTATAGCACTTAAAAATGGAAAAAGTCAGATTTTCATGATATGTCCCCTTTAACATAACGCATAACACATTTAAGTACACTTTTAAAGAGTGGACTTTGTAATAATGTTAGATTAAAAGTTTTACTTTAAAGTATCGTTATGTTTTAATAATCTTTTATGTTGCTTCAAAGAAGAAAACGTATTTTGATGGGTTGCCTAACATAGCCTACTAAAGCACATGTACAGTATAATATAGCGGCAGCCTAATAAGCACTCTTTTTAAAAGTATGTTTTTAAGTGTACTTTTTAGCAAGTGCTTCCTTCCCAGTCTTAGCTTGAATAAAACTGGTTTTAGCAGTTAGCCTGAATAATATTAGCCTCAGTCAATATCTGCAACGTTATGATAGTTTTACATGTTAACTACTGGCAAAACTCGCCAACATGCAAGGGTTTTGTTCCCACTGCATCAGATAACAGTAGCTGGGCTCTTGCGATGTGATGCCAGTTGTCTTTTCTGGCACTGCTTTTGGTGGTGTCTGGTTGTGGTCAGGGTAGACCAGCGTCCTCCAGCTTCTGTTTGTCCTGTGACTGCAGCTGTTCCTCCACCCCCATCCTCCCAGCCCACCTTACCACCAGCAGCCTCGTCACAGCCGGTAGCAGCCAGTCTGAAACCAGTGGCTATGAGAAAGACCCAGAGGGCTTCAGGGAAGATGATGATGTGTGTGGAAAGAATGAATGATTAGCCCTCTGCATCTCCTTTTGTGTCAGATGGCAGCTTGTCGACTCACACTTGATAAAGGGGTGTGCAGTGGTTGTCAGGGATGTGGTAGCGCATCGACACGCATCACAGCGGCACCTTTAAGGTGAAAGGCCTGAGTGGCAGAAGGGGAGATTTCAACACCACGAGACACTGGCTGTCAGAGCTAAGGAACCTGTTTTGACAGTAAAATGTCCCCTATAAATAAAATATATGCTTAGTCGAGTTGCCAAAATGCACAGCCATTGGGTCCATCTTCTTAATGCACATCTTCCAGTGTTGACTGCTTCTGCCAAGCAGATTTACTTACTGTACATGACAAGCAGACCCACAGTGGATGATGCTTGATCAGGTGTCAAAAAGTGTTCGTTTAAATTCCTTCTTTCCTGTAAATGATGAATACAATCTTGAAGTACTGTATGTGCAAACCAAAATATATATATATATATCTAAAATTGAATATTCTATAAGTATTATACTTATACTTTTTATATTAAAAAATATATATTTTAGTATATGCGGTGTATACATGTTGTTATTATACATATATATATATATATATATATATATATATATATATAATAACAACATATATACATTGCATATACTAAAATATATTTTTTAGTGCTGTCAAATCGATTGTTCGCATCTAACATAAAAGGTTTTATATATATATAATTACATTATAGTCATTGTTACAATATTACTGTTATTACTTTATTTTTGATCAAACAATTGCCTTGAGTTTTAGAGACTTGCAAAAACCTTACAAAAGTCTTATAATTTCTTATCTTATAACAAATCTTTAGAGTGTTATCTCGTGTATATATATTACATGCAATGTGAAATGTTATAAATCTCTACAACTATTGACTGTCTGCAAATAGTTGAGTCAAAACCTTAGTTTTGTAGTTTTTCCCACACA
Source organism: Phoxinus phoxinus (assembly GCF_949152265.1). Taxonomy (NCBI): domain Eukaryota; kingdom Metazoa; phylum Chordata; class Actinopteri; order Cypriniformes; family Leuciscidae; genus Phoxinus; species Phoxinus phoxinus. Next base: position 27,772,167 of record NC_136891.1, read on the forward strand.
TTTTTATATAACTTTGGCCCTGTATTACTCTTACAGGATCTGATATCGAAGGCACATTCTGGCTTTGTAAATTCAAATGAATGGATATGTACATTTGCTTAGATTAACATCCTAATCTTTAATACACTAAAGGGACACCATTTTCCATTGTAAATTTGCATCATTGTAGACTGATGTCAACAGCACTTTTCAGCGGGCAGCACCACAAACACAAGTCGAGTTGTGTTTGAGTCTTTGGGCTCTCAAGGCACGGTTAACTTTGCCTAGCAGGGAACTGGCTTCGCTGAAGAAAGAGGATATCATGTACCCGCCTCAGTTGCTCAGAAGAATTAATAAGGTGATGCTGCCAAGACGGAGGCCGGAAGTATCTCTAAATAAATAACTGGGTAAATAAGGGGTTGATCCCATAAAAGGTGGGAAAAACTCTTGTGGTCCCAGGGCTGGGCTGAGCAAGAAGGGATTTGGCACCACAGCAGCAGAATTGCCTGGAAGATAAGAGTGGGTGGGATTTAATGCTGGACAGTCATTGGGAGGGCTTCTCCAAAACTAGTGACTAGGTTGTGGGGTGACTAGATTTCTGAGCAAGAGGAGAATAGGATATAGAACCCTTTTCCTCTTTTATAGCACCATTCTAGAGCATGGAGGAAGACGCACCAGCCAAATGGAGGAGAATGTGCCAACATTGGAGCCTGCTTGGCTCTGTGTGCGGTGGATTTAAAAGACGGTAGATTTACTGGAAGTATAGTTGGAGAGAAACTATTATGCTTTCCCGTTTGATTCAAACTCCATCTAGCTTTTGTAACTCCTGACTCATTTTAGGATATTCTACAAATTATTAGCAATAATGATACAGAAATTCCAGTAGCACTGTTTTATTTAAGTGTCAATGTTTGTCCCCTGGCATTTGTTCAATTCCATTTATCAGGGTGTTTAATATACAAAGCGAACAACACGTTTCGCATATAGCGTCCTCAGGTTACCTGAGCGAACCTGAGGACTCTATATGCGAAACACGTTGTTCAACAAATAACATAACGTAACAAATAACAAGTATATGACAAAACACTAGCCATTGATGTCAAGACGCTTGAAATGAATTTCAATCAAAATCTACTTATTTAAAAACATTATGGTTGTTACAAAAAAAAACTATTGGATGGATACAAAATACAAAATTAGCTATAAATAATTCAAAGACATAACGCAATAAATATTCTGCCAGAATAGCTTAAATGGTCAAATTAACATTAAATGTTAAATTACACAGCTCTATAGTGACACTTCACAATACGAGTGCACTATTGTATTTCTTGAGTCTTAACTAATGCACTGATAATCATGAGTTAATGTTTCACTCAAGAAGAACTAAACCATTCATTAATGATTACCACATCAGCAACTAGGGGTCTATCTGAATAATAGATTATGCATTTCTATTAATGAAATGTGCCATTATCCCTAATCCCTAATACTCAACATCCAGTATTAACTCCTTTTTATTTAATTTTTTTCATCACATTCAACACTGACTTGAGAGGAGGAATACAGATATTTGACCGCTATACCATTGCGGTGTCACTGAAAACATAGCAACATAAGCCTAATAGAGTATTATAAAATACAGGCGCATTTTCGCCCTCAACTCTGGGTAATTTCTTGCCTTTGTTGAACATTGAAAAGTGGCTATTACTGCTGATTTGCAATGCTTCATCATAACCATTCTGGACTTCTTTCAAAGAAACAGAGAAGCCAGGCTGTCTGTAATTGTTATAGCCGTGCCAGTCCAGGCAACACCAGCAGATGAGGGTGTAGATGTGGATGAAGCAGAAGGTTTTACTGCCCTGAAGCTGCATCATTATGTGAAACCAAGTTTGAGTGTGCCGGCAGTATGGAACGGAGCCAGTCGTTTGAGCATGTGTGTGTGTGTGTGTGTGTCGTATGTTTGAGAGCGTGCACAGTGGTGTTGGGTTTCATGAGTGTCAGTTGTGTGCTACTGGTTGAATCCTGTCAGATCCACACTGCCTCCTGCTGCCCCCTGCCGGCCCTCTGTCACATGTTCGGAGAAACAGACACGGATACATCTTGTTTGTATTCCTAAGCTTAAGGGAATCTTATTGTTGTAACAATGAATGACTACTAGGACTAGACAGTCATGTTGTGGTTATGGAATAGTGTGTGAGGCGTTGGGAAAGTACTCGGAAAAAGCCTGAATGTAGAATTTGGTTTCTTCAAATAATGCTTGGACATGCATAGCTGGAGGCTGGCAATCTAAGTTACTCAGAAATACTTGTCAAGCTGCCATTAGTGAAAGCATATTCATGTACAGGCAACATTTCAGGCAGCCGATGACACTAAGCGCATAAATGCCGCTGTTACTCAACCAGCTGTGCGTCAGGAGCGCATCCGTGTCTGTCCTGACCGATCAGTTTAGCAGGAGGTGGGCCGTATGTTTAATCATTACCAATCCGTCTATGCAAATACTCCGTGAGCACGCCAATTAATGGGGTGTCATACATTTAGAGGCGTATTGTATGGACACAAAGAATCCTTTTCTGAGCCAGTGTTATAAATCAGTCGGTGATGTCATCCAGTGACAATGCAGGACAATGTGGCTGTGTGACTCTCCCTCGGTGGACAGCAGAGGGAGGTGGTCCCCGGCCCTGTGTGTGCCCTGTGGGACTAGCACAGGTCCCCCATCAAAGTCAAGCTATCAGTGCAGTAATGCTAACCAAAAGGTCCATTCGGCAAACTGTAGACGATCTTTAAAAGAAATTGAATTCAAATTGGACTTATTTGGATAAAAGCTCACCAAGAAAGCTAAATATATTAGGAATGCACATTTCTACAATATAAATGTGTGTCTCTTCAACTTAAGAAACTTTTCTTTCCCAGGGTTTGAATTTATTAAAATTAACATTAATTATTTATGTTATTTGTTATTTGAATATCACATACAATCAGTCATAGACAGTTTTTGTTCAGTTATTTGACTACATTTATATATAGATTTTATTTTTTCTTGTTTCAGACATTTGAGACCAGGGAATGAATGGAAATCCACGATAAACTAGGAATTATTATGTTGAAACCGATGATAATCTAAACAAATGGTAAAATAAACATGGAACCATTTCTATATTTATTGCGTGGAATTTAATTCAAGTTCATTTTTCAAAGAATAATGACTGTCACACAGCCCTGCTGTCATTTCCACCACACTGGACACTGTTGTTTTTTTGTTCTTATTAATCAAGTGTCAAGTTTATTAATTCATTGTCAGTGAAGTTCAAGATGAAATACAAGATGTGTGGAAAAGTGTTTCCACAAAATGTGTTTAGAAAAATCAAAGATAAAAGGTAAATATTCATTTCCAATGAAGCTGTAATTTTACTAAACTATGCAAAAAGTGTGAAAATATTAATTATTGTGTATATTTCAGATACATAAATGCTAGCTATGACCTTAGCCTGACAAAATGATATTTTAAATATTTCATTTACATCAGTAGACAAATTAAGTAATTAAGATTTTATTTTATAAATGTCAGCTTTGGCCAAAAGTGGCTTAAATACCTTCTTTATTCACTGACAGTAGTCAAAACCATTGTTTCTTTCTTGCAACTTTCATTTTTTAGTTCTTTAGATGATTGTTGTGGAAGTATCTCCAGCTGTGCTTGTTAGTACTTGCAAGGTTATTTTTCATTTTGTCTTAGTACCTTGCACAGGAATGGCACTCTCTAATGTGGGTAATAGTTAATTTCATTAAGTTTCATAATAGTTTCAAGGAGTCTAGTAGTAGTCATTTGGCAGTATGAACCCTTGTTTATTCCCCGTCAGTCTTCTCCCTTAACACCTCTCCTTTCCATCGTTCTGTTTTTTTCTCTCTCTGGGTGTCTGTACCAGCACATGGGATTGGGGCGCAGGGATGGGCACTGATGTGTGCCTAATGGCCCCTCTCCACCTCTATGGATCCGCGTTCCACATGGCTAATGACTGACCTCCTCATGGTCCACGGCTTACTCCTTTATCAGCCTTCACAATACCTGACATTCATCTGACATCCCTCCTTTATCCCATCAATATTGCCCTCAAATCCACATTGTCCAAACCGCTATTCCTTAAAATTGCCTCAACTACCTATCGCATTAGTCGACAAGAGCTGGGGGTGGGGCTGCTGTGACATGGGTCTTAACTGATTATATGGCACACATTTTGACCATTGAAGCACCAGGTCTGATTTTTAGGCTTTTAGACATGCGGATACTTTAAGATGTTGAAGTGAGGACAAGATGTGAATTCTTCTTAAAAGTATGTTTAGTATGATGCTGCTGGTCACTGCTGTCATATTTTGAAGGCTTGTTTTCAGAGCGCGCTCATTGTCGGTGGGATTTGCTCTGGTTCGGTGTTCTCCGCTAGCTCGCTGCATCATGTTGGGATTGCTGATCTTTTTTCCTGATATTTGTTTCCTGTGGGCTTATGGTCCACACCACAGACCCTTTCCTCCATCCGGGCCTCTCGCTGGGAAAACAAAACATTGGAGATCCAGGGCTTGTTCTCCGATCAGCTCAAACTTTCCCTTATAGACAAGCATCAATAGAATGCCTTCGTGAGGATGTAGGGATGATGCACAGTTGCCACTTCACAAAGACACCTGTGAAATATTCAGATAGATTCAGAGAACGAGTATTTGTGCCTATATGTGCATGTTGACTAGTGGGTAAACCCAGCCGGATCTTCCAGCGATTTGATTTCGCCCTAAAAGATTGAGTTTGGTCTGGTGATAGCCAGACAACATGTTGACAACAAATTGTAGAACAAAAAAATGGAAATAATTTCAAATATGAAGCTTTGGTAACACTTTAGTTTAGGGTCCAATTCTCACTATTAACTAGTTGCTTATTAGCATGCATATTACTATGATTTTGGCTGTTGTATTTATAAAGCACATATAATGCCTTATTCTGCATGACCATGTTCAATACCTAAATTTAACAACTACCTTTCTAACAATTAATAAACAGTAATTAGGAGTTTATTGAGGCACAATTTGTAGTTAATATTGAGACACATAAGCTAAAGTGTGACTGAATCCTTTATTATAAAGATTTATTAAATATACAGTACAATACAGTTCAAAAGTTTGGGGTCGGTAGGATTTTTAAATATTTTTGAAATAATTATTTTATTATACATATATATATATATAAAAAACATTGTGAAATAGTAGCCTTTTACAATATAAAATAATTATTTTAAATAGAAAATAATTATTTTATATTGTAATAGGCTACTATTTCACAATGTTTCTCTTTTGTGTTGTACTTATTTTTTTTTTAATATAATGTAATTTGATGGCAATTTTCAGCATCATTACTCCAGTCTTCAGTGTCACATGATCGTTCAGAAATCATTCTAATATAATGATTTGCTGCTCAAGAAACATTTCTTATTATTATCAATGTTGAAAACAGTTGTGCTGCTTAATATTTGATATAACATGTCTTTATTTTCACTTTTGATCAATTTAATGTGTCCTTGCCAAATAAATGTATTCATTTCTTTAACTGACCCCAAGCAGTAGAGTTTGAACAGTAGTGCATCTAAACTATTAAATAATTATAGAAAACATTTACATGTGACCCTGGATCACAAAACCAGTCACATGTCGTACATGTCAACAATACATTGAAGGGTCAAAATTATCGATTTTTCTTTTATGCCAAAAATCACTAGGATATTAAGTAAAGATCATGTTCCATGAAGAAATTTTTTACATTTTCTACCATAAATATATAAAACATTTATTTTTGTGAGCGAATGCAGCACAATCGTGAACATAAATGGACAATTTAAAAGCGATTTTCTTAATGTTTACATTTTTTTTGCACCCTCAGATTCAAGATTTTCTAATAGTTGTATCTCGGCCAAATATCCAAACCATACATCAATGGAAAGCTTATTTATCCAGCTTTTATATGATGTATAAATCTCAATTTAAAAAAATGTACCCATGTGACTGGTTTTGTGGTCCAGGGTCTCATGATATATTTCATACATAGCCATATCATAAAAATACTTATCAGTATACTTATATAGTATGTCAATACTCTTACCAGTCTATCAGTGCATCCTTAATCTCAGTGACATGGAACGCAAACAACTGCATTGTGTTTAACATCTAAACATCACGTTGATTGATTTCTGCATGTTCTTTTGAGCAGGACAGGTGGACAACAAGTCCATATTGACCTTGAGCCATGTTGTCTAAGACCCACTAATACTAGTCACAACTTTGTAAATGGGAGGGAATTTGTGTGTATGGCCTACGCTGTCTCACAGTGACCTCATGGGGTGACAAGTGACCTCTCCCGCTGCACAGATCTTCTGAGACGCACCGTTGAAGTGTAACGGCGCAGAGAGCCCAGCTTGAACTTTGACCCCTGGCTCCCCAGGAGCCTTGGCTCTGTCGTAGACGATTCAGCTCACACAACTCACAGGGACTGTGGCTATCAATCAAATAGTGGACGGGAACAGAACCGATGTACATCAAGAAGCCGTTTTAACATGTCAGGTTTTAGGCCAGGACAGCATATGGTCTTTTTACTCCCGATGATAGACATGGAACACATCTGTTTGTTCAACACAGCAAGACACGTCCCTTAAGATCTGACAGGCGGGTGGAAGTCTTGAATAAGCCCAAGCCCACGCCTCAAGGGACAGGTTTCTTAACTGGGGGAAGGGGTGATTCTGTTCATCCTTATAAAGCTTTCATGAAATCCCCCAAGAACAGAGGGTCACGCTATTGATTGAACCTATGAGAGGAAGCAGTTGTGACCTATAATTCTTACTGAAGACGGGAGCTGAGAACAGCAAGCAGGATGACACCAGGTTGAAAGGGTACATCTTTCACATCGCTGTTGACTTCCCTGTGAAATGTAGATGGGCAGCTGGGATAGCGGAGACGGAATGGTGATCCCCACGTTACGTCTGGGACAGTTGGAATGTTTTCAAAATGGAGATGTATTTGTCCATCTTGGTCTATTTAAATCCTTGATGTGTGTTTAACACCATGTACACATGCTTTAGGGTCCCCGAATGCTTTTCCTGACAGTTAATGTTGACGTCGGATTCTTGAAATCCTCTAGCGCTCTTCTGTGATATCAGTGAATGAATGTTATTTGAATGCACTTTGGATGGCTTTAGCTTTACACATTAATAGGTGTAAAAACAATGTCTTTAAAAAAATTAAAGTCATAAAATCGGTTCTTACAACTTAAGACGCCAAACTTATGGAGCATATACAACATATTTGTAATAAACCGACCAAAAAATCTGTTTTTAGGCAAACCACTCCTTTAATGAATATCTTTAGCCTAATGACAACTAAATACTATGGCTTAACACACTATGTCTACCAAAGAAAGCTAAATACACAAGATATTAGATTTATAATGAGATGCAAAAGTGAAACAAAAAAGGTATAGCACAAAAATAGTACAAATGGAGTGAAGAATAGAGAAGACAGATGCAGAGCAGCCTTCTGACGGTGTACTCAGTCAGAAACCTGATCTTATTGTCTCCATTGCTCTGTATGGAGGTCAGAGGCTGCTTTCACAGATGTCCTGCCCTTTGACCTCTGCTGGGCTCATGGTTAGAGCTGCTTTCCTGAAAAACCGTTGTTAGCGATGACTGGGGGTCACCTTTGCCACAGTACTTAACCTGCAACAGCTAGTAAAATTTATATCCACTTTTAACTGGTCGTAGAATCACTGATGGTGGCTCTTTAACAGTGACCCCTACTCAGCTCAGTTTCCACTTTTACAAATTGCTTTTACTTAAGACAAAAAGCTAACCAATCAAGTAACTTTGAGATATAACGCCTGTTTCATGCCATAATCATATGCGGCTTGAGCAGTGAATATTTTTCAACGCCCATGTTAACAATTGAGAATGTTCACATCAGAAAGGATGAGTGTCAGAGTCTTAATGTGACGTTTATATAGCAGAGTGATAAACAATACAGTTATACTGAGTCCCTTATGTTTTAGATGCAATATTTCCAGTTACTTTGTCTATTTTTCCTCCACCAACAAAAATAGTTTGAAATGAAGCCAAAGCTGTTGCTCATCTTCAAGTAACACACAGTACACTTATAGAAATTAAAGTTCTGAAGGGGGGGTTTCGCAGTGACATCTTTTTTTCTTAGTGTCAAGAACATTTTAATAATATAAAGAACATTTTGCCTACTATGGAGAACCTTTTGTGCAATGGAAATGTTCCATGGAGTTTAAAGTTTCTTCGTGGAACCATCAATGCAAATAACATTTTTAAATAAATAACAAAACTTTATTTTTTAAGAGTGTAGGTGGTGTTCCTTCTTGAAATAATCTGTGCTTTTGAATGAATTGGTTGAGTAAATGATTCAATGACTGAATATGCCTATTCCTCACTATATAGGCATAAATAAGTTCATGAAAAGAGTAGTATGTAGGAAATCATTGTATTCATAAAACATTATAGAATAGTACCCATAAGTGTGCATCCGATGGATACCATTCGTTCCGAATTAATCAGTGTTTTTGAACAAATTACAAACTCTCACTCATAAAGACAGTCAATCTACAGTTGACATTGTAACCTGCAGATATGGTCACTGCAAAATGCCCACCACTAATGCACAGACTGTCTGGAAAACACAAACCTGGAAAAGTGGAGTGACACAAACAGTGAAAAGTTCCTGTGCTGTTGGAGTCGACCAACCAGATTTGATATTACCTATATGTACCTGGCTCAATATATAATGGGCATTTATAATTCATATCAAAATCAAGGACTCCACTCTTTGACGGATGAGTTCCACCCAGTGTGGGCTGTGATGGACAGGAAGAGGTTCGCACCTTCTTGATAAATGGCTATGTCTGCACAGACTTGCCAGCACTGAGATCTAATAGCGTTACTGCTGTGAAATACAGAGCTTGTGCAGGACTCTAAACTAATTTTACATGCCTCCTACTGACAAGCCCAACACCGGCCATTTGCCATGCAATCCGTCATAAGAGTACAAAGGATACAAACCTTGTATTTTTGTTGCTTATAAGATTACATTTGTCTTGATTTGTGGACGAGTCTTATTTTGATTCAATAACACTTCAGAACAGCATGCCAAGTGTCAATGTAATAAGGACACAAACCGCAATGATCGTTCTATATAGCTGGAACAGATGAAATTGGTGTGTAGAGCTGGTGATGTTGTTTAGACAGCAGCATACTGTGTGTGTGACAGAATATGAAGGGTAATATACGTATCATTTTGCACATCAAAGCAGTTTCACAGTCTGCCATTGGCTTACTGAGAGCTTCTTGCTTGCATTAGCAATATTAAAGGTCCATTCAGAGCGGTGTTGCTTATTATCTAAATAATATATTTTAATATATTAATATAGATATTTCTAAAATTATATATTTTTACTGCATTCTACTAGGCAAAAAAGAAAAGAAAAATCTTGGTGAGGCATTAGACACAATGGACTCATATAGACCATGAGACCATATGAAATCACTTTCATACTATGATGTGGGAACTCTCAGCTGATGTCATTGCGTTTTATGACAACTTGAGTGTGAAGCCAAATCTCTCAACATTGGCGTCGGCGTGTGTTGAGGTTAAGACTTTGAAGGGCTGAGTATGGATGGAGACACTCTTGTTTACTTCCTTAAAAGGGATAGTTCAACTAAACATGAAGTTTTTGTCCATGCAGTGAAAGTCTGTGTATTTTCGGAACCCACTGACATTCATGTAATGGACAAAAGCAATTGAAATTCTTCAAATGATCTTCTTTTGTGTTCTACAGAAGAAAGTAAGTCAGGTTCGGAAGTCAAATGCAAGTCTGGACCAAAATGAGGGTGAGTAAATGTGGACAGAATCTTCATTTTTGGGTTAACTATCACTTTAAGTTCCAGGAAACAATATTTCGGGTATGGTCTTGCTTAGATTATATTGGAAATGTGTGTGGGATACTTGATTATGCAGACTCACTCAGAGAGCCTGAGGAGATTTAACTATCCTCAAAAACACTGATGTTTTGAATTGGCAAAGGAGACTAAAAAACATTGCATGCATAGTTTTATAATTGCTTTTGATACTGAAGGGGTTGTAAACTTTCAACTGCCGATGTCAAGTAGACAAGGTTGCAAGGAAATAATCTTCACCTACAAACGTCAGGCAAGCGGCGGCATAATATTTGTCGATTTCCATGACAACTCTTTTAAGAGCACATTCAAAGAAATCGAAGTGAAAGTTAAACGGACATCCTTTGAGAGTTGAGTGTCATGTACCACTTAAGATAATTCAGGGTTGAGTTCAGTCGTTTATGTGAATGAGGCAAACGCCCCAATGAAACCTTGCAACCATTATTATATCCTCCTAGTATATTAGTCGAGGTTCAGTTGGCTTGGTGATTAACTGGCAGGGAAAGTGACAAATGGAGATCTATAGACCCATATGCGCCAGAGAAACAAGCACGCTGTCATCTTTAGGATTTGCGGTAGTTCTGTATATATTTCTATGGCATTTCTAGACTACATGTAAATAGCAATCCGCCATGGCGCGAGCGCAACTTGCTTTTAAAGGGAATGGGAGATGAGACTCTGGTTGGTTTATTTCACGTTACGCCCAAAACACACTTACTCATTAAGCGAATAGGGACAAGCCTTTTAGACCATGCGCGCCAACCATATTTCCCGTCGTTAAATTATAGCAAAAGTGGTTTTGGACACGCCCTAAGTGCACTTGCACCCTGCGCTTTAGACCACGCGCTTAGAACGTTAAAATAGGGCCCTTAGACTCAATCAATGTGAGGTAAGTAAGAGGACTCCTTGTGTGTTTATAGGGCAACACCCTGGCACTCAGAAACACTTCCAGGTAGGGTGAAGGTCTCTATTTGACTGAATCACTGTTCATAAGCACGTCATTTATACAGCTCTCACTTGGCAATATATCTTCTAAATCAAACAAAAGTATGATTGCCGGTTTTCTATGTTGTTTGAGATTCATGAAGGAATTTTTTAGGGAGTTGTGTGGGATGGCTTTTTTACAGAGATGAACTGTCTAGGCATGTATTTCCATGTGCACTCATGTCATTTTAAAAATAAGGATGTCCAGGATGATAAAATCATAGAGAATCTAGTTTAAAATGCATGTGCAAATATTTTAATTACTCAAATGTCAAGTGAAAAAATAAGTGGCAAAATATATATCAATGATATATGTTTTTATATAATATAAAATCTACATGCAACATTAGCATCATGACATTAATCAATATGTGAAATACACCAGTTATTTAAAAATCTTTATAGCCCAATCACATTACCTGCTCTCTCTCTCTTCACTCAGCTTTTCTACATTTCCTTCTTCAGAACTTCAGGGCCTACCCTACAGGACGTACAATATAACTGGTGAGGTACGGACTACTGGGGCATGAAACTACTAAATCATTTATTCCTCCCATTGCAAGTTTCCACAACCATTTAACAGATGCTTTCATCCAAAGCGACTTACAGTTTGCAGATTGCAGGAACAGTCCCTCAAGAGCTCTTTGCTTAAGGGCACATTCGTAACAGAGGATCGGGATCTCAGAAACTCTCTAGTTACAGGGTCATCTCTGCTTTGGACACCATCTAGGACCATAACCATCACCCCCATAGAGAGAAAGTGAATCATTTATGCCCCAGATTCTGCTGTATCGTGACCCATTGGATGCCATGAATTTTGAAGTTGTTGAAAAACACGGAGCTTATGCAACAACTGAAGTTTGATTTTTATCCCTCGGAGGCAATATAATTCCTCTCGGGTGGAGTATTGTAGAAATGCTGATGGCGAAATCATGCAACGGCATGCCTGGCCTGTAAAGACTCTTATGCCAGCATATGAGCAATTATTAGGAAAGAGAGTAACATCAGCTTTTACTGATTCTTTTACCAGACCTGCTCTTATCATTCGATTTTAAAGCAGATAAGGCCTCTGCACCTAAACTTAAGACATTACTAATGATGAGTCATCAATCCTTTTATCTATCCAATCTTCAAATCACTCATCCATGAAGAGCTCTCTTCAAGTAGGACAAGGTTCTTTCAAAACTCTTACTGTTTGCTTAAAAGCTTAAAACACTGCCTGTAAAGGGACAGTTATCCCTAAAATGAAAATTCTGTCATCATTTGCTCACCCTCATGTCGTTCCAAACTTTCTGTAGAGCACCCTATTGACTTACAGTAGGTAATATGAACAAAAACAGCAATAACATTCTTGATAAATTCTTCTTTTGTCTTGCACAGAAGAAAGAAAGAAAGAAAGAAAGAAAGAAAGAAAGAAAGAAAGAAAGAAAGAAAGAAAGAAAGAAAGAAAGAAAGAAAGAAAGAAAGAAAGAAAGAAAGAAAGAAAGAAAGAAAGAAAGAAAGAGAAAGAAAGACATGGACATTTGGAACGACATAGGGGTGAGTAAATGATTTAGATTTTTTGGGTGAACTATATCCCTTTAAAGTGTTTCATGAAGGTTTTATGGTGTTGATGGAGCCAGGCTGCAGTGCCAATGGCTGCTATACTACTGTATATAGATAGATAGTCAAACCACAGTAAAAGAAGCACTAAACTTTCAGTTTCTTTCCAGATTTACCACAGTGGTGCCATGTGCTTCTTATTAAGCCTCAGAAAATGTGGGGCCACTCAATCAAAAACAGCGAATTTGTGCATTTTGCTAGTATGTGTTAGTCATGTTTAAGGTATAGCATACCGTGTAAACTGATCAGATCAAGCCTGAGCCCCAAGGGCTGTGGTTTTGTATATGACGGCAAGTGTGGGTGCAGCGGCTGCGGTCGAGGCTGACGCGTGCCGGCCCTGTGCAGGGTGTGTAGGCATTGTGCTGGCACACCCTCTCTCGCACGTCAGCTCGTCCTGTCTCTACAGGAGCAGGATAGCACCCTACGGCTGAACTCAAACCTCCTTTCACTCCGATTGATACAGAGCAGTTCTGTCTCCCCTCAGGTGGACAACAGCTAGTTTCCCATAGCTTGTTCCTGCTTAACTGATAACCTTCTGCCTCAGAGACAGAGGAAACAAGGGTGTGTATGTTGATGTGCATCATATGAACTTGTGTAATTAGCATAATAGTTTACTACTGTTCAGTGAAGGGGTGGGGCGGTTAAAATGACTGGGTCTTCATTAAACTCATTTGCTTAGAGCTCTTTGTGAAGTTCCTCCCTAAGGAGGAAAGCATGTCCCAGATTTGAAATTTGTAAAAGATAGACACTACAGAACAACTGCTAGTGAATTTAGCTGTTTGTTGTGTCCTTATGCCCTCTTCAGTTCATTTGGAGATTGCGGTTAAAGGGATAGTTCACTTTAAAATGTAAATTCTGTCATCATATACTCACCCTCAAGTTGTTTCAAACCTGTATGAATTTCTTTCTTCTGCTGAACACAAAGGAAGATATTTTGAAGAATGTCTGTAACCAGACAGTTATCTGTTCCCATTGACTGCCATAGTATTTTTTTTTTCTTACTATGGCAGTCAATGGGAACAGTTAACTGTCTGGTTACTGACATTCTTCAAAATATCTTCCTTTGTGTTCAGCAGAAGAAAGAAATTCATACAGGTTTGAAACAACTTGAGGGTGAGTATATGATGAAATCATTTTCATTTTAAAGTGAACTATCCCTTTAAATACCATGTGTGAGCCATGTGCATCTATCTATCTATCTATCTATCTATCTATCTATCTATCTATCTATCTATCTATCTATCTATCTATCTATCTATCTATCTGTCTATCTGGTTTAAACTTTAAAATGAACTTTCAGCCGCCATTGATCCAGTCTTCAGTGTCAAAAGATCAAAAATTATTCTAATATGCTGATTTGGTGCATGCATAAAAATTACTTTAAAATAAAATAAAAATTATTGTATCATTGCTCATTCTACAATAATGTTAGTATCTACTATTTACATAATATACTTTTGGTATGCAATGATAAAGTCAAGTCACCTTTAGTTACACCTGTATAGCACTTACAGATTGTTTCACAACTTTACAGTGATTAACAGGAAAATAATTATTCAATTATGGCAAAAGAATTTGATTCTGCTGTAAAGCAGCTAGTAGGCCTATACCATACTTAACAGTTATTATTTAGTTGAAATCAGTTCAGTGTTAATTGTGTTGAACTTCAATTATGGAATGAGTTCAATTCATCTATAAAGCAGCTCTGGGGAAAACCGTGATGTCATCATCCAGCTCAATTTAGTTCTCATCCCATAGTTTCAGTGCATTCAAGTCAATAATATTGTATCCAACTAAGCAAGCCAGAGGCAACAGGAAACAAAAAAAAACTTGTGAGAAACCAGGCTCAGTTCTCCAGACGAACGAATATGCTGTGGTTATGATTCCAGGCTGCATCACAAGTCAGATTATAATAATAAAAATAATTTTTGGAATTATGTACAATACATTTAATTTATGTTCTTTAAAGAAATTTAGCTTATTGCAAATGAAAATAATTAAGGAAAGCAGGACTAACTTTTGTTGATGTATTCAGAGAATATTTAGCCTAATGTTTAAATTTACCTCAAACAACTTTGGCATGTCCAGTCATTACCTGCCATCAAGCAGATCAGCAACTTACTCCAAGGCTAAAGCAGGTAATTCAGTGGAAAATGTGATGGTGTCAGAAGAGGGCGCCATTGTGCTGTGTAAACACTGCTCTATTCATGCGTTTGACTATACTGTAGTATGTTGTAAAGGAAATTATGTTTATAACAAATTGTAATGATAATTTGCTGATATAGCAATAATAAACCAATGGGGTGGTATCTCATTCAAATAATGGCTCAGTAGTCTCAGCTAAATGTTTTAAATATAACCAAAGAAAACAAGTGGAAAATGTGTGTATATTTGTGGACAGAATGTGTCCATCCAAAAGTAATAACCTCTGATTATTTCATGAACATAACTCTGAAACAACATGTCTAGGCCTGGTTATAGTCTCATGGCGTCTCCTTTCACTGTTACACAGATTATTCACAACTCCACCTATCATTGCAGCCTGCCACTATACTATATAGTACTGAAATTGAAATTGTAAAATGGAAATGTAACCGCAATGAAAACAAAACATAAAATACAGATGCGCTGAAGGATCCCTTTATGGGTCCATGTTGAGTATACCATCAGATGGAACTGCACTTAGAGCATTTTTAAACCCCTTGCTAATATACTGCTCATTTTACAAGCACTTAATCTGTCAAGCAGCAATAAATCAAAAGATTGAGATATGTACCGCATTTATTATGTACTATCCTTTTTAATCAAGTCCCTCTACAAACAGATAAAACAAACAATAAAATGAAACAGAAAAACATGAATCTTAAAAAACATACTGTCAGCATTATATTGATTGCCATATGTTCCCCAAGTAACTGTAGATGAGGAATCATGTTTTCCTATATCTTTTCAGAAACAGTGTATTTTACTGTGATCATATACTGTAACTTAATCCCCATTAAAACAGTCTAGGCAAACAGAATAAAATAATAAAATAACAATAAAAACTGATGTGAATAAGGGTTTTGTCCAACCCCACACATTGCGAAACTGCTCAAAACAGAGTCAACAGCTGAAGTTACCAACTCCCATGTGGCTGGCGCTTTAAAAAGAAAAAAATAATGAGAGGGAGTACTGAAATGGACAAATGTTAGCAACAAATATTTGCTTGCTATCAGCAGAACATATACAACTAATGATTGAAGATGTGATATAAGCTGTCACCTACAATCTAATGAGAAACATGAACTTTCTCTTTAAAAAGTCTTACATCATCAAGGGTTTGCATGAAATGACAAAGCCAGTGTCATCTTATCAGATCACTGAGATAACATAGATGAATTATACAGTGTTATAGTCCAGCCCAACTGAAAAGAGAGGTGTCTGTCAGCCCAGAGAACAAGAATGTCCAATATGAGGGTGTTATGAGGATCTCCAATATACCCCAACGCCATCAAATACTGTCTCCTGCAGCATGTTCTTCCACACTCATGTGGAACCAAGAGAGATTTGCTGCCTTTAGTTCTTTCTGGAGAAAATTATAAATCGTAATCTGAGACAGCAAAGCCATAATGGCTTTCATTGTATTTATTTATCTGTGTTTTGTGGCTTTAATGGTTTTCCAGAATCAAAAACCCACTCCCACGTCACAGCATGTGCCCGCAGAGAATGTGAAGCATGGCTTGGCAATAAATCCAGCTGTCTCACTGCAAGAAATCAGGCCCACAGAGCAACTTCACAATATTGCTTCATGTTTTTCTCTCAACATCCTTTCTTTGACGGAGCTTTTCTGATTATAGTCATAAACCAATTCAACTGTCACACTCTTTCCATGCATGTGAGAGCCAAAATAGCCGATCATATTGTGCATGAAAAAAGAGCACTGCTTCTCAGTGCAAAATGAGCTAAATGCATTACAGTAAGAATGAAATGGCATTCACAACTCATTTTACGGTAACACTTTATTTTAGTGTCCTTGTTACATGTACTTACCATAACAGTAAATTATGCATAATTACATGCAACTAACCCTCAACCAAACCCTAACCCTATAGTAAGTACATGTAGTATTAATACTCAGTACTTAAATATATAATTACACTGTAACAATGACACCTTAAAGGATAATTTCGGTATTTAACACCTTGAGTCTATATTGTAGTTTGTTTTGGATGAACAAGAGTGGTGGACAACATTTTTTTGACAATGGTTCCTCTCTCGAGTTTTTGACTATAATAGAATTGGCCATGGACCCATTTAACATTGGAGTCAATGGGCATGTCCGAAAATGTCATTAAAACTGCCAATAATGTTAGTTTACAAAACTGTTAAACTCACCGAGTGGTTAGTGGTGTTCGTTGATGATTATAAACAATATATCGTCGCAATATATGATTCCAATCCGTTTATTTTGCTATAGTGGAACTATTCTTTCAAGATGACGAATAAAACACGACAGAAACTGTATTTCGCAACACTTTTTGTTTCTGGAACATCAACTAACATCACTAATCACTCGGTGAGTTGCACAGTTTTGAAAACTAATGTTAAAGGTTGTTTTATTGACATTTTCGGACATGCCCATTGACTCCAATGTTAAATGGGTCCATGCCAATTCTTTTATAGTCAAAAACTCGAGAGAGGAACCATTGTCAAAAAAAATTTGTCCACCACTCTTGTTCATCCAAAACAAACTACAATATAGACTCAAGGTGTTAAATACCGGAATTATCCTTTAAAATATAGTGTAACCCATTTTACTTCTGTAATGCCACGTGTTTTATTAATGAGGAAAAAAATATTTAGGAAGGACTTGATTTTATCCATTGGGATCAGTGTGGATAGTGGTGTTACATGCCAGATCTGAATGCAATTGATTGTGAAGCACTGTTGGCCTATTGAAACACAACTGGCACTCATTTTTAGGATTCATTTTTGATTGGGTCGTGCAGCAATGGTGAATGTCACCCCAAGATAATTTTAAAGTATCCTATAATGGTGGATTATTTTATCTAATCTATTGTCATTTGCCATTTGTTGTTGTAATAATTAATATTAATTAAAACAAAAAAAACAAAAAAAAAAAATATATATATATATATATATATATATACAAATATATTTTCGTTTTAGTAAGACTGCATAACCTACAATTGTAGACTAAACCAATATCTATAGCTATTTGGGTATGGTTAACAGGTATGGTTAACATTATGATGTTGGAATGAATATCCTATATACTGTAGTATCTTATAGTAATGGCATACAATGTTTTTTTATTTATTAAAATCATTCAATGAAAGAAAATACTCTCAGTATTCTTGCCTTCTTTGTCTTGTTGGCTAAGTGAGAATATAGGAAAAATCTAGTAATCCTGAGGCCGGTTTCACTGACAAAAAGCTCTTTATGCCAAAAACAAACGATGTTAATATACATTCATTGTGCTGTAATATTCCTGAAAATTATGATCCTCCTAACTTTTATCTCTATACCGAAATCTCAGATGGTTAGTTATTCAGCTATTTTGAATGATAAAACGTTAAAGTCTGGGATGCCGTGAGACTGGAGACTGTAATGTACACTATGGCTTTTGAAAAGTTTAAATGTGTGACATGAATCAACAGTAGGCTACTCATAAATGGTTGTTGAGTCTAGAAACAAGATAGAGGAAGTAGAAGTAGAGGCTTCGACCCGGAAACAGTATTCCTTATGTCACAACAAGCAGAAAACATTTTCCATTAACAGAGTTAAGGTGCAGTGAAATTATCTGTTGTTCTGTGAATTTTCACTGGTAAATTCCAGTCATTTCAATAAGAATCCACACAATCAGCAATTTCGTGTGGTCAAAAATGTCACTATGGGACCAAGTTGGTCACGGTAATTCGCTGGATTTGACCAACAGAAAGCTGCTGGAAAGTGACTCCTGTGTGAGCTGTGCTTCATACATTGCGTCGCTACACTGCTGACAATGGTCAATGGACTTTTTTGCCTGCGTAATTTCACAAATGTGACCGCACCTTTACTCGCTGCAACATAAAATGCAATCAATAATAAAATATTCACAAGGAACATGTGAGGTACTTAACGAGTTAGAAAAGTGAAAAGGTGCAACAGCTCCGTTTTCCGTTTGTTTTTCCTCTTTTATGGTGGATGGTCCAGGCACTTCAATGATTTCAGGTCTGCAGGAGGATTTTTATTCTTGTTCAAACTTGTATTTCAGCTTACTGAGGTCCCTGCAAATAACAACATTTACTGTTAGTGATATGTGATATATTAAAGTGATAGTTGTGAACTTAAAATAATTTCCTCAGCCTTGTGACATTCCTAACCTGTTTGACTTTCTGTCTGTGGAACCCAAATCAGATCTCAGGCATAATGCAACCCCAGTCATCGTTCGCTTTCACTGCATGAAACACAAGCAGATTTTTTTTTGGTAAATCATTCATGAAACCATTCTTATGTACACTTGTCTCTAGATCATCAATGCAAGAATTTATGTAAAAAAATATAAATATTCTTTTAAGCTCCAAAAGTGTCCCAAAAAAGATCTTAAAAATATTAAACAAATAAATAAATAAAATGAGTCCACAACTCATGTGTTATGAGTTGTGATAATAGCTTTTTAGTCTAAAAATACTAAACTTGAAGTTATAATTCATAGTTCAAATGTCTTATATTCAAATGCAAATGATTAAGGTATAAGAAAAATGCATAGCATTATTGGCACCAAACGTATTATTTTTCTGAGTAACATGAATAAGATTTGAGAGCATGAGAGAAGATTTTCAGAGAATAACCGATTAAAAAACACAAGTACACAGTCAAACAATACAATTTCACACAGAAAAGTTCATAGTAATAAAGTTGTATGTGGTGCAGGTAACTTACTGTGATTCATTTTGCCTCTGAAATGTTCAGATTATTTTAGAAATACTGGTTGTTCTGGGGAAACAAAAGAACAAAGCTGATTATATCCAGTCACAACGTAATATGTATTGGCCAGCAAATGGTATTTGAGAGAACGAGGGCACCTGTAGTAAGTAGCAACTAAACAAAAATAGACCGAACTTTATCCACTTTTGTTATTCATAACAAACGCCAAAGACGACAGCAATCAGCTAAATTAGTTATGTCAGCAATTTGAAGACACAGTTTTACAGAATATATTTAATTGAATGACTAAAACAATCTCTAAGACAAGTCAATGATTTCAAATAGTTCATCAAAATCGCTATTTTTAAAACACTAAGAAGCCTCGACACAACATAAAACTGTGCTTGGAGTATCACCAGGGGCTCTACGCATGAACTTGAGCATTGACTACATTGTTTGTGTACACAAAGTTTACTAAAAAGAAAGGTTTTGTACGACTTTATCAGTTACTGTTTCCGGAGGTTGGAATTTTGTCAGTCAAAAGTAGTCGATCTCCGAATACAACGTAACATGAGGAGAGTAAAGATGGAAAGCTCCTAAAGCTTGTTTCCATATAAATTCTTAGTGCCTAAGTTATCATGCTTTTCATTGGAATTACAAGTTCATGACATTTCCTCATATGGAGTCAGTTCATTACATTGCATTCGAAGATCGACTACTTTTGCAATATTTGCAACTTGCACTGATAAATCTTAAAATATGTCAGTGCCATTGTTTTGTCTCAAGATGCAAATTAGCAATGTTTTTTTTTTCTAATAAGGCAGATTTATAAAAGCTTCTTAGATGTCCTAATTGAACTAAGGCCGAATGCTGGCTAATCTAAGCCCTGTCTGTGGAACCAGGACTATATGTTTTATGTTAAAAATGTAAAATTCCCAGCTTTATGCATCTGGTTAATCTCTCTAAAAAAGTGACGATGCTACTGAAAAAAACTGCTGCTGAATGTGTGTATTCAGATGCTGATGTTTATTTCATGTTTGAGGGGCTTTGGTCCGTAACTGTCTCTGGTAAGACTGTCTGTTGAAACTGGCCAGCAAAAATCTCTATAAAACTCCTGGGATTGTGCAGCCTGGACGGTGGCCCTCTGAAATGTCCTCGTTCTCTTTTTCAGTTCTTTTCCCTGTCTCAATTTCTCATGAAGGATTTACAATGTTTTCCATTTTACTGTTGTCACTACTTGTAAGCTGTTTCACATTAAACGCATTCCTAATTTCTAGTGTGATATATAATAATATAGAGATTTTCAGGGTAGATTCTGTGGTTAATCATGGTTACCGAGTTTAATTCTATGTACTTTGCAACTCATCAGCTTCCCAGAAAGCATTTATTTAACCAGAGGCATCTTATCTTCATGCCTGTGAAAATATGGTCAGAAGTCACCGTCAGAATATCAACTATAGTGTTTTCAGCAGCTATTCAGTAAAGTTAGATAATCTTACTGTGATCTTTTATACAAGATTTAAGTAATTCATTATGTCTGAGGCCTGTAAATTGGCTCTTCGGACTCTGCAGTCCTCTTTTCTCTGAGAAACAGAATTTGATTGCCTTACTGAATTCACAACTCTGACAGATTTCAAAGTTCCTGTCATACAAGTGAAAATTAAATATAATAAAATACAATAAAAATGAAAAAGTCATAAGGCTCACTCAGACAGTATTAAAGCTAGAGAGCCGTTAGCTGTGCAGCTGTTACAAGTGTGTGGCTTCACTGCTGCCATTCAACATATTTTCAGTATCTTCTTGTTTTAGTCAGCTTGCATTTTTAACAAATAATACCTCTGAACTTTTAATAATCTCAATGTTTTGTTTATTTAAAAAAATGTAATTTACGAACTAGGAAGGTTGTGCACTTTACATAATATATTTATATTTAGTTTACTTATAATAATTGTGTTTGTTGACTTTAAAAGTTTTTTTCTATTAACGTCCATGTAATTATGTCTCAACTTAACAGTACAAAATCCTAACGCGTTGTCTAAACACAAACAATTTATGTTAAGTAAAAAATTCTTACATGGCGGTATAGTGCGACGCCAACTGCCATTTTGCCCTAACTTAATTTGATTGTGTTCAATCTGCTTAAATATATGTAAAATTTTACTTATTACATGAATGATTTGTGTTGCATTAGCTGAAACTGTCTATGCTTGTTAGTTCCCAGCATGCTTTGTATATGGTTGAATTAAAAGAGAATAAATTAAGTTACAATTAATTGTGGACTGATTTAGTTTCTTTCGACTGCGTTGGTTGAAGGAGCATGTAAATCTTTGCATTTAAGATGCTAATATGTGCTACTAGCATATAGCTAGCTATAGTCTATGAATTGAATTATTTGTCACTAAAATAAATGAAATATTAATGGATGAATGAAAAAAAAACTGAATCATGTCAGGAAGCCTTTAAAATTTCACTTTGAGACTACTTAAATTGGGTCGCTTAAAATGACTTAATGATGTTGATGTTACATGAACAAATTACGTTTGTTTAACGTAATCCAGTTATGTGTGACCTGTTGACATAAAAAGTTAATTAAAGCCAACATATCATGTTGTGCATGTGCATGTTATATGTCATGCTGGAATGTGCTTCAAAAAGCATATTTACTTAATTTGCATGTTTTAAATTTAAGACCATATTTGCACATCTATAGCGAGGTACAAAGTGAGCTTGGGTTTTGACATGCTTGATATGGCCGTGTGTGCCCATTTTCTTTATCTTTGTTACTTATTTTATTATTTCAGCAGCATGGATGTAGAACTTTTCCTGAAAATGTTGAAATTAGTGCTAGTCATTATCTAAAATGAATTAAACCTGCTATAGAAGATAAAATGGACTGACTCTACTAAAACCTGGACTGATGACTGAGAAAACCTTATAGAAACATAAAACTCACACCACATTGTTGTAATGTGATTTGGTTGTTGAGTGTCACTGCTTGTCATTTTGATATTCCATTGGTCTAATTTTCAGTCGTCCTCATATTCCCCCCATTTTTACTCTAGAACAAGGGTTTATAATAAAGAACAATGTGCAAATCAAAACATACTTATGTAAAAATATAGCATTTATCATTTAATATTCAGAGTGTAGCCACATTATTACAGTAATAATTTGTTTATCCTTTAATTTGAATATTTATTCCTGACACTATAAATAATTGTTTCTATTGACATCCATATATATTATTGTGAGATACCCACATTTTATTATTTTATTTAACTATTTTATATTATTATTTTCTAGATATTGTCCTAGATATTTATTTATTTTACTAAAAGGTTTGGGTGTAGAAATCAGAGCAGCTTTGTGTAAAACATATTTTGTGTTCAAAGACATCTAGAGCTCATTATATAAGAGATGATGGAATACTGACATTGTTTAATGGGAACACAATCTAAATTAGTTGAGAGAGTTTGGCATTTGATGGTTTGACCAACAACCATACGGTGAGACTGAAAAATAGCCTACTTGAGTACGTATCTTATCTGCAGCACTCAACAAATCCGCATCCCACCATCATTTCATCTTTACCATCTGCTGCACAGGTCACAAGAGCCCCGGAGCCGGAAAACAGCTGACAAGAAAAGAAGAAGTATCAGATTCCAGAGAATGATTGATTTGTAAAGAAGAGGAAGATCCCAGACCCGCTGCCACAAACAACCGTGAAGAACATTGGTTCAGTGACACAGGGCCTCTTGAACAAGGAATTAAAACCTCCTGACTTATGCTGCCAGGGTCATGCCAATGCCAGGGGTTCAAGATGACCCACAAGGGCATCAGAGGTCAACATGAAGCTTTGTAGAAGTGAGAGAGGAAGTTGTTGATGTTGTGGCACATTTTCTGCACGTTTATTTAAGGAAGGCATTTTTCTGCCCACTGGCATTTTCACCCTCTGACTCTGCAATTTATGTTTTGGCTCTTATGCTAACAGGACAATTGATTATAGAATTTGTATTGCCACATAAAAGTAGCCTATACCCTTACCACTTGGATAAATGCTGATCATTGACGGCAGCATAATCATGCTGGCAGATATTGCGTTTTGTAATAATAATATCCAAGTCAAATTTATGCAAGAGCTAGCTCTGGTCCTCAAATTTATTTGGTCCAATTGGCGTTTAGCACAAGGACTTTTTACTGTAGCCTAACACTTCGCTTGTCTGTGTTTACACCTTCCAGATAGCCAGTCTGCAATTTACTGATGATGATTCATTTAACTGATTCGTTCAAACAAACTGATTCATGCAGGAACGCCACTATTGTGTGTTGCTCAGAGATGTCCGGTTGCTGTGGCTTTGTTTGTAACTTTTGCCAGAACAAAAGTAAATGAAATAACTGGAATGTGTCTCCATGGTATTACTCAATAACTTCTTATTTATTGAACTGTTGTATAACTGATTTGTTCAAACAAACTGATTCATTCACGCCACTAATATGTGTCACACCTGTATTCGTGTCTTCGGTGTAAAAATTGCTTTTGAGACACCATAGTTTCCTTCGCTGCCAGTCTTATCGTTTTTGGTATAGGCAGGCAAATTGAATACTGGGCTGTTCTCCTTATTATAGAGCTAATTCCCCCTTTTCCCTCCGTTTTTCACCTTGCTTCAGAGTTCATGATGGTGATTATTGAAGTAGTCTTCATAGACAGGGAGGAGGTCTCCATCACTGAATGATGAGTATTACTAAGGCAGACCTGTCTCGTTTAGGTACATCACTGTTATTGAAGCTGGCCCTGTCTTTTCCTTATTCTTCTATCTCATTTCATCAGCAGGGCCCATTTCTTGCAGTAATAATGAGATCTGAAGAGGAGAGAACAGCGCTCCGGAGGTGCAGAATCTCTTCCTCCAGATTACTAAAGCACTGCGCTGAGGACGACACATGGAGCACGAACTCAGGTGTTGCTAACCTGTGTTTTATCTATGCTTGCATTGCTGTTTAGTGTCCAGCTGTATGTTTTAATAAGCTAAATGTTATCATTTTTAACACCACAAGCATGTACCATTTATGCTATAGCAGTAGCTTGTTTGACTTGAACCGGCGCTGCACAGACCGATCGGTTTATGAAGTACCGCGAGAGCAATTAGAGAGCAGACGGCTCCTTATGCTTTTGAAATCGCGGTACTTTAATGTCATAGACCGATCGGTCTGTGCAGCGCCGGTTCAAGTCGGGTCCTTGGAACCCCCCACCATTGCACATTTTGGATGTCTCCCTCATCAGACACACCCAATTCAAGTCTTGCAGTCTGTAATGAACTGAGTTGAATCAGGTGTGTTACTGTAGATGAGGGAGACATTCAAAATGTGCAGTTTTGGATGGGTGGGTTTCCGGTTTCCGGTTCCCGGTTCCCGGTTCCTGGGACAGGTTTGAAAAGAACTGACATAACTAGTGATGGGTTGAACTAAAAAAAATCATAATATTTGAAATCTGCTCAAATGACTTTAGATGATTTTTCTGGAGTATAAAAGATCGAATCAGTAAAATGACCCAATCTTCTCACCATTAAACAGGATTGATTGCACATTCCACATTGTAAATCTAGCCAAGCTTTTTATTTAATTACTATTTACATAATAAACGCTGTCGCTGTCACTGTTGCAGTGGGGTTTCTAATAATCTACTGAAATAGTGACCGCAAATTTGACTTCTTTCTCTCTCTTGTTTGTGGGAAGTCATTGAAACGCGATGTATCCTTTTCACATTTCCCGGATTCTCAGAAGTCGTCATAGTTGAGAAAACTTCTATGGTGGCGAATGGAATCTACAACAAATATAATTTATGCGTCCCCACTTGCCCCAATAGCAAAAGAAGAAAAAAATATCAAGAGATTGATTACATTGGTCAGAAGAGATAAAGATAGCCGTTTTATTAGAAACCAGTGTTTGAGTAACGCATTACAAGTGACGTGAGTTGTGTAATAAGATTACTTTTTCCAAGTAACTTCTAAAGTAATGCATTACTTTTAAATTTGCTACAAAAAATCTGAGTAACTTTTTCAAATTAGTAAAGCAAATGACTTTTCACATTTATTGACTGACAGCTCTCCTGTTCTCATGTTGAATGAAATCAGGTGCAGAGGTGTTGTGTGCGCTGTGAACATGATGGCTTTCGTAGTTCTAGACATATAATGTGATCGTGGCAAGCATGGCGAGGCCGAGAGCCGTGGGAAAGGAGCGAGGCCGAATGAGCATCTCGAGTCTCACAGAGGAGCTAGGAGGATAAAAGGAGGAGTGACAACCAGGCCGAGGACCAGCCCTAGACTTTATGTTGCTGAAATTTTAGTTTAAGCGGCAGTTGTCTGTGAGGGCCTGCCGCTTTACTTTCATTTTGTTGTTTGTTTATTTTATTATTAAAACTGTTTAACACTTGCCGGTTCCCTGAGCTTTAGCTTTGTTACAGTGAGCATGCATTTACTAATTTGCACAAAAAACAGATTCAGTATTCCTCAATATGAATAAAAACAGTGAAATGCAAACTCAGAATATTATGCAAACCTGCAATAATTAAATATGTTAAATAATACAAATATACTTTGTTTTTAATCTCCCTTTATCAACTAATGTCTTTACTGCTTTCCTTCGATGACCTTACAAGTAAGCAAAAATCCACATTTGTTTCATTTTTTGTTTTTGTCAGATTATTGAACTTTCTTCTCCTGCATTTATTTGAAAGTTTTGCTTGGGCTGCACCCTTTACTGTACAGGCATGGATTAGCATTTAGAAATTAAACTTGGTGTGAAAGGGCCTTTACATTTTTCAAAAATATAATAACAAAAAAACAAACAAGGAAACCCAGCCCAGGTGAGAAGTAACACAGAAGTAACACAACATTACTTTCCATAAAAAGTAACTAAAGTGACACAATTTTGTAATACATTACTTTCCCCAACACTGGTAGAAGCACTCATGAAACAGCATTGACTAGTTTTCTGTAATATATATATATATATATATGCTGAAAGTCCATACATTTTGCCAATAAACCTGATTTGCAATGGGGCTTGAATAATTTAGAATGCAACTGTATACAGTTTATTGGAAAAAAAGTACAGACTTTCAGCTGTTTGCAATGAACAAATCAAACACAAGTAATTGAAATTGCTCAAAACAACAAATGTTTCAAGTGGTTTCCCTAAATTCAACTGAAAATGATTACCCCTTCATGGCAAGCATTTTTAGTACTTAGTAGAACACCTTTTTGCTTATCTGACCTGCTGAAAATGAGAATGAAACGTTTCTGAGGAATCTTTGCCTATTTCTCATGAGCAATCAGTAATATTCTTGGGTTTGCGTGCTGCAACCTCCTTCTTCAAATCCCACCAGAGATTTTTTATGGGGTTCAAGTCGGATGACTGTGATGGCCACTGTAGAATCTTCCTGGACTTCTTCTGCAACCAAGCCTTGGTGGAATTTGAGGTATGCTTGGGATCATTGTTCTGTTGCACCAGAGAATGACGCCCAAGCTTCAGCTTCCTCACTGACGGCATAACGTTTTCTCCTAGGATTTCCTGATACTTCAATAAATCCATCTTGCCTTCCACACGCTGCAAGTTTCCAATGCCAGAGAATGCAAAGCAGCCGCAGAGCTTTACCGATCACCACCATGCTTAACTGTAGACAGAGTGTTCTTTTCAGCATATGCTTCATTCTTCTTCCTCCAGACATACCACTGATCCATAGGGCCGAAAAGTTCCAGTTTTGTTTCATCGCTCCGCAGAACATAATCCCGAAACTTCTGTGGCTAATTTATATGATTTTGAGAAAATTGGAGCCAACTTCTCTGGTGCTTTTGGGTCAGTAGTGGTTTACGTCTTGGAGTTCTGGCATGCGTTTAGTACGCGCCAGTGCAGCTGAAACCTCATTGTCTGGTTGCAGCCGTTGATAGCTTCCTTTTTCTGCCCCGTCCAGGTGTAACCACTGTCCCAACTTTGAACTTGCGAACTATGCCTCCAACTGTGTCTCTATGAACATTTAGTGCCTTCGCTATCTTTTTGTGTCCTGTTTGTGAAGGGCGATGAGATCTTCTCTTAACTTTTTGGACCATTTTGTTGACTTAGCCATATTTCTAACATGCAGTCAAACGCAGGGCCGGAGTGGGGCCACTTTTCAGCCCGGGAGATTCAGGCCCAAGACCGGCCCACTTTTTCCATGGTGGAATTCCAAATTACATTTATTTTTTTCCAAATTAGATAAATGAAGCAACAGTTCAGCTCTTACTATTGTGTAGTTTGTATTAATACCATGGTTCAACAAATAATGTAAAGGTTAACTAATAATTCACAGAAGAAGTTAACAAAAAATATTCCATTATTCCAGAAGAATAGGTTGATAAATTAACAAAAGCAGAAAGAAGGAAAGAAAGAAAGAAAGAAAGCATTTGAAATGTATCCCACTCTTCCACAAAGAGGCATATTGATCTAATGTTTACAGTTCTGCTGCTCAGAAGCAACAACAAATAATTTAGAGGTCATTTTACTGCATACACAGATCAAGCATGAGTTTTGTTATCAATATTAAATTGCATAATATTTGCAAAGTCTATGAATCGCCATGACATGTATTGAGTGATACAAAACCTCCTTATGGCCTCTGACTCTGGTTCCACTTCTCTGCTTATCCTTCTCGACCTCTCTGCTGTGTTTGATACTGTTGATCATCGTATCCTCCTTCACAGACTTCAGCACTATATTGGCCTCTCCGACATTTCCCTAAAATGGTTTCGCTCCTATCTTACAGACAGGACTGAGTGTGTAGCCTTGGGGGAGGCAAAATCATCACCTCACATTGTTACCTGTGGGGTCCCCCAGGGCTCCGTACTCGGTCCAACCCTTTTTAATATCTACACGCTTCCCCTTGGTCGTGTTGTCAGCAGGCATGGAATTCACTACCATTGCTATGCTGACGACACACAACTTTATCTTCATATCACTCCCTCCGGCTCCCCCTCCGCCATCATTTCCCGCCTCACCTCCTGCCTGGAGGAGATCGGGGCATGGATGAATCAAAATTTTCTGCAGCTGAATGGCTCTAAAACAGAAGCCATCCAAATTGGAACACCTCACCAACTGCGTTCGTCTCCTATCACACTTGTTTCATTTATTGGCAATACCATTACCCTCTCTCCCTCCATTACTAACCTTGGGGTCAAGTTTGACCCATACCTTTCTTTTGACAATCATGTCACCTCACTTTGTAAAACCTCGTTTTTTCACCTCTGAAACATCTCCAAGATGCGTTCCTCTCTTTCCTTTTCAGCTGCAGAGAAGCTCGTCCATGCCTTTGTCTCCTCCAGGCTGGATTATTGTAACGCACTCCTGTGGGGAATCCCTGGCAGGAGCCTCCAAAAGCTCCAGTTTGTGCAGAATAGTGCTGCCAGGGTCCTAATGAGGGTGCGAAAACATGAGCACATTACCCCTATCCTAAAATCCCTTCACTGGCTCCCTGTTCACTTCCGTATAGAATATAAGATCCTCGTGCACACCCACTACTGTCTGCACGGTGCGGCCCCCACATACCTTACTGATCTCCTTTCCCTACACACCTCTACTCGGACCAGAGCAGGCAAACGGCACCTCCTGGTTACACCTAGGACACGGCTCAAAACTATGGGCGACAGGGCTTTTAAAGCATCCGCTCCTCGTCTGTGGAATGCTCTCCCAGAACAACTCAGAGCTCCTAAGTCTGCGGATGTTTTTAAAAAAGAACTGAAAACCTTTCTTTTTAGAAAAGCGTATTTTTCATTATTTTTTAAGTATTTGCGTATTTGCTTTTGTTTTATTCTGTTTTTATTTATATTTTTTTTATTCTTGTAGCACTATGAGATTTGATGTCAAATGTATAGTGCATTATAAATAAAATTCATGATGATGATGATGATACAAAAAGGCTAATATTTGTATTAAATTTTATATTTTGCTTGTGAATAGGTTGACAACGATACAACGGTATTAGCCGAATAATTACGTTGCAGCGTAATTGCTAATCATTACTAGGCCTATCTCTCTTTACCTGCTTGCCACTTTTGTCCTCTTGAAAATAAATCTGTAAGCTTGGCACATTTGGCAGCATCCTCCTCCAATGCCTTTCAACCTGGCTTTTTCAGCTCCTGCTGGCCTCTTCCTCCCATCCATCCTCCCTGACGTGTACCGTTACGGTAGGGCCGGCCCAGCTATCGGTACCTGAGAAAACGTTTTGGAAAAGACGCGCTATGGACCCAACCAACTATATGGGAGGGGAGGGGAGAACTGCCTCACATGGAACAACCCATGCAGAGGCTGCGCGCTGCGGTGTCCGAATGCGGAACGCGTGTAGCCTAATATTGTAACTAACGTGACAAATGTAAAAAAACAAAAAATTATCGACCGGCCCAAAAGTGAAGCGGCCCACCGGGAATTCTCCCGATTCTCCCGATTACCCACCCCGGGCCTGGTCAAACGTGACACTCAACAAACCTTGCCAGTTGAGATATTTCATGTGTTCTAGCTCAAGCAGACCTGGTGCAACTAATGAATCCCTTGATTAATTGCATCAGGTGTGCTTGTGAAAACACCTTTTTTGCATATTTGTGCTGTTGTGAGGGATTTTATTCAGGGGTTTGAATAATTTTGAAACTGCAGAAGTCATTAAAAGTTGCATTTCCAGTTAAATTTGGGGAAACCACTTGAGCTATTTCAATTACTTTTTGTGTGTGTGCGTGCAAAAAAATCACAGTCTGTGAAAAGGGTCCATATATGATTTTTTTTTTTTTAACAAATGGTACATGCATTTTTTTTATTTGCAATGACCTTTATCTCTATAAAAGTTTATCTTGCTATAGTTTACTTCCTTGTTGCCAGCCTGGAAAAGTGAAAAGGAAATCTCTTGCAGAGGACATTTAAATAAGTGAGATGGCCAGAGGTGAGTCGTAATTATTAATAATTTGGGACACAACAAATACGTTAGGCTCCCGTGGCTGGCTGTAATCACTAGACATGCACTAGCAGAACTCTGAGAGCTGGGGCTTGAGAGATGCAATGGGTAACAGGGGCAATCATCTCAGCAGGTTACATGGCTGTTATCTGACATACTGAATGCAGGTTCACAAGGAAAATGGGAGAAAAGCATTTCGTCTGAGCTTCTGCTTAAAGCCCTGGTCTCCTGTGGAGATGACTACCTTGTTACATTTACAGAGCCATTACAGTGCATTATGAGCCCTTGTTAAAGGGCACAATTTACTACCATTCACTTCTATTCCCTGTGGTACAAAAACTATGACTGTAAATAGGCCAACAACATTAGACCCGCTTCTCCATTTAAATTATTTGTTTGTCTTCCATTTGTGCTGCAAATGTGCTTTTATTCTTTTTTTCATTGTCTTTGGCTGTAGGTTAAACGATTTGGACAAGTAAAAAAAAAAACTGCATTATCTTCAGTTACATAAAATGACAGGCCTGTTGTTTTATTGGATTGAAACCATTGTAGATTGTGCTGAAATTGCAGATTCTTCATATCATCCGTGCATTGGTTTTGAGAGTTGTTATTTGGTCAAGTTTGAGTAATTCTAGTAGTTTGTGGCAAGCTTTGCCTCGCCGCAGCCTAAATCACACTGGATTGCTTGTGTATTTGATTAATGAGTTAAAACATGGTATTATAAGTCAAATATGATAAATGTTCCTTGTCTTTGTTTTCTTGTGAGATTCAGTATATAACCTGCTTATTATTATTATTGTTTTATCCAGTGAATGTAGATAAAGAGAGGGTGCACGTAATCTGCTATTTTATCTTAATAATTCAATGAATGTGTTGTCTTGTCAGCCATCATTGTCAGCATGCACTTGCATAGTTTGCTTTTTAATAATTGATCAGCTGTGAGATCAGATTTTATGAATTTATGCTTTTTGCACGTTTTTTTGCAAAAAACTTTTACTGTAATACTAATGGTTATACATTATTTTAAGGTGGTTATGTGTACTTATATGTTTAAGTAGGCAATATTAATTACCAACATGTACTTAGCAGTGGGGTTAGAGTTAGTTGCATGTAATTATGCATAATTTATTCTTATTAGTATAATATGGACACTGTAAAATTGTAATTTTAAAAGTAATTTTAAGAGTACACATTTCCATGTCAAATTGCCAAAACATGACAAATATTTTTTTGTATAATCTGTGGTGTTGTGCTTGGATTATAAATCTGGATGAGAAGTCATTAGTGAGTCTGTAGTTCATGTTCAGCCATTTTAATACTCAACAAAATATTAAACTCAACATTTCTGATTTGCTGCTCAAGAAACATGTATTATTATTATTATTATTATTATCAATGTTGAAAATGAAAACAGTTGTAGGCCTACTGCTTAATATGTTTTGAGGATTCTTTGATGAATGGAAAGTTAAATAAACAGCATTTATTTGCATTCATTAAATTGATTTATTAAATGTATTAAAGCATTTATTAGATAGAAATATTTTGTTACATTATAAATGTCTTCACTGTCCCTTTTGATCCATTTAATGCATCATGAAAGTATACATTTCTCTCTTTTTTAATCTTACCACAAAATAATAATAACAAATGTTTCTTGAGTAGCAGAGCAGCATATTAGAATGATTTCTGAAGGATCATGCTGAAGACTAAAGAAATTATGTTGACATCACAGACATAAATTACATTTTTACATTTATTAAAGTAAAAAAAAAAAAAACTTTCATTTGAAATAATTTTTCACAATATTACTGTTTGTGTTTTTACTGTATTTTTGTTATGAAATAAATGCAGCCTTGGTGAGCATAAGAGACTTAAAAAATGCTAATGTTTCCAAACTTTTGACAGGATTTGATAAAATTTGCACACACTTGTAATGCATGTAAAAGGAAAATATAATGCATAACAGAAAAGCTCCAGCTGTTAAGTGTAGAAGAAAACAATTAATCAGGTTCATGAGTAGCCGGCGCCCTGCATATACTGAGCGCTTGAAAAGCAGATGTTCAGCAGCAGGAGGAGGAGGAGGTGATTCAGGCGGGTGTGGTCGATGACGTGCAGACTCTCAAATAAGTACGAGCGTTCGGTGACAGACTGAGCAGAGCACACTTTAACATGTATCCTGACAGCTCATCAAAAGACTGGCCGTTTCCCCTTCCACAGGCTTTTACCCGCGATCAAATCCAGCAATATTTTTCTCGTCTGGGATAATTATCGACTTCAAGCCTCACAGTGGACCATCTGCTGACATCGATTGCAACAGGTAGACTGCCTGTCTTCCAGCGTCCGTTGGTAGCATTGTGGCCGGGTAAACTTTCGTCCTACATCAATCGGATTGCTGTGTGTCATTTCATTCAGCGCGTGTGCTCGATTACAGTACATTTGTTTACGTGTGCACTTTTCAGACTAAAATTTATGACGTAAACAGGTTAATGAATGGAATTATGCAGAACGTCAAATTAATTTACTTTAACTCGACACGAGGATGAAAGGTTTAACGCTCAGCGACCCTTGATATTGATCTCCACCTTGTTTGAAACCACTCGTATTAAAATAACAATGTATATTTTGTTATCATTAGGCTTTATTTCACTGTTATTTTATACAATACATTAGTATAGGCTATGTAGCCTACGATATTACATGTACATACTGTCTGAATGACATACTAAATGTATGAACAGTAAAGAAACTTGACTGTTTTTAAATTTGTCTAGTTGATAAACGAGGACTGTTTTAAACTGAACTGTGATAAATAATCACTTTAAAAATATTGACACAATAAGGTGATCAAGTCCTTCATCTGAATGATCTGTCATAGGCTACATCTTAAAACATGAATAGTTAATTCATCAAAATAATAATTAAAAAAAATACTCTCCAGTGATTGTAACTGTAGTATATTTAATACCATTAGCCTACTTAAAATTAGTTTTTTTTTTTTATGAATGAGGCAAAAAGTACAGAAAACTGCTGGAGATAGTTTACCTGATTTACTGAATGGGCCACATTAATGACGACCTGCTAAATTTTAGCTACACTTTGAAAAATGTACACAAATTTATGTATAGTTGATAGCTATAAGTGGATAAAACACTGGTCAAATAGACTACTTATAAATTACTTGTAAAACTAAAAGATGTCAGCAATGATGTCAGTGAGCTGTGACCTTGTTGTGACCTCAGCAAGCGGTGACATTTAATATGCAAATTTCTGATAAAACTTTTGTTGTACAGTAAAACTTTAGTCAACAAGTTTTTAATCTGTGGTAAAGACACGGGTCTATCCATCAGTGACAGTAATACTTCTACTTTTATACAGTATGTGATTTCAACTATTCAAACTTGACTAGAACGGCTGAAGACTGTCAGTAGGATTGTTTAATAACAGGCAGATTGTGCCAAATAGGCTCTTTGCAGTTTCCTTTTATCCGCTCTCAATTAAATAGGCCATTTCAGCTTTCCCTTTAAACTGGACAACATTTTTCATGTGAACTCCTGCAGCAGGGAATAGAAGTAAAATGACTAAAATTAAAATGATGAAATCTCTTTTTTTTCTTTTGCCTTTAAAAAAGTTTTTTGTATTTTTTTTATGATTAATAAAATAATACATGACATAAATTCATGAAATACATTCTTCTGTGTTGCCAGTATATGGACAATTATCTTACAGATGGACAAAATCCTGATACTGAACAATATACTGTTTATTGGTACAGAGAAATATAGAAATATATAGAGATGGTGCTGCTGCCTCTCTGCTGAGATTTCCAGTAATTACGATTATAGTTGGTAGCATTCACTGAAGACATATGGAATACATAAAAATTACTACCAGCGCCATCATTTTGCGCAGTGACTGTGGTCTAGTCAAAGCAGATCTGCATCAAAGCATCAAATGCACAAAACGTCTGCATAACATATTCTTAAATATAAATATGGCATAGTACGTGTTTGATTTATGTATTTGGCAAAGCACCTTTGCATTCAAATGATTAGTTATATCAGTTCTTGCTTTCCCTGGGAACCTACAGTATAACCTTCTGTTGCTAACATCACGTTTTACCTCTTAAACTACAGGAACACTTATTAAAGCAATAAGTCCCATGAAGCCGTGGTTTACAGAGAATTTAGAAAAGCTAAGTGACGATGATAGGCTCGACGGGGAGCGTCTCAGCTGTTCTAAATTCACTGTAAACCCCAGCTTCACGGGGCTTATTGCTTTTATAAAACGGTTTGACCATAAACGTATTTCTTTTAATGAGGTCACAGGTGTGTATCATTGCAGAGTAATTTAAAACAGCTTCAAACATGGCTCAACCAATCAGAATCAAGAACCGGAGCTATCAGTTTTATAAAATACATTACAGCGCTCCATTTTTACGTGCACTATATTATTAGAAAAGGTTGATATTCTTAAGGGTTTGCATTAGGCTCAGTGGTGGTCTTCCCCCTGGTTCCCAGCACTCCTGCACAGGGCATGGTTTCCGTCGCTCCTTCTTTCCCTTTATCCGTTTTCCGCCAGAGAAGGGAGTGAGGGAAGCTGGAGAAGGGAGATCACACCGCGGCCTTGGGCTTTTGTTTTTGGTATGCACTGCTGGCCGGTGGCCGGGCGCTCTTTTGCCTCAAGAGCACGCATCATGCCAGACTGGTTGTCAGTAGAGAGTTGATGCAGGCAGATTCAGTCTGTGCTTTCCAAGTCTCCTCCTTCTCTCTGTCTTCCATTCTATCTTAGTCTTTCTTAGCCTCCTAAGAATTATAGGAGTTGGAGGTTACTGGGTTTTAATGGGAAGAGTGGTTTCTCCATTATCATAATGGTGGGAATGAACAGTGTGTTACTGTAAGTGTTCATTACAGATTGGTAATGAGGTATTTGACAATGTCGGAAAAAGTCATTTGCATAGTGACATTTATGAGGTTCATGAAGCTACTAAATGCACATAGTACATTAAAAACACCTAACTAAAGAGATGACACTACCTGCAGTGTAAAAGAATGTAATTGTAGAAAGTAATTGAAATAGCTTGTGAGGACATTCCATAGGCGTAATGGTTTTTATACTGTACAAACTGTATATGCTATCCCCTTACACTGCCCCTATCCATAAACCTGCCCTTCACAGGAAACATTCTGCATTTTTACATTTTTAATAAAACATTGTTTTTTTTGTTTTTTTAAGCTATTTGAATAACGAGGACTCATGAAATGTCCTCATAAATCACGTTTAAGTTGTAATACCAGTGTAATACACATGCCATTATACAGATTTGTGTCCTCATAAATTACAAAAACAAGAACACACACATACACACACACACACACACACACACACAAAACGGCAGCTGTGGTTGCCAAAATTTCACCTTAAAAATACTTTGTTGTTTCCATTGTTGCAGGGTTGCATATTACTGCCTGTATCACACACAAAAAACGAATGTGCACTATAGATAACAAAATATAAAACAAACACAACTATTTAAATAAAATATAATCATATGTGGTCTCACCTTTTACCGTTTTACATGTTATAATATTAATGTAATTCATAGTTTTTTTTACTTCTAAAAATATACATTTGACAATATTTTACTGTAAACTTACATACAATGCAATGCTAAACCAGTTAAAAATGTTCTCTGTGGACAATAAGGTAACTTACAGTTAACCAATTAACAGGTTTTCACTGGAGCATTTTATAGGCTAGTCTTTTTCTGTAAATTTACACACACAAAAGTACAGTGTGTGATGTGAAAAAAGTATATAATTTGACATATTTGTGACTTGTCATGCTGATGGAAAAAGAGGTAATGAGTGCCTTTAGTTTAGGATCAGTTATTTAAATTTTAAACATACTATAATCATTATTATAATACTTATTATTTATTGTAATAATAATAATAATAATAATATAAATTAAAGGTATAGATAAAATATTGTTTTAATTATTTATAAAAAATAAAAAAAAGGTTAGCAATATAGGTTGCTTTGTATATCACCACATAACTTCCTTTCTGGCATTTTGCAGGTACTTGTGCTGTGTGCAGGGTATGTTTTGGCCAGTTGCCTGTCTTCTGCACTGAAACGAGGGTTCAAAAGTCCTCAGCTGACTCACGTTGGCAGTCTGGAGAAACGGTGTGGCTAACTGCCTCTCTCGCTAGTACAGACTACAATACTGTGTAGGTAAGAGTCACTTTAACAGACTTCTGTGTTAACATTAAGAACTAAAATGTGCCATTAGAAAGACAGCACTGCAAAGAGCAGAGAGAAATAGAAATGTGTCTTTATTATGCCTTGATTCATTTTAATGGTTATTCTGTGTAAGAGAAATGTACGTTCCTGAGGCATATCTTTAGGCCTCTTTGAACGCAACCTGTAGCTTCACACCATCACCGAGCTGTATGCAACAGGCTGGGTTAAGTGTAATGAACTGGCCTAAAATAGGCAGATTTGCTAGACACGCAGCTGCTTTTTCAGTGTTCACAAGCTAAACGTTTTAAACAAACATCTGCTATTAAATTGTAGTGAGACCAGCTTTATGAGCGTGCCGGAAGAGCGTGGTGCTAGCAATGTCGAGGTCAATCCAGGGAATGCATGAACAGATAAAATGTATATCTTGAATGCAACATAATTCACCTTGGATAGAAGCATCTGCCAAATACATTTGAGTGTATATGAATGTGTAGACAGATCACATTTTACATGTGTTATGACAGTGATACATATTTATATAAAGTGGAATTTAATTACATTTTTCAGTTTTTGTTGGTGGAACACAGTGTTTAATAGTCTAATCCTCCTCAATCTTGTCTTGTCACTCATTCTGCATGAAGGACTTGCCGGTAATCATTAACTTAAGGATGCATCCTGTCTTGGCCCTCCGCTGTGCAACTCCTTTTTTCTGGTTGAAACTTAATGAAAAGAAATATATTACTGGTCAAACGTTTGGGAAGAGTAAGATTTTTTTCGAAAGTATTTAACACTTTTATTCAGCAAGGATTATTAAATTGATAAAAAGTGACAGTAAAGACATTTACATTGTTATAAAAAAAAACTATTTCAAATAAATGCTATTCTATTCATCAGGCAATCCTGAAAAAAATGTGAGCAACAAAACTTTTGTCAACATTTATAATAATAAGAAATATTTCTTGAGCACCAAGTCATCATATTAGAACGATTTCTGAAGGATCACGTGACACTGAAGACTGGAGTACTGATGCTGAAAATTCAGCTTAGCCATCATAGGAATACATTACAATTTTAAATATATTAAAATAGAAAACAGTTATTTTAAATTGTTGTAACATTTCACAATATTACTGTTTTACTGTATTTTTAAATTGAGCACAAGAGACTTTAAAAAATACATAAAACAATCGTACTTTTCAACCTTTACGGTTGTGTTGAAAAGCCATAGTTTCAGTTCTGGTTGCTGATTGGTGAATACTGCATTCCTGCTTTGCTAAAACACACAATATATTAATGGCTATGAAATGAAACACGTTCACCTAACTATTCAGTACGGTATATATATCTAAGCGGTGGCAACAACATTGAACTTACAGTATATCTTCTAGTGTGGAAGCTTTTGATGCCAAGGACCCCCGACATTAAACAAGGGACCCTTTCCCCAAATAGACTTTATTTAATTGTATATAAACTCATTTATACTGTGCGTTAAAAAGCCTTGGCCACCAGAGAACTTGATTTTTTTTGGTATGGCTGCTTAATTTTTTTCCAACTCATTTCTCAACTTAAACTGAAATCTTCTTGTCGATTATGCAATAGGCTATGCCGCGTTTCAGTATCGATGACTAAGGAGTTCAACATGACATACATCAACAGTCCCCTGTTGATGGTGCGACAGCGCTGAACTCATCTACCTTCACCATGTCCGAGTATCCCGAGGGAGAAAGCCCTCTGCTCCAGCTGCAGGACGTGGACTCCAGCAGGGTGGGAGGCCACATCCTCTCTCCTATCTTTAACTCCTCCTCTCCATCCCTGCCGGTGGAGAGCCATCCCGTCTGCATCCCATCACCCTACACAGACCTCGGCCATGACTTCACCACTCTGCCCTTCTACAGTCCCGCTCTGCTGGGTTACGGCACGTCGCCCCTGTCCGAGTGCTCCTCGGTGAGGCAGTCGCTAAGCCCCACCCTCTTTTGGCCACCGCATAGCCAAGTTTCCTCACTTGCATTGCATCAAACACAGACTCGACTACAACAAAACCATCCAACTGGTGGGACTTGGACGGAACTTACACCACATGATCACAGCGAAGAGGAATACAGGTACAAATCTTTTTTTTAACTTCAGAAGGTGACGTAAATCTGTCTGTGTGTCTACTGGGTTTAAAGCTGCTCTGATGCATATGTCCGCTCCCCTTTATAGAAAACCGCTGGTGAAGAGGGTAGCAGATGCAGAGGAGACTTCGGCCTCTTTGAGAGGCAAAGCTGACATGCACTACTGTGCCGTCTGTAGTGATTACGCCTCTGGGTACCATTATGGCGTGTGGTCGTGTGAAGGATGCAAAGCCTTCTTCAAGAGGAGTATACAAGGTATCACTCTCTCAAAAGTACATTGCACTGATATGATGTACTAGTAGTAATCTGACGATAATTTTCACATTATTGACAATATCTAATAAATGGCTGATATTCAAATTAATTTGTCAAGTCAAGTCGACTTTATTTATATAGCACTCTTTACAATAAAGATTGTTTCAAGCAGCTTTACAGTGATAACAGGGAAATAATGAAGTTTGTTTCGGCTGTATAGCAGACTTAGAAGAATAGAAGAAGATAGTGTTAGTGTCATTCATTTATCTAAATTAATTAAAAATAAAACACTAAAAACTAACATTGATAATTTTCATTGTTTGGCCAATAACAGATAAATGGCTGATAGTAAAATTCAATTAGTCCAAATTAATAAAAAAATCATACACTTAAAAATTAAGCTAAAAGTATTTTAAATGCAAATTTGTGTGTAAAAATAAAAAAAAAGCACATTCAGGCAATCCAAATTGATCATCTACAGTATTAAAAAATGGGTATTCATTTTGAGATTTGCTAAAGATTACAGTTAACAGCGTTATTAATTAATAATGTTTTTAAAGACTAAGTGAGCGATGATCCAAGTGTAAATATATATATATTCTGGTATATACTGGTAAATTTAAAAAATACTCCATCCCTTCTATGAAGATTACAGTTTGAAAATCTCCCACTTAAATTTATAGAATATTCAGCATTCAAAATGTAACTGAGGGTGATGATTGCGTCATCGTAAATTTGCATTCTGATTTGCGAGTGGTCTTGTCTTACTGGCATATACTGTATATTTATCCATGCATAGCCATCTTCACAGTGCATAAAGACGCCTTCACAGCCATCTTTCCCTTCAGAAATGCTAATTTAGCCAATCTTATTACATGACTCTGGAATAATTCATTCTAATTGGTCAAGCGTGACCTTCTGTGGTCAAAATTTTTAAATAACGACTTCTAAAATGTATTATTTTTCCATTGTCCCAGACAACCAATTGTGTACACAGCTGTGCTATCTTCATGTCTCTAAAAGACCACTCTGCTATACTTTGGGGTCCTTTAAACATAGAAGCAGTCTTTTATTGTCAGACTTGTTGCGATTTGAACACGCATCTGTTCAGTGGCTAATAGGGAACATCTGATTCGTTTTCTCAGGACACAATGACTACATCTGCCCTGCCACCAACCAGTGCACCATCGACAAGAACCGCCGCAAAAGCTGCCAGGCCTGCCGACTCCGGAAGTGTTATGAAGTTGGAATGATGAAATGTGGTGGGACGCTGTCTCC
Organism: Phoxinus phoxinus; assembly: GCF_949152265.1. Classification (NCBI taxonomy): domain Eukaryota; kingdom Metazoa; phylum Chordata; class Actinopteri; order Cypriniformes; family Leuciscidae; genus Phoxinus; species Phoxinus phoxinus. The sequence continues at coordinate 27,812,488 of NC_136891.1, forward strand.
TTTGTTCTAACAACACCCTTTTTACACCCACACAGTTACCAAATACTTAATGAGAGATTGCTGAGTGCTGAATGTCCAAAGTCATTGACTTTATGTTCCAATATTAAGCAGCTATCGTGCCGTGAAGTTGTGATATGCATCAGCGTTTTACCGATAATGTGATAGATCCCTGATTATTTATAGATGTTGGTCAAATGTTGCACCAAAACAACCCAGATGCAATACTCAAAATTCATCTCATCATACATAATTCTTTGTTTTAAGTTTTCTAATAATATGACTTCACACAATTTTGAAGCAGACAACAGTAAAAGGGTCTGGTAGGTCTTGTGTTTAGTCTTTTGAGCTGTTTGTGAGTTGGGTGAGTGTCTCAGAGGGCTTTTCCTCCAAAGAACAGTGCTAGCTGAATTAAGTCTGTGTTGCTGTGGAGACTGTTACTGTCTAGCCTCATCCACTCTAGTAATTGCTGTTTTAGGGCAGTCTACTTTCACAGCTTTGCTTCAAGGTTAGAAGAGAAAGTGATTTACTCTTATCTCACTGGTTGATGTGTTTGGTTTGAGCTCTTTAGGCTTCATCATACATCAAATACAGTTTTGTAATTAGTTTTTGCAGCTTTCTGGCTTTGCCTTCTGCTCGCCCATATTTTATACCGGTAGTCATATTTTGCCCCCCATTTTTCCCAACAACATTTTTGAAGACCCCCTCAAAATATGACCAGTTTTTCTGCTGTAATTCTGCTTGTTTTTAAACTTTTACTGAGAATATTAGTATATTAAATTAAACAATAAAAAATAAATAGCATTTTAAATTTGATATTTTTAATATATTAAAAATTATGTATTAATTTAAATACTTTTAAGTAATCCTCTGGTTGAGATCCTCTGCTTTAAGCCAAATCTGGAATTAAAGGGGGAGTGTGTTATTTCTGCGCTGCTAGTAACACCAAACGTAACTGCAAAGGCAATGAATGTTCCCGAACACTCCCTCTGTCTACCATTGTTCGGACAAAAACACAGTCCCGCCCACATTCACACCATTGGTTGCGACAGTGTTGCTGTACTGGTCAGGATTATCAAACAAACATGATGGCAATGTTTTGAAACAGTGTTTGCACTTTGTGGACCTTTGTGGACGAATGAAAGACTCTTCATAGTAGATTGTACTTGAAACAATTTAATATAAAAACAATTATCCAGTTCACTTTATTATCATATCATTTGCTATTAAAATGGATAATTACTTGTATATTTACTCCAGTATAATCCTTTCAACCGGCATAGACGAGGCGGAAGTGAATGGTGCAATTACGTTGTGTGTTTTACAGGGTTACGGCGAGATCGTGGCACCTACCAACAAAGAGGAGCACAGCAGAAGCGACTGGCACGATTCTCTGGCAGGATGAGCACCGGTGGCCCGAGATCTCAAGAGATAAAAAGTGTCCCGTGTCCCCTCAGTGGGAATGAGGTGGTTAACATGGCGTTGAGCCCTGAGGAACTAATCGCTCGCATCATGGATGCAGAGCCACCTGAGATTTACCTCATGAAAGACATGAAGAAGCCATTTACTGAGGCCAACGTCATGATGTCACTGACCAACCTGGCTGACAAAGAGCTCGTTCACATGATCAGCTGGGCCAAGAAGGTCCCAGGTGAGTCAGTGTATAACCAGATTTAAAAGAAAAACTGATTCGGTTATAACATTAGCTCAGTGTGTTACTGTATTTCTGTTGGTTCATAGAACTTTTCCTATAACACAAACTGCAAATCCACATGGAATTGAGGTATTTGGTCATAGCATGTGTCCGTTTGTAGACCAAACCCGGAAGGCTGATTCACTATGGATTCCCTCTGGTATATCGAATGGGTTTTAGAGTAGGAGTTTTGGATTTATGTGTACACTACAGTAATGGATGTGGTTAATATTACTCGAAGAGAATTTGTCGTTTATCATTTATATTCAAAATAAATTGCATTACATCATACCCTGTTCAAACATGAATTTTGAAACTGTTTTGTGCTTTTGAATTATATTTCAATGATTTAATTGCATTCCCCCTAGAAACTTGGGGGGAAATTTGTCCGCAAAACCTATTTTCTCACAAATTTGGTGATAAAAAAAGAAAGAAATTGAGGTGTGAGGGAAAAAATCTTTTTTTTTGCGAGCCAGCCTAGTTTCTTGGGGGAAAGCAATACTTTTGTGAGTGTTGTGAGTGAAGGCAAAAGCATTAAATATAATTTTTCCTTCCGTACACCAATATGTAATATATATTTTTCTGTAGTTAATGGGAAGTGATTCACAAGTTTATTAGTCGGAAATCTGCATTGAGAGGCCTCTTAAGAAGCATCCGAATTTGTTTAAATATACTTGATGTCTTCTGTTTTCTGATCTGATATATCACTGCCATGAATATTTGTCTTTTGAGATGGGCAGTCTTTTATTAGTGAATCATCACGTTCTAATTCTGAACATGAACAGTGTGTTTATTTTGAGAACATCAGCAAACTTTCCCTCAGACTCTTCTGTTGAAGTTGTTGTGCAGTTGGTAACAAGTGCTTATTTCTGCCGCAGGTTTTGTGGAGCTCAGTCTTTTTGACCAGGTCCACTTGTTAGAGTGCTGCTGGTTAGAGGTGCTGATGCTGGGACTGATGTGGCGCTCTGTTAATCACCCTGGAAAGCTCATTTTCTCTCCAGACCTCAGTCTCAGCAGGTAACTAGTGTGAGCTAATTGTGTTTATCCTTCACATTGCCTAATTTATGAACGGGCACATCCATCTCTCCGTGCTTGAATTCATCTCTCCGAGTCCCTTCTCACATGCTTTAGGTGGTCAGTATTTTTATGCAGCTATCCCAAATGATACTGTGTGCCAGTGTAGTATGAAATCATTTATGGGTGATTAAAGTAAATGATTATGTATTCTGATGTACAGACACCAGTTACCTTTCTTGTCATGTCAATGTTAAAACACATTAGCCTTTTTTTTCCCAATAAATGTATGCAAAAAATGCAGTTCATACATCTCTTCTATGAAGAGCATGTTTTTTATTTCGTAATTAAAATTAATTTTGATATACTCAGCACTTTAAAAAACAGCACTTTTGCTAAAATATGATCAATATTTGAAAACTTTTGTCTGCCTAGTCATAGTGTGGGACCAACATGCAGAAAAAATAAAACAAGAAATTATATCATATTCAAACTTGTTTTACATATAATCATTGAGAAAATTACACTTACATTCAAGTTGAAATTACACTTACTTTTGAATATATTTGTTACACCACAATTTATTAGCAATAAATATTAATGAATAATAATATGAATATTTATTACATTTAAATTACATTAGTCTTCAGAATGGTACAAACGTTTTTCAAATTCATTTGAAACTATCATCAATATAAAGAGTGTATGTTTCTGATAACTTTGTGTGTATGTGTGTGGGTGGGTGTTTTCACACTGCAAGAAGCTTAGTATAAACAACTGTGTATTCATAAAATAAGCTTTGTAGAATATAGCGAAACATCTCTAGAATACAGCTGTGAAACAAAATCAGCGTTTTGGCCAGATGTGTCCAGATGTGTCACAGCGAGTGTGAGGCTTGGTGTGGTGGGAAACAGAGAGCTGCCAGTATAACTGTGGGAAGACAGAAACTGATCCTGCCATGGCTTCTCTGTTATCAAGCCCCCTCTACTCCGCTGCCCTTTGTACCCCTCTAACATGGTGTGTACCCATGTTGTAATGCCAGAAAAAAAAAGAAAACGTGGCCAGGGTTACGAATGCTCTGCAGACTTTATACTGAACTACTCTTCCAATCCGTTCTAGTCATGGGTGGGTTTGCTGTAAATATGCATCTGACGCCAGCCATTTACTGTATTTTCATGGGCTTGGAGAAGGAATTCATTGTATCATAGCCAACTGGGTCCATGAGTTGAACTGGGTGATGTCAACATCAAAAAAATTGTGATTTTTCTTTTCTTTTTTCTTTCTGACTACATCTGCCAATAATGACACTCAGTATTTTTTGACACAAATACAAATTCCCTAAAATAATAGTTACATATAGAAGTGAGGTACAATGACTCAATTATTTAGCACCCCTGATGTTTAAGTTGTGAATAAGTCTCGTTTAATGCGAAATGGTAGTATCTTTGTTCTCTCTGTTCTCACACGTTTTAATGAAGTGTTAGCGCCACCCTGGACTCATTCACTGCTGCGGGTCCAGTTGTAGCACCTCTTAGCGTCCTCTGATTTTCCATTGGCCATTTCGCTTTGTATAGAATTGAGCATTCGTGCTTTCAGTAGGTGCGAGGTTTGGAATACGGCTAGTTAGGTTTGAGATTGATGCTAGGTCCCGCGTTTCTGATGAGGTAAGCTTATTTTGTGTCTTTGTGCTCGGCAGGGACGAAGGCAGCTGTGTGCAGGGGTTTGTGGAGATCTTCGATATGCTGCTGGCAGCCACGTCCAGGTTCAGAGAACTCAAGTTACAGAGAGAGGAGTACGTGTGTCTCAAAGCCATGATCCTCCTTAACTCCAGTAAGTCTTCTTCTTATTAAAGGGCTTTTGAAAAGTGCATGCATTTATACTACATTTATTACTAAAACAAATTTATTTTTTATTAGATAATGAATGTGCATGTTTTGTTGACGTTCCCCATAGGACAGAAACATCACAGTGGATCTCATTGTAATATCTCATGTGTTTATGCTAGAAGTAAATAGTGACTAGCATAAGTTTCCACTATACTTATATATTAAAAAAATTGCCTCATAGGATCCATTCATATTTAATCCCAATATTTAATATTAATCCATGAGTAATTTTTTTTTCTATCATAACTATTTTCATATATAAAGTTTTTTGTATAGATTTGCAATTCAAAAGAAAAAAAATTGATGAATAGGGTTAAAAACAACATCTTTTATTTAAGATAGAAATATTTTGTGACGTTATAAATGTTTTTACTGTCACTTTTGAATAAACCGTGCTGAATAAAAGTATGAATTTCTCTTGTTTTTTTTTATCGTACTAAACCAAAACTTTTGAATAGTAGTGTATATTTTTTTCTAAATCAGTTAAAGGAACACTCCGACTTTTTGGGACTTCATTCTATTCAACTTATCCCCCAGAGTTAGATAAGTCCATACATACCTTTTTCATCTCCGTGCGTGCTATAAGTCTGTTTGACGCACCCACCGCTAGCCTAGCTTAGCACAAAGACTGTATGTAAATGGTTGCAGCTAGCATACTAATCCAAATAAGTGACAAAATAACGCAAACATTTTCCTATTTACATGTTGTGATTTGTATAGTCACAGAGTGTACAAAAAACAAAGTCACATGAGACGCAGACATATTTTAACCGTATAAATACTGGGAACTATATTCTCTATATTCTCTGCTACTTGGGCGGAGTGATAACCGCAGCACCTGAGACGCGCCGTGGTGAGGAGCAGAGAGTTCGTTCAGAGCGCGTATCAGGTGCTGCGGTTATCACTCCGCCCAAGTAGCGGTGCTTCGCTTTCAGAGAATATAGAGAATATAGTTCCCAGTATTTATACGGTTAAAATATGTCTGCGTCTCATGTGACTTTGTTTTTTGTACACTCTGTGACTATACAAATCACAACATGTAAATAGGAAAATGTTTGCGTTATTTTTTCACTTATTTGGATTAGTATGCTAGCTGCAACCATTTATATACAGTCTTTGTGCTAAGCTAGGCTAGCGGTGGGTGCGTCAAACAGACTTAAAGCACGCACGAAGATGAAAAAGGTATGTATGGACTTATCTAACTCTGGGGGATAAGTTGAATAGGCTGAAGTCCCAAAAAGTTGGAGTGTTCCTTTAACAATGTTAAACGAAGCCATAATAATAAACAACTAATACTACTAAATTGCTACTAATAAACAAAATTGGGAAACTTTTGTTTTATAATTTGCTAAATGGTGGGATTTTTTTTTTTTTTTTTAGCAACAACTGCCGGCATAAATGTATGCATTCTATCTCTAGCACTGGATTGTAATTTTAAAAGAAATCCAGCATGATGAACAGCATAATTTCAGCAACAAACAAACTCTTTGTGTTCCTTTGGGTCTGTATATGTTGCCTCTCTTTTCTACTCGCATCGTTCCTGCTGGGATTCAAACCGCCGTTTCTGGTGGGCGTTCTAACCAGCCTCTAGCATCAGCCGCTACGGTGCCTCTTGAGACCAGGGGAGTGAGGTTTAATCTCACAGCTCTTGCTAGCTGGCCCCCTAAATCTTCATCCCACCCGGGTCACGGCACCAATGTAACCCCTCTGGTTCTTCGATCCGGCCTTTCTGGCACGGGAGGTGGGCGCCGCAGCCTCTAGCGCGCCTCTTGAAGCCAGGGGAGTGAGGTTTACCTGCTCAGCTCTTTACTAGCGGGTCCTCCGGTACATTTATCATAAATTAATGTTATGGCCTAGCGCTTAAGCTCCAAAAGCAGGTTCGATTCCAGCTGGTGTCATGCACCAATCATACTCCCTTTCATTTCCTTTCCTCATAGTGTCTCTATCAAGTGGCATAAGGCCAAACAAACGCCTGACCTCCACAGAGCTGTAATAAATAGTGTTGACTCGTAACTCAGAAGGTTACTACTATCCCCGCTTTAATTGAAGGGAGTCTTGGCAAGGCCAGTAAAACGCTCACACTGTAAAGTCTTGATGGGGACAACATGCCTGCTTTAAGGAGCTCTCCACGCTTTCAACCCAACTATCCATTTCATTGCAAACGCTTATGTAAGTAACAGGCAGTACCTGGTTAGTGTTTAATGTCTGAAGGAACCAATATTTCTTCCTGCTCCGATTCCTCTGAACTTTTGATCTTTCTTTCCCTCATGCATTATCTCTTTATTCTCAGCCCCCAACAGCTGTCTTCACTTTGTCTGCTCTTTGTCAATTTCTTAATCGCTCCAGATGTGTTGCGTTGTTTTTGAATTGGATATTCTTTAAATTGGATGCTTATTTGGGTATCACTCTCTATTATTTCAAATGGCCGTAAATGTCTCATCATGGCTCGAATCTCTGTGAACCTGCGCTTGTGCGTCATTGCAGACATGTGTCTGAGTTCGTCGGAGGGAGGAGAGGAGCTCCAGAGCCGGTCGAAGCTGCTGTGTCTGCTCGACTCGGTGACGGATGCTCTGGTATGGGCCATCTCGAAGACGGGCCTGAGCTTTCAGCAGCGCTCCACCAGACTAGCCCATCTGCTCATGCTGCTCTCCCACATAAGGCACCTCAGGTACAAACAATAAATGCAGTGCTTTCACTCAGAATAGGTGGCTTGTGGTCTGGCTTCATACACAGACATTTGTCTGAATACGGCAACATTTTGTGTCGAGTCTGCAATATTTTTGGATGCAAAAATTTTTACAATTACAGTTCATTTGGACACTGCTACATTCTGCTACTCACTATTTTTGCGTTTGCATTGTCTGCTGTAATTGAAACATACATTTTTTACAGGAGTGTTTTTTTTTCTTCAGGTTGGGTTGTAGCTGTCTAAAAGTATTAATACTACTTATTTAACTAAACTTTTCAATGTCCCAGTAGTTCATTAGTTTTTTTTAAAGTAGCTTTTCCAATAGCTAATTTGTCTTGCAATTATCGGTGTAGTGAATCAGTTCTTTTAGATGGTTAATGGAAATGAATTTGTTTCTTTTTGAACCAGGTCACAAATCCAGCATTTGCTTACTAATTACTACTAATTAGAGAAATACAGCTCTGATTAAATTATATCTGATAATTATATATTTTTAAATACATTAACTTTATCTTTAATCAGCTACTTGTTGAGCTTTACTGTATTCAATGTAGCTATCATCATTTACAAAGCTTAGCTTACTATATTGAACTACTATCTATAAGATAGTAGTACTATACTTTACATATCTTATAGTTTAGCTAACTACTTTTTCAAGGTTAGCTTGACTGTATAGAAGAAGCTAGTGAGCTTGTAACCTGTCTCTGTGGTGTTGTGTGCATCTGTAACTCTCGATCTGTGCAAAACCTTCCACTGACCATCTGTAGTAACAAAGGCATGGACCACCTGCACTGCATGAAGATGAAGAAGATGGTTCCTCTGTATGACCTGCTCCTGGAGATGCTGGACGCTCATATCATGCACGGCTCCCGTCTGTCTCACTCCGGTCCTTCTCCCAAAGAGAGCACAGGCGTCCAGGAGGCCTTCACCTGCACCTCTCAGCATGCACCCTAAACTCCATCAGGTGAGAGCGCGCAACATAATGCAGACTGTGACCTTGAAATAAATACAAATAGACTGTTTAATGATGAAAATGCCTGGTTCATAAAATATGTAGTTTGTACATTTCATTTTACAGGCAGTTGCCAGATAAAATCTTTCCACAAATCCAAAAAATAAATAAAAAAAATCCCATTAAATTGCTCTTCTTTCTCTCCAGTGCTGAAGAATGATCTGAAGTTTCGGGAGGATGGACAACAAAAACAGCCACACAAAAAGCGTGGAATAGGATTTCACAAGTTGAAAAGCATCACTGATGTCTTGGATGTTCTGATGTGAAATCCTTTTTTTTTTTTTTTTCTTCACAGACAGGATGGACATGGTGTCCAATTTCTACTTTTTCTTTTCCCTTTCTATACAGTAAGCTTTCTGTAAAATAAAACAAATCAGCAGCACGATGATGCCTATAGCATCACTATAGCAACTGCTGTAGATAGAGCAGCTATTGACGACACTCTCAGAAGAAGAAGAAACTGATCAGATTCCATCACTTGCAAAATGACAGTATGGACGATGAGAGAGATTTGTGTTCAGTGTGATCAAAGACTAAATTCTGCTCCGAAGCTTTAGAAGACCTGAATCAAGCCTCTTTTTTTCTGTCGGAGCAAGAGGACTCGTGAATGTCAGCTGGATGTTTTTTTGCATTTTTGTTATTTTGTCACTTTATTTTTGACACATTGTAAAAAAAAGAAAAGAAAAAAAAAAAAGAATGTAATCTTGCTCCCTACCCAGTAAACCCCTTTAACACCATAAAGCCCTTGTACAAAACATTTATACATTTTCTAGATTGATCACGTTTATTCCACTGTGAAAACCTTTCCGTTTGTAAGATGAACCACGATACTTTTGATATTGCACTTTAAAATTTCTCTGAAATAGAAGAGCAAACCTACCTTAAAGATTTGAAGCATAAATTTTTTTTAAAAACTACTTCATTTTAATAATTGCACAAATGGACTAAAAGTATTTATAAAAAGTATTGCATCTGCCGGCAGCCATTTCAATTTTAATTGTTTTGATATTGTGTTAATATTGAATTTACAATTTGTCAAATACTAAGATTTAAAAAGCAGATGTAACAGGATTTTTTTTAAAGTAGACAATGTTTATTTTAACACACAACATAAGATTAATTTGTAAAAGGTTTTCAAACTTTAATTTCTGTAAACTTTGTGTTCTACCTTGCAGCGCATATGTAACAATGTGTTATTTACACTGGGATGAATTAAAATGTTTTGTGTATTTGACATGTTTACATTTATTTTTGTTTTGGGCTTTGCAAATACACTTGATTCAGACCATATCAAAATTGAAAAAATAAGACCCCATAATCCCAAAATAGCAGCCACCCATCATGTCACATCACAAACTGTGGATGAAAAGATCATCCTTTCCAGTTGCAAACTCTTAGAATCTTTAATCAGTGCATGATGTGCTTAAATCTAGAAATATTTCACAAAAAAGAAAAAGAAAAAAAAAAGATCAGTGATTTACATTCAAGCTCATACAATGATTGACTTCTTTACAGCATTGTGATAAGAAAAGAGAATTTTTTTTTAGATCACATCCAACTCAACATTAACAACAACAAAAAATATCTCAGTAGTATGGCTCTCAAAGGGGAATAAATAGTATAAAAATCAATTATATAAATACAACCATTAAAAATATTGCTTGGACACGTGGTGCTCCACCGCACGTCTGAGTCATGAGAACGGCTCCATCGAGTGATGTGAGGACAGTTGACGAGGGACTCATGTGGGAGGAGGACCGTTGGTGTAGCGTAACATGGGGTGGAAAGAACGGGCAAAATTGTTAGAAAGGGTGCAGCTGTAGTCTTCTTCAGAGAGAGGGACCAAGCAGGCCAGAACCAGCAGCAGGAGGAGCAGGAGATGCAGAGGGAACGCCGCTCGCAGGACCCGGTAGAAGAATGAACGCTGAGGGGATGGCTCACGCTTTGACCTGAAACAGAATTGTTGTTTTTTTACTTTTACTGCTGCTCTTTGTTTTCCAAAATCAAAATGTAATGTGTATATAATACTGGGTATGTGCATTTTTGTGCATATTTTTTATATTCTACACTTCTTTAATATATTCTAACTATCGATTAAAAATGTAAAAAGGCTAAAAATGTGTGTGTGTGCAACGGTACCGAGAGCATTCTGTGGATTTCCTGTCTCCTGCAGCATCAGCTGTGTTCTCCTGCAAGCACATGACAGACAACAGTTCACAAATGAAAACTACTCAACCAGATCCTAGCGCTCTAATTCATGAGCATGTAATATACTTTTCATTGAAATATTATTTATAGTACGACTGAACAGTAACTACCTTATCCTGGTTCAGTGCATTTATTTGTTGACATGACGGGGGGAAATTTTACTCTTAGATCAAATCATTTTAATGTATATTTTTAATGTAAGTCTCTTGTGCTCACCAAGGCTGCATTTATTTGATCAAAATACAGTAAATAAGTAATATTGTGAAATACTTCTTTTAATTGAATACATTGAATTTTCAGTAGCCAGTGTCACATGATCCTTCAGAAATCATTCTAATATGCTGATTTGATGCTCAAGAAACATTTATTATTATTATCAAAGTTGAAAACCGTTGTGATGCTTCATATTTTAGTGAAAATATAATATAATATTTATAATATTTTTTAAAAAACTTTTATTATATTTATAATTTTATGTTTGAGCTTTTTTTTAGGATTCTTTGATGAATTGAAAGTTCAGAAGCATTTATTTGAAACACTTCTTTATTTTTTTACTTTTGATAATTTTAATGTGTCCTTGCTGGAAAAAGTATTAATTTGTTTATACAAAAAAGTCTATGAATTAAGGAGAAGAGAAATGTGCTTCTGAGGGCTTGAAATGTTCAAGGTTTTAATAAATCCTCAAGGTTTGATTAAAATTTTAAACATAAACTGGCTATTAATTGACCCTTGATTAAGCTCCATCCCCTCTTTCAGTGAAGCTTTGCAGTCCCATAGGTATCAGTGCATTTTTCAGCAAAATGTGCTTATAAAGACAGTATTATTTAAATGGATATTATTAATTCATGTGTTGCATTGAAGTGACAGCATTTTTTTCCCTTTCACAATTGGTAAAAAGAATGTTGTACAGTGTCCCCTCAGTTAGCTTCCCTTTTTTACTCTTTGTTGTGTAAATGACTGGAGAATGTTTAGCAAAACGCCCTTACCAATCTCTCCTGAATCATCTGGAGATCTTGCTCGACCTGACGTGACAGCAGCCGTAGCTTGCTTCCGATGACGTGGAGTTTCTCCCTGGCTTCAGCGCTGTCCTCCCCAGCAGCCTCGGGGAGCAGCTCGGAGACGATCTCCTGCAGGGAGCTCACTTGCTCCTGCCTGCCCTGCAGCTCCTCTGCCAGATCCTGCCACCAGGGGGTGCAGAACAAAAGCTCAGACCACGAGTAACAACACGAACTAGAGATGGGATCCATGCCTGAACAGTCTTAGATGGAGAAGCTGATGTTTCAGCCGGTTTCTCTGGCTCACCTTCAGCGTGTTCCCGTGTTCCTGAAGCATGGAGGGCTGCACAGAAGGGTCGTCCATGTTCACAGTGTAGCGCCTGCTCTCTGCATGGGCCAGCCACAGCAGAAGAGAGTGGACCATCCCGTGAAACTCCTACATGAGGGCAGATGGTAAGTGATGAGGGTTAAAGTTTCATGTGGCATCAAACTCAAACGATAGACGTTCATTGAGGGTTCTATCACCTGACAGCGTCCCAGGGTGTTGCGTAGACTGTCCTCCCATCCCTCAAGGCCAGCACAAGCCTCTGTCCAGCGGTGATTCATGTTTCGCAGGCCGTCCTGAAGCTCATGTCCAGTGGACCCCTGCTGCAGCTCTCGCCCACCCAGGTTCAGAGACAGCATCATTGTCTTATAACAGGCGAATGTCTTCTGCATTTCCTGCGTAATGAGAAACAAACCAGCGTGTAAAGACAATAATATATATATTTTTAACTTTCAAGTCACTGTACTTATTCATAGTTTTCACGTGACATCACACCATTATAGCAGCGCAAAACCATGAGGGCAAAACAAGGCTTTCCTCCGCTGTCCACTAGTTAATTTGTATCCGGTTTGTACTAAGTACAAATGTACTAAGACATTAAAAGTCAGTATACAGTATACTTTTTCCCATAGAAAAATGCTTAATGTGGCTTAATGTACCAAGACAGTGAAATTGGAGGACCAAATTCATTCAAACTAAACTAGAAAGTTTCAGTTAGGCATTTTTTTCGATAGACAACCATTATAAAGAAAACTTTTTAGGGCTGGAAAATGAGTGCATTGCATTCATATACTGGACTCATCAGCTTACCTGTATATAGTATGCATCAGCAATACGTATAATACACTGAAGTTAATATTTCTTAGTACATTAAGCCAAGTAAAAAAAAAAAATCATGTTAAGTGTTTTAGAATGACAGGTTTACTATGACATGTGCTGTATTTGGAGAGCTTGCAAGTTGTTCACTATCTTTGTTTTTATCTTTTCAGAGGAGATCGAAATATTCATTGTTTGAAACGTGGGAAATTGACAGGCTTCTGCTACAGTTCAATGGATGCTTTGCCCTCCAGGTCTCTGCGGCACTAACGTGACTGACAACAATGAATAATCTACCTAATCATCAATAATATGAATCGCATTAAGAACATCAATGAAGGTGTATCGGTAATGATTCACATGTGATTAGATGCAGTGTATTACTGTAACTGAGACACTCACTTTAAGCTGTTTGACCCTCTCTTCTAAAACCTTGACACTGGCAGATGTCTCGGGTTTCTGCAGTCTATCCAGCTCAGGGGTGACACGATCCAGCCAGGAAGTGATGTCGTGCAGGTCAGAGGTCAGCTGTTGGGGGTCTCTGGTGCAGCACTGTTCCTTACTCACAGCTTGAGCCTGCAGCAGCTCCCAGCGCTCGATCACTCCTGCGGAGGAAAGAGGACACATTCACAGGACACCATTCATTTCATTCATATAACCATCTATCTACTCAACCATCTAATTATCCACATATCCATCAATACATCCATACATTCCTCCATTTGTCTAACCAACTTTCTATCCATCAATTCATCCATAAATGTGTTGATCCATCTATCTATCCTCATTTTATTTACCCACCCATTTCATTATCCATACCTTCACGTCTATCAACTACCTACTCTTTAATTTACCCACCCAGTCACCTATTTACCAATCCACCATTCCTTCATTTATCTACCCATCCACTCATCCATCCACCAATCTTGTTTACCCACCTATCCACTCATCCAACTGTTTATCCATCCATTTGTCTACCCAACTATCCATCCATTAGGCTGTAAATACAGTATGTGCTATTTTTGATAAATAAGTCTTTATGCTTTTATACTTATCTTAAAAAATAAAATAAAAAAAGCAGTCCCCTGTACATGTGATCTGCATCAGTGCTTGTACCCAACTATTTGTGAAGAATTTTGTTACATGACTCACTAGACAAAAAAAAAGGACTAGTACTAGACAGACATCCTCATGTCCCTCTGTGTCTGTACCTGACTGTTTGTCTGCAGTGCTGAGGCCAGTGAGGCCTTGTTCCTCCTGCTGTTCTTCATCATCCAGGATCATAGAAACCCTCTTCATACTCTTAATGCTGCCGCTGCACTCAGACATCAGCTGGACCTGCAGAGAGCACAGACACATCACACATGTGCCTACGTTTATACTAGCATTTATATAACATTGCCAGGCCAAAATTATACTATGATACTACTTGAGAATCCACATTTATGCTAGCAAAGTCTGGATGGGTAAAAGGGCAACATGCAAAATTGTGTAATTATGAAAGCACTGGGTTAAAAAGAAAAGGGTATATACTTACGTAGCCTTGTTTAAAATGTGTGCTTGTGTGTGTAGGTGAGGCAGAGTCCGGGTGCCTTTCAGGTATGTTTTGAAAGAGCCAATTCTGTCCTGTGAGTGAGAGAGAGAGGGAGAGAGAGATTTAACTCAATGCTCTGGACAGACATTTCATTCTGGCTGTAAAATAAAAATAGACACAAGTAGTGTAAAACTATTTTGTTTTTACAGGGGTCATATCAAATTCAAAGTTTCAGCACAAGTGGGGAAAACAAAATATTGAAATTGATCTGCATTCAAAATTTGTAAGATACAAGGGAAATCTGCAAGCTTAGCCATGTGGAGAGAATTGTTATTAGGTTTTTTATTACGCCAACACAGAAAAAAACAAAACAAAGGGAAGGGTGCTTGCTGTTGGAGATGATGTGGGGACAGGGAAGCTAACCATAATCATGTTTTTTGGGAGTGTCAGAAATTAACCCAGTTTTGGCAAGGGGTTAAAGGAAATTTGGAGGCTGTTTTTGAGGTTACGATTACTTTTAATTGTGAATCTTTATATCTGGCTAGTATTTCTTTTGAGGGGTGGAATAATAAAGATAACAAGCTGATGTTAATGCTTCTGGTAGCCAGTAAAAAGAAACTACAAGGAAATGCCTAAAACCAGAGACGCCTACAGATGATGAATGGATAGACATATTACACAATATACATGTGTGATGGAAAAGCTTTCCTTTTCCTTAAGAACCCAGATAGAAGATTTTTGTTCAATATGTTGTATATTTTTGTTATATATAAAACCAATTCACCCAGACTTTTCTTAAAACATAAATGGTGTGTAAGATCATTTTAAAGCTCCCCTCGTTCTTGTACATAGTTGGTAACATTATAAATGTCTTTACATTTGCTTTTGATCAATTTAATGTGTACATTCTGAATAAAATAAAAAGTATTAACTTCTTTAAAAAAATCTTACTGACTCCAAATGTTTGAATGGTCATGTTCCTGATAATTTTAGTCTGATCTGAACAGTTTGTGAAGAATATTTGAAAGTAACATTTAACATTACTCGTGTTGTACGCTTTGTGAAGAGGCTGTTGTTGCAGGATTGTGAAGTTGGAACTATATTAAATCCAACAGCAAATCCACAGCATGAGTCTCAGCAGACAAAGCTCTTTTAAAGTTACCCATTTTACATACAAAATGTGTGTTTGTAAAGGCAGAGGGGCAAAAACAGGCCATTCCATTCAAAGGGATGCCAGAGACAGGGTGGAAAATGGTCATTAAACATAAAATGTTTTACACAAATGTTATTGGCATAAAATCTAAATCAATTATAAGTACATTTCAGGATAAAAGTACAACCCATTTAAAAGCAAAAGCATCAAACAAACATTTTTCACATACTGACACACTGGTGGTACATCATGTACGCTTCTCCAGTAATGAGCAAAGCTTCAAGAGTGCGCAGTTTAGATTAAATGAGTGTTATTATCTTTTGCATGAGCATGAAAGCTGTGGAGGGGGATGAGCAGGTGCGCTGAGCTGTGATGAGCCTTGGGGACGCAACCTTCTCAAAAACTCCCTGAGATCTGGACATGCCCAGCTCTCAGCCCTCCTCTTAACCAACAGAACCTAATCACAGGCCCAAGTCTTTCATGATAAGAGCACATAGCAGAGCAGGGTGAGGGGAGGACACTTGCATCTTTTGATTTAAGAGAGGGAGAAAATTCTGCACTGAAAGGAAAAAATACCAGGCCTTTGATGATCCAGCAAACCTAGTCAATACATAAGAGTATCGACACTGGTGTGGGAACGGAACAGGATGGAGAGAGAGAGAGAGAATAATGTGGACAGGGAATGAAAGGCTGGGAGATGTGGGACTGGACACATGTGAATGCAACAACAAAAAAAGGTAATGAGATCTGGTGCACAACTGAAGCCAAGTACATGTAAAGGGACATGGAGGGCTACGTAAAGCTCTCCAAAAGAGGACTTTTTTCTGTGACCTCTAAATCTGGAGGGAGAGAAAGGGAATGGCTAAAAACAGCAGTATGTCTCGGCCTCAGATGACATGCCAATGGACATACAACTGGCAAAAGCTGCATCTGATTGGCTGTTTTTTGTTTATGTGTTAATTTCCTGGTGCACAGATTTGTATCAGTCTGCCAGGAAACAATGCTGTCAATAGGTACCAAGTCGATATAATAAGTAATTCTAAGAAAGATCAAGGCGCTGGATTTGGCCAATTTTGTATCTACCTGACAGGGCAGAGAAGAATGCAGCATCCTCTTCCTCATCGTGTGAAGAAGAGCCGCCAACATCTCCGGTGTGGTCCCACTCTAGAGGGATGGAATCCACGCTGACGGGGGTTTCACGGCCTGAGCGCTCCTGAGGCAGTGATAACAAGCACATGGAGGGCTGGCTGGAGGCAGGGGTGCTCTTCTTCTCACTGGACCGCTCACCATCAAAGATGTCTGGCTGCTCCTGCAGTGGTTTCAGAGAGAAAACACCATCATTCAAGTCTCTTATGCTCATTTATTTGATCAAAAACAGATTGAAAAACAGTTGATTTTGTGGAAACCAGCTTTTATTTGAAATGGTAATCTTGTGAACTGTAACATCATACATGTCTTTACTTTGATAAATTTAATGCATTCTTGCTGAAAAAAAGCATAAATTTCTTATCTTATTGACCCCTAACATTTAAATGATAATACAGCACAAACACACTTCTCAAGGAAACTATTTCACAAAAAGACTCAAACATGTCAAAATATGTTAGGGGCCACTGTATAGAGGATGAAAAGAAAAGTGAATGTGAATAATACCAGACGGAGGCTGGTGAGGCGCTGGTGGAATCGGGCCACTCTGCCAAACACCTCTTGACAGTACGTGTGCAGTTCCTCCAACTCATCTTCTATCACAACGGCATCTAAAGGACAGCTCCTCTGAATCAGACCCTCCCCAAACACGATCAGAGCATCGATCTTATTGGTGTTCAGAGTGATCTCCTTCTTAAAACTCTGGAGGGGGAGAGTAATATAGTTCAATTAAATTCACCTAAATTTTACATTTGGTTTATTCATTTGTTCTCATCTACGGACTGATTAAATGACTGAATTTAAATGAAACGCTGATGATTAACCTTGAGCTGTTTCATTTTGTCTTGAAGATGGATCTCTGAGAAGTGCTCCATGTTGGTCAGCTGGAGGTCAATCTCAGTCAGCCAGACAAGAAGGCTCTCGCGAGTTCCCTCAAACTCCTCTCTCTGGCTTGTAAAATGCTAAATGAAGTTGGGAGAGGTTTGTATAAGCACCCAGGGAAATATAAACGCATAGATAACATAAAAAAGTGTGTCAGTGTCCTCACCCTGAGTCTGCGCAGTATTGCAGCCACTCTCCTCTGGAGTGCGTCCCAGCGCTGGTTCCCCTGATGCACCATGGTCCTGAGACTGCTGGCAGCATCGGTGCGGTTCTCCCGCGCCAGTCGCCTGTACTGGTTATTAATGATCTCCAGCTGGGGCAGGCTCTCATGTACCTGCCTTTGGGAACCCTAAAACGAGAAACCAAACACTTCTATGACCATAAAAACTAACAGGTGTGTTTTAAACATTAGAAACCTTTCACAATATGATTTTGAATGACTAAACATTCAGTAAATGAGAAACTGCAGACATCCAACACATGATTGCTTGAGGAATCTGTTATTCTCCTAATAACTGATCGTGTTTCTAAAACAGCAGGATTAAACATTTGACATTCACTAAATGATGCATATATACTGCATATATATATATATATTTCTTATTTGAGCCTTTTGTTGGAATCAAACCTCATATTTCTGGAGTTCCTCTTTGGCGTCGGTGTACAGGACGTCTGATGAATTGGGTTCGGCAGCGGAGCGCTCAGCTACGTTCAACCAGTCCTCGAACGAAGAATAATCCTCCTGAAATTTACACCACAGTCTCCAAGTCTCCTCAATCCTGCAAAAGTGATTAAAAACAAGTAGTCTTTTATTTAAATTTATATTTAAGCAAAACATAAAATAACAATTTAATATTTTATTTAAAATGTTGTAATTACTATAAATTTATCTTACATTATTAAAAAGTATAAAATTTGAATTCTTCCAATGCAACAAGAATCTAAAGTTCTGAAGTATATTGTAATAGTGTTTAGTTACTCTGATATGTACAAAAAAATACAATATATAAACTTAAGTTGTGATTTCACACTATTCTGAAAACCATTTTCCATTTTAAAAAAATTCCATTTTCAAACTTTGATTTTAATTGATTTTTAAAATTATTTTTAAAAACAAATCCCTTAAATAAATAAAACATAAGAGGATGTAGATCAGATTGTCCTTTATTACAAAAACAACATAAACTGAAGAAAGAATATTTTTTTCCCCAAAAAATTTACTAAAACATACATCCAAACGTCGAAGATCCGACGGCGCATCAGTTAGTGTGGGGGCACCCGTCAGCATCAGTGTCGTATTAAAAAGAACAACTTTTATCAAGCCAATAGAACATTTACAGCTATCCCAGACTGAGTAGGTGTGAGTCTAAGTGTGAACTGAGATTTCCTTCCCATAAAGGGATGCAACAGATTGACTAAGTATCTGTAAGCAGTGATAGAGTTTAGAGTCATCTGGGTAAATGGCCATACTTGTACCTCAGCCTCCTTTCCAGAGACATGGAGCAGATATTTCTCCAGCGCTGGTCCAAGCGTTGTGTGGTGTGCTGGATGGAGTCATTCTCTCCGTCGCTGCTGCAGGCGTCCTCATCGTGCAGAAGCACGTCACACAGGGTGAGCACAGACGTCACCCTCTCGGTGTGCACCTCAATGTCACGCTGGAGGTCCTAAACACGCACATGTTTACAATTTTTCACCTGTTTATGCATTTAATATAAAAATCTGTTTAATTATAATCAACAATCTGCCAGTCCCACAAGACAAAATTCACATTCAATAAATATTATCTGAAAACAAGCCTTGTTGATATTTACGATTAATAGTTGTTTCTAAGTGTTGTGATGTGTTGACATCTGCACCACGAAAAAAAAAAAATGTATATAATAAAAAAATATTGAAATATGCATTGTTTAAGGATATTTAGATACTATTTCTACTGATTGAACCAGGATCTTGTATTATGTATTTTTAAGATCTCTTGATTTGCTGACCTGTTGCTCGGCCAGTCTCTTCTGGATCTCATCAGTATGGCAGATACTGTAGTGAATGGGTTTGGCCAGCTCAGCCTCAATGCGAGTGAGCCAAGAGCGAAGGTTATTCATGTTCTTATCCAACTGCTGTACTGTCACCAGGGTTTCGGTCAGCTTTTTCACCCTTAGAGAGATAGAGGCAGCAGCATATTCTTTTAGAATCCAGAGCATTTTTAAAAAGATCATTTTGGAAAAAGTTGTAATACCATAAACAACCTTGAACGTTTTGATGAAAACCTGATTGCGTCCAAAAGTCCTACATAATCTCTCCAGTAGATAAAAAAATAAGTATTTTCTGTGAAAACAAACATTGCGTGCCATATTCTGTTAAGAAGAAAAAGTACTAACCCTATTATAAATCAGCCAAATAAATGTTTTCTTTGGTATCTGAGACTGTGTAGTTTGGCAGGAACCTAGTAATACAATCATGTCAAAGTTCAGCACGCTCCACTTGCCGCAAAACATGACTAGAAAAAGGTCTGATAACCCCAGGTCAGATCACCGTGAAACACAGACAAAGGTTGTTTGTCCCATAGGGATTAGATAGAACCATTTAAGTGTGACAGTGTGAAGCTTCTGGTTACGCTGTTTGAGTGACCGCGTGACCTCTCAAACTGTCTGAACAGCCATACCTGCAGATGGCCGGCGGTGATTATAGCGTGCCTGAGTACATACTGTCCATTTAGCCCCATTGTGCCCCTGTTCATAAGAGCTAATATGAGGTGACAGACCATTGCCCCCCACAACCCCCTCCACCCAATCTGAGCTATACAGAGGGACTAGAGAAGCCTGAACATGCCATATGGCAAAGCCGAAACAAACTACACTAGTGAGGGCTACGTTAATTCCCCCTTGCTTCCAGTATTAGCACCATCTGGCTGCTCCAGAGCACGTCACACCGCAGGACTGACCAATTACATAAGCGGTTGTTGAGGTCACAAACAATTTGAGAGGTATGTTCTTTTCGGTTTGCTTAGGACCACCACATGATTCATACACTCAGTATGTACAAATGAGCATTTTACTGGTTCTGTAGATAATGCTTCTTTGGCAGCACTGTCCGCTTGCTCATTACCAGAGATGCACGAGTGGGCAGAATACTCCAACTTAAATTTATTTCATTTCAGTCAGTTGCAATTTTCCAATTAACGATTACGAGAGCATATGTGCCAGCTGTGGTAACCATCCACAGCACTGAAGATCATATCAAATGCTGAAGGAATTATATAACACTGTGTATATTTTAGTATCAGTGTAATAACATCAGTGTTATTTTAGTATTATTTATATACAATTATAGTATTTATTTATGTTGAATTGGCTTTTATTAGATTTCATTTTTTCATTTTAATTTTTTTAAGTTTGTTTTAAGCAATTTTGTTACGTGCTTGTGTGTGTGTGTGTGTGTTTTAAATGTACTTTTATTTAAGTTTTAGTGATCTTAATACTACAACTTTTATTCCTTTCCTTTTTTTTGGATGCATTACAAAATGGAATATATGTTTTTTTCCAAGCATCAAGATTTATTTCACGTAATTTGTTGTTTAAGCACTGATCCCATTCCGATTGCCATTTATTTTTTGTTTATGCATTTAATGTTGGTTTCAGATCTGTGAAAGATATAGAGCATTTTACTGGTTCTGTAGATCAGTGGTTCCCAAACTTTTGTCCATGAAGCCCCACCTTCCTCACATACCGGTATAAGAAAACCTGAGCTGAGAGTCCACGTATAGAACCAAAGGAAGTACTGTAATTATTAACTGGTTGATCACAACAGCCTCACATGTAAAGTTTAAAGCGCTTTAAGTCAGTCTGGATAAAAGCATCTGTTAAATGCCTCAAACATTAATGTAAATGTGTAATCAAGAGCTTTGTTATCACCAAAAGGACGAAATGAAGAATAAATGCACAAATTATTGAATGAATCAATCAATCCTTGAATGGAAACCAGAAATGAAAGGCTTTCAAACAAACAAAGAGCTTTGATCACTGGGAGATCACTGGGACAACGATCAGCCATTAATCAATCGAGCAATAGCAAACACCAGGCCGAAATTGATTCAAGTATAGCAATTATTCGACACACGCTTTTTTTTTTTTTTTCAACACAGTTCAGTGTAGCTCATTTGTTTTTTGCTCACCTGGTCTCAATGTGGTCAAACAGGTGCTGCCAGCGGTCGTTGACATCGCGTAAGGCCCCGTGGATCTCTGCCTCCTTAGCCTTGTCGCTGGCCAATAGGAGCTGCTCGCCCAGCTGCTTGAGGTGGCTCTTGTTCTCGCTGAAGAGGTTAATCTCCTCCATGCAGTCCTGAAGTGAGAGGTACACAATGAACACTGGCCTTTCATGTGCTTTAGTCATTAACACATCCACCCCAAACAAAACCCACTAACTGCACTTTGTCTCTGGATGGGTCTGACAGCTGTCAAAACTATATTCCTTCTCTCAGCATGGGACCTCTTTAAAAGAGGGGAACAATTATTCACACTGACCCCCTCAGCCGCCCAGATCCTTTTCACTTTCTCCACTGCTTTTAAGGGTTCACCTGTTTGTTTAGTCCGGCCTGACTCACTTTGATCAGAAGGCGTCTGGTTGTCATCACCAGTTACACAATATATGTACGCTATACAGTATGTAGAATTCAGAAACCCTTGTTATTAGTGACACCGGTGGCCGTTGAGTGAACTGCAGTCAATGCCCTGATATACTCACGGCAAAAATCTCTCTCTCTCTTTTTTGTAAATGTACTTTCCTCTTAATAACGTAATAATAAACACACAACAAAAAATTACAGCGGTGAGAAAAAAAAATCTGATCACAGTGATGTGGATATGTTTGCACAAGCTCTGCGATTTCATGTCGACTTATGATGATTATAAAGTATATTTGAAACTATATAGATCTGGTTATGCGAGATAGTTTGAATTAATCTCTTTTCTTTGCATGACACATTGACTACAGAATATCTCTTTTGGCATATAATCCTGAACATTGTACAAGCATTCGGTTCATGTGTCAGTACGGAAGAGAGGCTTTCGGGAGCGCGCATAAACGTCACATCCTTTTGATTTTACCGGAAAAAACATCCCGAGTCTTTCACATATAAATCAGTCTACAGACATGGGCAATCTAGGAAGTCGGGGAAGGTTTTGTTGAAGTTTCGTTACAAGCTGTTCACACATTGGCAATAACAAAGCGATTAATACATGAAAATTCACACATTAACTTCATCAAAAAATGTTTTTAAATAAATGAGATGTTAACTGAAAAGTATCTTATTTCAGCTTGTTGCCTAGGAAAAATTGTTAATTTAGTCGATAAACTCGATGTACTAAAATAACTAAACAAAAATGAACAAAAAACTTTATAGACCTATTTTTAGACAAATGCCAAAAATGTCCCTAACTATTATAATTATAGCATCTCACTGATACAAAATACATCAGTAACTGCACTAGAAAGAGACAATGGCCACCTTTCTGAAAACCTCAATGGTAAACTATGCGCTAATGACCGCAGAGTGCTTGACGTGGCACTGTTTGATGGTGAGAGAGAAACTGCACATATAAGGCCATTGTTGTGTATGAACAAAGAGGTAAACAAATGAACCAACAGTTATGCGGTACAGAACTCTGCCCTCAGTTTTATAGTACATGCAGTAAGCTAGATTAGCACTAATCTTTAGTATTTTTTAAATAATGTACATTTGTAACATATTTTAGTAAAAATGAACAAATGCTACAGTATGAGTGGATCAA
This sequence comes from Phoxinus phoxinus, assembly GCF_949152265.1. NCBI lineage: Eukaryota > Metazoa > Chordata > Actinopteri > Cypriniformes > Leuciscidae > Phoxinus > Phoxinus phoxinus. The sequence continues at coordinate 27,835,621 of NC_136891.1, forward strand.
ATGTAGCCTCTGTGAAATGTAAAATCTGTGGGGCCTCCCTTGGGAACGCTTAAGCGTGCTGTTCATTTGAGACCGTTTTAATCCTTCATAGATACTCTAAATAGCATATACCATATAATACCATATTACTGACCTACTTAAGCTCCTTACATATGTACAACAGAAACTCACCATGGCAAAGGCACATAGAAACAGATCCATGTTTCAGCATTTGAGGTTATATAACCACAAACAACAAATAGTCAATCAATTTGATATATTAACACATAGCATTTACAAAATGATTGATTTCAAGGGACAGTTCACACAAAAATGAAAATTATGTCCTCATTTAATCACCCTCGTTTCAAACTTGTAAGACTATTTCTTTCTGCTGAACACAAAAGGAGAAATTATGTCTTTTATCCCCTTTTCAATGCAGTTACAATGATTGGGCTCTGGAGCTTCAAAGCGGACACAAAAGCAAAATCTAACTATCATAAAAGTGGTTCATATGATTTCCTCCTTAATTTTCTTTATACAGAATAAAGTGTTCAGAATATTCATTCGAATTTTCACTATTCAACTTTTGTGTCGCATGAAAAAAGTACACTACCGTTCAAAAGTTTGGGGAAGCAAGATTTTTTTTTAAGAATTTAATAATTTTATTCAGTAAGGATGCATTACACTGATTAAATTACAAAAGATTTCTATTTCAAATAAATGCTGTTCTTTTTAACTTTCTATCCATCAAAGAATGATGATAATAAGAAAAGTTTCCAAATGAGCACCAAATCATCATATTAGTAATAATAGCTGCTGAAAATTCAACTTTGCCAATTATACTAATATCCCTGTAATAATCAACAACAATAATAATCAGAATAATTTACAGTATTCTAAAAAAAAAAAAAAACGTCACAAAAAGAATGTGAAACACATACCGTATGTAGGTTACATAATTTTAAATATATTTTAAAGATAATAATTTAAGTTTATTTTACACATTTTCAGCCTTATTGTATCGCATGTCGCCGTTTTCTTCAATATTGTGCAGCCCTAGTGTAAATAAATAATAAAAAGTAAATAATGCCTAAAGACTTATAATGAATTTTCATCACTTTAAGGTAATAAAATCAATGACAGGAAATCATCTCTACCTTTTTAAGTTTCTCCACCATTTCCTCAATACTAAGGTTTTCACCCCTGTGTGCCACTTTTTTCTCCATCCGTGTCAGCCAATCACAAAGCTCCTTGTTTTTATCATTGAAGATGATCCAGGCGTTCAGGCGATCAGCTATTTCCTGTTTGCGTAGTGACACCTACACACAAGAGGAAGGTTAAAATGCTTCAGTAGGACAAAAATACAGCCTAAAAGAACATTTTCTTACAGTAAGTAAAGACATGTTTAAAAGTCGTGGATTTCAACACTGTTAATGACAACAATTGATTTCATTTTGAAACAAAAGCACATGGCCCACTCTTAAACTCTAGAGAAAGTACAGAAGAACTTGCACTTTCTGCTCTCGAACTGATAGACCGGTTCACTACCCTAATTCATGTGCGGATAAAGACTTCAAAACAACTCTGTACAAAGGTGTAAGGTTACAGCTATGAATTTATTATTTAAAAGCTGTCCATCTGAAAGGTTTTTAACCAAAAAAAACCCACTCATCTCATGCTGTGAGATTGATTACAGGACTGTTAGGCAAAGAGTACAGCAAAGGCCCGCTAGCTTTTACTGCTTTCTGTCAGTAAGGGTCTAGTCTATTAGTATGAACTAACACCAAGACACACTAGGGGACAAGGGCACCACTTTGTAGTTCCTCTTTTGCTCGTGTAATTCCTAGATCGCCATGGCTTACAAGCAGCCTTTGACAAATGTAGCATGGAAAATGCTTTCTTGCTTTTTAAGTGAAGGCTATCCATTTTCCTTAAACCATTATTCCACACTTTGAACTATAAGAGAAAGTGATGAGTTTTCCTTCTTAATACAAATATTAATCATTAGGTTAAAAGAAAGGGACAGTGAGATAAATTGGCTACTTCTATTCAAGGTCGTGTTGTCAAACATAATTCATGGATTTCCTTGGGCTCACAAACCTAAGTGACTTACTATAAACATATGCAACGGCAAATAAAAGCCCTCCTTCCAGAAAAACAAAGCAAGGTCTAGCTTTGCCATCTGTCATTTATTCCAGGGAATGTTTCCACCTGCAACCTGTTGGCAACAGACACTGACGAACACGTAGACTGACCTCATTGGCTGTGTCCTGGCTTCCGGCCAGAGTTTTTAAAAAAACACGACTGAAAACTCAAACAGCAACTCCACAAACTGAAAAACGGTTCATTAAACAAGGCTCCCTGCGTAATGTGGTGAGAAGTCCAAGGGTTGGATATAGGCCATGCAATGATCTGTCCTAAATGTGGCCTTTCTGTTTTTAATTGCTCAGGCTGTTTACAGTTACAAGAGCAGCTCCATTCAAACGTCAGCGGGCCATTCAGCTACTTTACTAAATAACGGCAGGCTGGACACCTGCGCTAGACAGATAATCGAAAAAAAAAAAGTCCTCAATCAGCCTGGGAAAAAAAAAAAAACTTAAAAAGTGAGCTACATATGTAATGCGTATTGACGTGTGCGTTAGAATAGATTTGCACTACTCAAGGGTATTATTTTATTTTATAACCATAATTACATGAGCTTAACTTATGTAATTATAGTTAATACGTTGTAATGATATTAAAGGGATCAGTCACCCAGAAATTAAAACTCGTAATTTATCAAACCCGAATCACTTTCGTTCCTCTGTGGAGCAGAACATGTAAATTTTTGAGGACTATCCTGGATAATAATATTTCAATATAATGAAATTAAAGGAGGACTGGAGCTGTCAAGCCCCCAAAAACTGGTCCATGTGACTGATGTGCGACATTTCAAGTCTTCTGAAGTCATACGATAGCTTTGTTTGAGTAAAAGGTATTCATTTAAGGCATTATTTGCACACACAAAAATGGTGTACAGAAGTGTACTGATTGATTTATTGCTCATGAACCAGAATGAGATCAACTCTTAATGGCTTAATGATCCAATTGGAGTGGTAAAATCCCAATGGACGAAGATAATTCCAAGTATTCTGAAACTGAATAGCATGAGTCATACTGTACTTTCATAAATTTAAATAAACTACTTTCATGACACTTTTATGCTGATTTTGTGTCCCTTTGAAGCTTGAATTGGCTTGAATGTGCTTCCATTCCTATTTGTAATTGCATGGAAAACTTATGATTAAACATTTCTCCTAATGTGTTTCACAGAATGTTTTGACCAACATGTGGAGCAAATGAAACAGGTGAAACATATTTTCATGTCAGAAACATTTAGGTGTTCTGGACATCTTGTGGCTCCTTCTGATGAGAAAACTTTTATCATTAATATAAATCTAGATCAATTCATGCACATTCTTATTTTCCCTCTCTTTTCCCTGTGCCATGCGGCACTGTGAAATTCCCCCCACTTCCAGGGGTGAATCATTGTGTGCCTTTCAATGCTGCCTGGACAACAGCTTCTCTTTCCCTCCTACTCTCACACTCTCTTTCTCTCCTCCCAAACTCAAACACTCACTCACCTTCAAGCACAGTTCTTCCCATTGGCTGTGAAGCTCTTCCACCTGTCCCTGAAGAAGCGCGGTGTCTCCGGGCAGCACGTACTGGGACACGTCTGCCTTCATGGTGCTCAGCTCTTTCAGTCCTCCAGCCCAAATCTGCAGCGAGTCCTCGTATTCCTGCATAACACGGCAACCAACAAGTTAAACTCCCCTCCTCTGCCGCACGCTAACCCTAGCCCTCTCTCTGTCCCTGTCATTAGCGCACGGGATTAAGGCCCGCTGGATGGGACGGGGGAGGGTTGGAGGCGGAGAGGGGGAGGTGGGAGGGAGAGTGGGGGGAGGGCAGAGCACCCATAACAGCATGGAAAGGGGTGATGGGGTAAAGGCCAAACATGTTAAGGACACTTATTTTCTTTTGTTTGTCAGTTTCACCCACCTCCATTAAAAGACAATCAGAGCTTAATCAACAAGAAATCAAATCAGACTCAGCAGACGGTTATTAACACATTTCTAAAGCAACATGATTATATCAACAGGTGTTTTTTTTTCTTTTCTTTAACAAAGACCTTGGAAATAGATTCAGTGTATTAAAATACAGGAGATTTAAGTACTTTGAGGGTATGTTTACACGACGACGATGAATGGTTGAACGTAGTCAAAATGATCTCAGTTCACACGGATCTGTGATAATGACTAAAGAGGCTGTATAATGCATGCCAGGCCAGTAGTTGGCGATGTCACTTTGTCAAGAAACGCACCGCAAACACACAACACGCATGCGTGAACATGTAATACACGCATGCGCATGATGTCACCGTTTTCACAAATTCATGTTTTTGTTGTTTAAAAAAAGCGTTTTCAAAAGCTTGCGTTTTCAGGCCTCCAAAACGCCGTTGTCAAGTAAATAAACGGCCAAGACGCATACAAAGTTTTTCGTTTTCAGTTGAAAACGGTGTCGTGTAAACATACCCTTATAGTCATCAATGCCAAATAGGAATTGTAAACAGTCTCTGCCAATTGACGACTCATTTCCCATGTAATAGCGTAAAAGCTTGGCACTGGCACAATTCATGCAGCAGGTTTCCAAAGCTTGGAGTGATCTGTATACTGTACGCTTAAAGGAGGTGCCAAAAAATAAACGCAAGCAATGTAGAGGCCTGTACCTTTAATGTTAGCTGACTTAACACTGTAGAGTAGGACCCAAAAGTCTGTGAACATTAGTGAACTGCTTCTATTTTTTTTTTTTAATGATACATTACACAGTATGTAGTTTAATTGCATATTAGATAGCAATTTGTGAAAGCAAGGTGTATATTAAAATATACTACTGTTGCATAAGAAACATTTACAAAATATTACAACTTTTGAACGGTAATGTTATATGAATTTCAGAATGTCTTAGTATTTGGTTTGTCAAATACTTTATCAAATACTTTCAAATACTTTAATCCCCTTTTGCTTTATTAACTTTACAAGTTTATGTAAATCCAGCATGACTTGAGATGATCTGATGAAGAACATCTGTACAATACCATCTCAAACTAGCCTACATTTGAAACACGGAACTGTTAAATATTTCTTTATTTTGTCATTGAAACTTTTCCTTGAAAAAATTAAATTTCCTAAATGTTTAGGAGTTCACTGTTATCACTGTCAGATGCATACATTACCTTAGTGAGTTGCTCATGTGTCTTTAGATCTTCTAGCTTCTCTGGCAGCGGACTCTTTAATCTTGCTTTTATCTCTTCTAGTTTGAGAGCACAATCAGCCAGTCCAGTTTCACAGAGCTTCCAGTTCTGCAAAGAAACAGCAAAACATCATATTATTTTAGATTTAAAGGAATCTTCCAGGATCAATACAATCTTAAGCTTTACCAACAGTATGTGCGAATAATTATTAATGTGTTAATAATTTCGACTCGTCTCGTATGTTGATCCTAGAGTTTAAAAATACTGTTTATAAGTTGTTTTACCATGTTGATTATGAGAGTCACTGGTGTGCTTGTACTTTGTGTCTGTCTGCCACTGTTTTATCTCATATCAGATCTCAGATCAGTGAAGAGGGATTTCCCTTTCACATGGGGGATACACCATCCCCCCGTCTATTGTGAGCACATGCACACATACACACACTTCTACCCACATCACTCTCTAAACCCCTCTCACTTTTGGCAGTCAAAACAATGATGTCATCATTCCGAAAGAGATGAGCCAATCAGAGTTGGTTATGAGTGGGTGTGACTCTGGTGTTATTTAAAATGTCTGAACTTTTCCACCCCACTGCTTACATATGGGGAATGTCAAAGTTATTTCTTCAGAGGTTCTCCAGGGTGCAAATAAAGCTGAAAGGATTACAGTCATCTGCATGTTCACCTGTCATCAACAGTCCACATGACAATTTATGTTGTTTGTACAACTGTAACTGCAATGCATTATGTTCTGAAGCCTTCATGATCTTCCATTATTGTGGTTTTGAAAATTAAGTCAAATTTATTCGAAGTATTTTATTTAATAGCAATTCTATTTCAGGTCTTAGGGCATTATGGGATTGTTTGTGAACAATGACAGATGATCCATGTAGACACCGAACTGCACAGTGGCTTAGGAGCCGTGGTTTTCACGTTCTGTGTGATATGGCCCAGCTGCCTCGTTTATGGATTATGGCGAGATTACTGCTGATCTCTCTTCCTCAAAATGAAGCACTTTGTTAGTGAAACGCTCAGTAGATATGGTATGTAGGTCAATTGCGGCTAAGACCCCCACGATAACTTTGCTCTGTCCATACAAAAAAAAAAAAAAAAAAAAATTCAACAAGACAATGGTGTCAGCACTAATCAGATTGATCCAAGTTATGTTTATGTTTTAATAAGCAGGCTAATTTTTGTTTTGACATTCTAGTGACATTTGACCCCTGGACAGTCAAAAACATTCAAAAGAGTTTCGCGTTTACCAAAAAGTCGCACAAAAAAAAAATGAAATAAAAGATTAAAGCAACAATCCCAAAAAATGTAATACCCATACAATAAAATGAAAATATCAACTACCAATATGTAAAAAAAACTAAAAAAAACAAGGTAAATCCCTACATACTGTAATGTAAAGCATTGGTACCGATATATTGTGAATTTGTCTTTTAGTGTGGACAGACAAATTATTTGTCAATGGAAACTTTCACAACACAGTCAAAGACACCTAAAGACACTAGGGGTGTAACGGTACAGTAACAGTTTGGTATATTTTTGGTACGGCAGGGAAAAAACAAAAACAAAAATTTATTAAACAGGTTAGGGTGCTATTGTAGTTGGGGGAAGTGATTTGAAGTGTGTTAAATTCAATGAGTTAAAAGCAGGTTAGAATCATTGCAGTCCCATTCTAAACACCTCCGTCTATTTTATGTGCATGCACGCACCGGCACTGGTTTATTGAAGTCTGCAAACTTGCTGTCAGGATAATTATTACCAGGCAAGTATGCAACAATGGAAAACGCATCTCAAACGCATTAAACAACATGGTCAGTAGGGCCATTTAGATTTAAATAAATAAATAAATAATTTAGTTTGAAGTTCTGATTTAGTTTCAAGTCCATCATTATTTTTTTAGATGTGTTCGCAACACCAATGTACATTATATCGATATAAACTATATTGTCCCATCCGAGGCAGGAAACACAGAGTTTAAAGTTGCGTTCTACATACCAGCGTGTGTAAAGGCCATTGCACACTGAGTCCGAAAATTTCGTATGCGTTTTTTCGTATTCGTGATTCGGTGGCTCTGAATTGTCAAAGCACCATTCAAACACCATTCAAACTGCTTGTTACGGATGCGAAAAAAGCAGAAAATCGAACCCGTTTCGATTTTTTTTATGACGGACGAAAGTTTCGGAGGCAGTGTGCAAGCGTGAATGACATAACATGAGGTCGTATTTATTTTTTAACGTGCGAAAATTTCGGATGCGAATTTCGGACTCAGTGTGCAATGGCCTTAAGACTTTAAGAGCTTTTTTAAAGCCTGCAAAAATAAAATGAATACCGTATTGGTATTCAACCATATCCTAAACCATAAAATGACTGTAAAAATGGCGATTTAAACAATGATACAGCTCAAATAATACAAGTTTTGTAAAATTAAAAACCTCACATTTCAGCCTTTAAAACATTTTTAAGAAAAGGGATGTCAAAATGATCAATTATTATATACATTCATTTCAAAATATGATTATATATATATTATATTCTAGATACTTTATTCTACCATTTTTGAATGCACATTAGCTTCTTATCGATCCACTGGTTAACATTTACAACACTGTGTGTTAAAACATGGGTCAATCTTCGCATTGGTCTAAACAAAAACGGTTGACGCGCTGAATGAAAATGCAATTTCACTCTTCACGAGTTTTCAAGTACGATATAAACATCGTCATAATTCATCAACAGCAGATCAAAGCAATCGCTTAGCACAAATGTGGACTATTCAGTGATTGTGAACTGCCAATTCCACCCCTATAAAACGGTCTGGGAGATGTGAGAATTGGGTCACATACATGAGTTATGGTGTCTGCGAGAGCCTTTCTTTTCTCCACAAGGCCACAGCTTCGCTCCCACGTCTCCATGAGGGCACCCAGTTCAGACTGCAGGCATGTCTGCGTATGTGCATCTGTTAAGGGAAGGATCTGTCTGCCTGCCACCACAGTCTGGCTGTAGAGTTCTTCATGAAGCTGTAGTTGCTCCTCAGTCCACTGTGGGAAACAGAGCATGTAAAATATACAGTATATGATATGCAGAAGCTATCTGCACCCGAACTGGCATTCAATGTATGCAGTTGTAAAGACAAAGTCTCATCACTAAATTACCTCAAAGTCCTTTATAGAGCACTGGAGCTGCTGTAAGCTGCACAGCGCCAGTCCTGCCGGTGGCAGAAGTTCTTCGATGTGTCTGATTAACTTTGAAAGTTTCCTCGAGCCTGCCTCATAGAGCTGCCAATGTCCCATAAGCCCCTCCAGATATTTCCCATGCTGCTGGAACCTCTGCTGTGTCCCCTGCCAACGTGTCTTTAGCTGGGTAAGCCTCAAGATCAGATGACTCCTGCTCACAGTGGAATTTGTCACATTTTCAAGATTCGCTAAAGGTAAATCGAGCCGCAAGTTATCATAGGCTAGTGAAGAACATTAACTTGGGTTAAAAGGGTTTGGTTCACTTAAAAGTTAATATTCTGTCATCAACTACTCGCACTCATGTGGTTTCAAATACATTTCTTTTTTGGTCTTCAATTGAAGATATTTTCAATGAAACCACAGAGAGGTTTCTGTCGCTCCATTGAAAGTCCATTCATCTAAAACATTGATGCTTCAAAAAGTTCATTCAAACATTGTAAAGTTAAATCGTATGAATCGCTCATAATATAAAGGAATCACGTCTCTTCATAAGACTTGGATTGAACGGTGCGATTCATATGGATTATTTTTGCAGTCTCTTTTGAACTGTGAAAGTTTTGTGGGTTGGACTCTCAGGTTTCATTCAAAATATCTTCATTTGTGTTTCGAAGATAAATGAAAGTCGTATGTATTTGGAACAACATGAAATTGAGTGAAATAACCCTAAAAGTTGTGGTTTTATCGGAGAATCATTTTTGAAAAGAGACCATAGATGTTGCAACAGATGAGCAACGAAGATGATAATATCATAAAAAGAACTGCAATTCCACTGGCCATTAGCTTTGCCACTCATCTGAAAAACGAACTAACCACATTTATGTGCCTCTCTACATGACATTTGTTCTTGCAATCAAAAACCAAACCTGAAAAACATCTTGAATGCAACTGTCCATGAGTTTCATGTGAAGCAGCACTTATCGGCTGAAAAGAAAAGTTATTTCATGCTGATAGCACATGCAGTTTCATTTCCTGAGTGCGAGCCAGCTTGTTCCAGTGCTGAGCTCAAAGGAGCTCTTCCACACCACATAACTCAGAGAGTTATGGCCCCAGCTGAAGGCCGTGGAGAAAAAAAATAAAAAAACAGTTGGACAACCTTGGTTTTAATTACTCATCAGGTGACATCCAGATCAGAACAAATTATTACACCACATTCTTTGATTTCTTATCCATGGCAGAGTCCCACACTGGAGGTTAGTAAGACAATTCTGAGGTTACTGATTTTTATAGTAGGGAATTAATTATTCAGTGCAGTGCTATAAAAGCTCACCTGTCCTCATTCTGACTGCTCTCCAGGAAGCGTAAAGCCTCATTGATCATGGCATCCTGTAGCTGCTGGCTGATGATGACCTCCACTTTCAGCCTCTGGAAAATGGATTACTATGAGTAGATGAGCTCTGTACAACCATTTTTTTAAAAAGTACTCTATTACAAACAGTTCATGCTGCTCTTACTAAAAAATAAATAAATGGAATGAAGTAAAAAAAAAAAAAAAAGCCAATCAAATAACATTCAATATTGACTGTTTATATTAATAATATTCCCAAATTAATCAGAATATAACAATATTTAAATGTTAATCAGAATATGGTACAATTCTAATTATGTATGGGTCATGTAAACACCATTTCAAATTATATAAAATCATTAGGTCAATATTCTGGTTTCTACAAATCATTAGCATTTGCTTTCATAAATTCTTTATCATGTAAAATCCTTATTCGGAATGTCCACTGCAATGGAATATTCATTTATATGAACACATGTCTAAGTGCAAGATATTGTGTGTTAGAAATGGAAATTCTGTGTATTCTAATTGAAAAAAAAAAAATACCGTTCAAAAGTTCGTCGGTAAGACTTTTTAATGTATTTGATAAAAGTCCCTTATGTTCACCAAGGCTGCATTTATTTGATCAAAATTATACAGTAAAAACAGTAATATTGTGAAATATTACAATTTAAGATAACTGTTTTCAATGTTTGATTGATATATTTAAAATGTAATTTATTCATGAGATGGCAAAGCTGAATTTTCAGCATCATTACCCCAGTCTTCAGTGTCACATGATTTCCCTCAGAAATCATTCTAATATGCTGATTTGGTGCTCAAGAAACATTCTTATTATTAACAATGTTAAAAACAGTTGTGCAGCATAATGTGTTTGTGGAAACTGATGCATTTTTTTCAGGATTGTTTGACGAATAGTACATTCACAAAAACATTTTAAATGTCCTTACTGTAATTTTTTTATCAACTGACTGCATCCTTTTCATCCAAAAAGAAAAGAGAAAAGGAAATGCACCAATAGCTCTCTAATTTATGCTAATGTTCTTACTGACCCCAAATCTTACTGACAAAAAAACTCTGAAAAGTAATGTCCCCCCTTAATAAAGACCTTCAACAATATGGATTAAATGTAATATGGTGTGCATGTTTATATGGTCATTGTAAAGCAACAGTATTAGCATAATGGAACTGAATAATAGAAAATAATCTTCTAATGGATTTAACTGTATATTCATTACCTGATACGCAGCTAGCTGCTCTCTTACAGTAGCATAGTTTCCAGACGTCTGATTGGATAAACCAGCCTCGATTTTGTCCAGGAGCTCCATCCAGCACTGGCACTTCTGTTGGAAGTTTTGAGCACCCAGTAGCTCTCCATTCATCTTCCTACAGATAGAGATGTGCATTGGCATTCACCAGACAAAAGGGCTGATACAGTTACAGTTAATGTTAGGGTGTTTGTTTAGGGGGGAAAAGTAATAGTTCACCCAAACATGAAAATTCACCCTCAAGTCATTTCCCTTTCCCCCCCATTGAACACAACAGGAGAGTTTTTGAAAGGGTTTGAAACAACCCGAAGGCGAGGAAAATGTCAGAATTTGCACGTGTAGGTGCACTAGCCCTTTAATAAGATGTAATGTCCATATGGACAGATGCATAAAGCTTTTTTTTTTATATATATTTCAGGGCTAAACCAAAAAGTTTGAGAACTGAATGGCATTAGTGCAGTGAAGTTTCACTTGCCTGTGTCTATCTGTAGCCTGAGAGAAGACCTGAACCCACTCTGTGTTGAGGGTCAGCAACCTCTCTTCCTCCGAAGAGCTTAAGGAGAGTCGGAGTTTCTTTTGATTCAGAGCAGCAAGGTTAGGGTTCAGCCCACTCAGATCTAACAGAACCATCTTTAAAACAGGAAATAAAAGGAACAACATTTACATAAAAAAATCAAACTATAACCTTTTAGTTCGCTCTGAAACACAAAGAGGGGGATGAAAAGAAAATGAACGAACATAACCTCAAGAAATGCCACAGATTCACCTTTAGTCTTTCCATGCTTGTAGTGGCAGAGTTCATAATGCTTTCAATGTTTTTAAGTTGTTGCTCCATTGATTTCAAATCAGTGCTGAAACGGCAGTGCTCCTCTAGCTCCTCCTATGGACCGAGAACAGCACAACACTTTGTCATCATGTTTGCCATCGGTGTGCAGATCAGTCAGATTAATTTTACGTAATGTTGTATTTAGTCATTTAAAAGATCTAAACTTGTCGTCCTCACCTGAACTTGTGCCCCAATCTCAGAAAGCGCCTTGCCAAGATGCACATGGTCACGTGATAGCAACCTGGTTTCTGATTTGATTAGCGAAACTGACTGGGGTTTCATCTGCCCAATGAGAAGCTTTGAAGCCTCCAGGACTTTTCCCACACTGCTTTGTAAGGCCGCCATGTCTTTCTCCAAAGTCTGTGAAAGACGAGCCACACAGGACATGACATAATTTGTCATCTCATAAATTTGTTTTCTTAATGATTAAACTAGCTTTCAAAATTTTGGGGCCAGTCAGATTTCTAATACGTTTATTCAGAAAGCATTAAATTGACAGTATAAAAAGACAGTAAAAACATTTATAACATTAAAAAAATATATTGCTCTTTTAAAATGTTCTATTCAATGCAGTTTCCACGAAAATATTTGAGCAGTAAATCAGCATACAAGAATGATTTCTAAAGGACCATGTGACACTGAAGACTGGAGTGAAATAAATTCTCAAGAATATTTTGTTGTACGCTGCATATTTTCCTTTAATGCTTTTTTTAATATGTTCAATGTTTTATTGTACAGCACTTTGGTTCAACTCTATTGCTTTTAAATGTGCTATAGAAATATATTAATCATTTTGACTTGACTTACTTATCTAGGAAGCCACTTTAACTATTTTTGGTAGTTAAGATGGAATTGGTAGAGGTTAGCATCTATTTAATTACAAGAACTTCTGGCATCTATTAAAAACATTACAATTAAATAACTCGAGAAAGATTTAATTGAGGAGTAGCCTATATGCAGACAGTGAGGGAGATGCATGTCATGAAAACAAAAACACACCAATTAGGGCTCTGGATAGATAATTTCACAGAAAAAAAAAACAGAAAAAAAAAAACAGGACACCAATGATTAAATAAGAATGAAATAAGAACTGATAAATAAAGAATTGATACATAATTCAATGTTCTTTTGTGTTAAACATTTTTGTTAAGAGTAGCGCAGGTCTCATTGATATTTTTAGTCCACTGAGAAAAGCTCCAGCTCAGATCTCAATGTTCCTTCTTTTCAAAACCACAACTGAACTGAAGTACCGCAGACTCATCTGCAGGACTCAACAATTTAGCACTTAACAAGCACATGCTGAAATTGATGATTTTTTTCTTTTTCAGATTTGTTTTTCACTGTGAAAAACACAGTGAAACTTGCTTTGCAAAATATGTTATTTTCTTAAAGGTCGAAAAATGTAATTTAAATTTAAACTTATTTAAGGTTTGTTGTTTCCACCCCCCCCCCCCCCCCCCCCTTTTGTTGGCCATTAAGCTGTGTACTTTTGTAACTAACCTATTGTATTTTGCTTGATTTCTTGTCTGCAGTGGGCTCTCACCTGACATTAGTATGCATTTTCAGTCATTTTTATGGAATCGAGGCCAATAATCGAATTAGAGTTTAAATCTAAAATGACTTACTCATTTAACTATTAATATTTTTTCCGGGGGGGTAAGTGCGATCATACAGCATCTCTCTCTCTCCGATTACACTGGAGAGGTGTATGGAATGAATTTGTAAAGAATATCCAGATACAATCCGAACGGGAAACTGTGTGAAAGGGGCCTAGCTACTATAAATTACTCACACTGATGCTCTGCATCCTGCTGTTAAGAAGCTCTACAGTGTTTTCTTCTCTGTCTGAAGAACTCATTAGCTCTTCAAGCCTATTCCAGTGCTGATTTAGAAGAACGCAGCACTCTCCTGTGAGACGCTCGTATTCCAGCCAGAGCCGCAATTCATTCTGGGCCATTAGTAAATCTGCATGCACATCTTCAATCACTGATAGATGTCTGAAAACAAACAAAACAGACATTAATACCCACATAGGGCCAGACAAACACAACCTAAAAATCAAACATGTTCTGTCCTCTCTTTGCATCACAACTCCTTTTAGTGAATCAGTTTGTTTGCATGATTCATTATTCAACTAAACCATCAGACTCATCTGATAACTTATACAGCTTCCGGAAAAAAAAATATGTTGACAATATTGCCAATTTGGTGCCATTTCAAAGTGCAATTTCAGATTAAACGGCGAATATAAAGTAGACGGACTGGAAAGTAAAATTGCTTACCGAGTTCTCTCCTTCTCGAGATGATCGGACAGCCGGTTAGATCCGCAAGGCTTGAGTTTGTCTCTTAAGTCAGTTAAGTTGTTCCAGGTCTCTGATCGCTTCAGCTCCCTTTCAAGTTCCTGTCAGGAAGTATGCATGATATCATATTCATAACACAGCTCCTGTAACACTGATGGCAATGTTGAATATTTATATTATTTGTACTCCCATGTTGGGAGAATACAGTTTATAATGTTAACTTCACAATTTACAAATACAACATTTACTGTACAATATTTTTTCCAACGGAATTATTTTGTCAGACTGTTTACTCACTTGCAAATGCTCCACATGAGTTCGGTTCTGCTCAGATGAGAACACAGGAACTCTGCACAGCTCCAGTCTGTAGGCCACGCTGGTTGTTTGCAGTTCTGCTGCACTCATTTCAGATTCAAAGTGAGCCCACTTATCCTTGATTGGCTGCAAATCTAGCCTAAGAGCATTTATCTAAGAAAAAAAAAAAACACACACATTCTGCTAGGAAAAACATTTCTTTGGCCAATCAAAAATAATGAATGAACTCTGTCTGGACACATTTGAAGTTGTTATAAAACACAAATCAACCGAATTCTTATATTTATGAGGAAAGTATTATGCTTCTTAACAACTGTATTTCCTGAGTAACCGCACAAAGTGGAAAAAAAGAATAAAGAAAAAAACATGTACACACTGCAACAATTTGGAGGGACAACCGCATTTAAACGAGCGACTGAATCATACACATTTATTATGTGTTTGTATAAAATACAGAAGTCTCTCCTGATCATGCAGTGTTTGGCACAGTGATTTCGCAACATTTCTGGCATCTCATGGCTGTTAACAAGACACATGGATGCCGATGCAAGTGCTATTAGTGTTACTGATAAAATATTATAATATAAAATAAAAAAAAGGAAAATATAAAATATATATTTTTCATAAAATAAATAAAAATATGAATAAATACCAAATACTTTTTAAAATAAATAACAAATACCATTTACAGGAGCGTTTTTTGCTGCCTTTAAACATACATGGCATAAAGTGTAGCTGCAGTATATACGGTTTCAAAGTGTGGGGTCACTAACATTTTTGTATTGTTTCAAGGAAAAACAGTCTATTATGCTCATCTAGGCTGCATTTAGTTTATCAAAAATATTACAATTTACTTAAAAATGTAATTTATGATGGCAAAACTGAATTTTCAGCATCATTACTCCAGTCTTCAGTGTCACATGATTCTTCAAAACCATTCTAACATGCTGATTTGCTGCTCAAGAAACTTTTAATCATTGTTGATAACCAGTTGAGCTGCTTACTCTTTTTGTGGAAATGATGACACACAGATCAATGTAATGCATCCTTGCTGAATGCAATCTTACTGACCCCAAACTTTCGAAAGGTATAAGGCCAATGTTCACAAATTTACTGATGGGTGTAAGAACTTGCCTGTCGACTCAAAGCTTGGCAGTCCTGGATTGCTGAATTCACCTGCTTTGAGAATGCTTGATCTCCAGGATGTTCACCATCATGCAGCCCGAACAGGTGAAGAGCTCCCAAACCCTTCAGCTCAGAGGACTTCACCTGCAGCCTTTCCTCGGTCTCCTGGAATGAAGCAGTGTCAGAGTTTCCTGATATCTCTCACTCCCCTTTTTCAAAAGCAAGTCATTTCACTCTCACACCCAAAAACAACATTTGCAACATAAAATCTTCTAGCGAGTTGTGAGATAAGAGACTCACCTCACACTCCTGTAGTGTTTGCTCAATCTGCGAGCAGCTCTCTGGGCTCCAGCTGTTTCTCACCCATTCCATACGTTGAGAGATCCAGCTGTGCATACATCGCAATCGCTTTTCTTTATCTGTGCAGACCTGCCACTGGTCCTCAACACCATGTATCTGGAGACAGAAGAACCCATCACGTTTCAAATACAGTATGATGGCTTTGGCAGGTTATACAGGTTACTACAGCATTTGTTGTATGTCTGCACTCACCTGACTGTCAATCTTGGCCTGTAGAACAATCCAACTCAGATTGAGATCACCCAGTCGCTCAGCAAAGAGAATGCGCTCACTGCGATTGGTGGGTTCGTTCACTGACCCCGCCCCCTCCACAGACTGGTGGTTCAGAAAGTCAACACACGACTGGTGACTGCTTACTTCAGCCTTAATATCCTAATATGTAAAAACATGGAATATAATACATGTCAGAGTTTCCTACATAATTCATTTTTGTAGCAGGGTGATCAAAAAGTGACAGTTAAGACATTTATAATGTTACAAAATATTTATTTTTCAAATAAAGGCTGTTATTTTTAACTTTCCAGTCAGGAAAGTATCCTGAAAAAAATATCCAATCAGAATTTTAGAATGATTTCTGAAGCTTCAAGTATAAATACTGCATATATATATATATAGCTATAAAAGAACTCTAGACGAAAAAAAAAAGAAAAAAAATTCCATTCCTACCTTGAAATAATCAGTAGGATTTTATCCAGAAAACCAGAAATAATAAATGAATAGATGCAATACCTTCAAAGCCTGCAGATGACTAGACAGCTCAGAGGAGCCCAGGGCACAATGGACCCGTGAGCTTTCATCCTCCAGTCGTCTCTCTACATGCTCCAGCCAGGAGGACAAATCAGCCAAGACTTGACTGTGAGACTGGATTGTCAACATCTAACAGGAGGGTAAAAACATGTTTACACAAAAATATATCTGCTTGCTAGAGCTTTGCTTCTAATAGATAGACGAGGGAGGAGATTGAAAGAGAGAGAGAGAGAGGTAGAGAGAGAAACTGAGACATTATTCGTACTTCTTGCTGTCTCTGGTGGAGGCTGGGTAGCATGTTAGTCAGGTTCGTCCATTCCTGCTCAAGTTGAGCCAGTTGTCTGCGCAGACCTGGAGCTTTCCTGTTAGTCAGCTGCAGTATCTGCATGCCTGCGCTTTCTGCAGAAGCTTTCTGTGCCGAACGGTGCACCAGCTCCTTGAAGAACTCCTGTGGCACACAACCAAAACCAAGGTCTCATTTTTTGCATTATGGGCATGGCGCATGTGGTCACATGATATAAAAAAGAGAGATGAACACTAATATAGTTCTAGTCACCATGATCTGGGTCAAGAAAATTCTGGAGTCCAGTAGACCAGAATCAGAGAAACTGTTCCACTTCTGAACCCGTTCATGAGCACAACTCATCCACTCGTCTAGTTCTGTTGAGTCACGCTGAAACCTACACACACAAACACACAGAAATACACACCTTTATGTTACCTGATATAACAATGTGTCTTCTAAACCAGTATTTCTCAACTGCTAGGTCGCATACACCTCTACACCATTTAATTCCTTGAACGAAATTACATTTTGCTAATTTCTTATTTGGTTACTGTGTTTTTCTCAAACCTTTCATATTCCTTTCTGATCTTCTGTGTGGAATGTATCTTCTGCTGTAGTTGATTATGAATATCTTTCCAGCGTATTAACAGTCGTGATTTTGGGGACGTCTGGAGTCGGTCTTGGATCTCCCACATCTGAGGTCTTGTGTCATCCAGGACTTTGTGCAACCTCTGACAATTAGAGAGTGAAAAAGGAAAGGAAAAGAAGAAAAAGTTAGCAAGTTAATGGCTAAAATACAGAAAACCATGGCGAATAAATATATTTCAATTAACTCAGCTACTCAAAACCGATTGTGATTAAGTGGTTCAGATGTACTGATGTGGTCAGATGTAGTACTTAGAGCAGCGATTCACAAACTTTGCAGTCAATCTCATTTCATCCCTCCACCCCCTTATATCTCTCAGCTTCACCCGCTTGCTCAGATGGAGCGGCTTGTAGGAATGGGAGTGAGATGTACATCTATTACAGACACAAAAAGGGTTGCTTGATGTTCCTCCTATATCAATCCAGAGTAATAAGCTTTGGTAGTCATAAAGGGGGAAATAATATGAACGCAACCAACCATACGCTGCTGACTGTTCCGCGTGAGTCAGCATAGCTGAGAAATTAGCTTTCCTAATAGTGAGAGGGACAATCATGAAAGAGCGGCCAATGCAGGCAGCAGAACATGAAGTTCCACAGATATGGCACCTATCGTTCTGAGTAATTTAATCAGGAACATTGTGTGCTGGACCAAAAAAGATTCTCATTCAACATATAGCCAAAGAAAGGAAAAGACCCTCTCCCTTAACTTTGCTCCCCTCACACACCTCAGATTTGTATTACTTCTGCTGCTTTAGATGGGTAGTACTCAACCAAATAACAAATATGGACAGGAGTCCTCCATCGCCAAGGCAATAACAACTTCTTTGTGACTTAATTCAGACAAGAGTAAATAGTGTTGCACCTAATTTGGACAGAATGTTTATTTTATCGTTTACCACATGACATGGGTCAGAGTACTGAAAAAAATATTTTCTTAATCTGCAATTGTCTTATTTTTTCAGGAAATTCTTTAAAAAACAACAACTATAAAACAAGAATATTTTTTTTGATTTTTATATAGATTTATAGACATAAATATAGAGAACCATTCAAAAGTTTGGGTAAGAAAAGTTTTATTTAATGTTTTTTAAAAAGAAGTCTCTTATGCTCACCAATGATGCATTTATTTGATCAAAAATATTGTAATATTGTAAAATTATTACAAAGTGTATTTTAAAATGTCGTTTATTCCTGTGATGCAAAGCTGAATTTCCAGCATAATTACGCTGGTCTTCAGTGTAACATGATCCTGCTGTTTTGCAACTCAAGAAACTTGTCTTATTAATGTTAAAAAATAGTGCTAATTAATATTTTGGTGGAAACCGTGATATTTTTTTCAGGCTTTAAAAATTAGTAAATAAACAAAGCATTTATTTGAAATATCTGAACTCTTTTGCTACAAAATACATGTTTTTTTTTGTCAATTTAGATCAATTTAATATACCTTTTCTGAATACAATTTCTTAAATCAACAACAACAACAACAAAACTATCTTATAGACCGCAAACTTTTGAACAGTTATTTTTTCCAATAATACCCAGGAGACAGCCATTAGCATTCCCATAGATGTGGGAAACTAACCTCATAGGACTGTTGTTGACCCTGCAGGTCTCCTTCCGGCTCTAAATCCAGACTGGACAAGTCTGTCTCCATCTCATCCAACTGCTTGCACAGTCTCTCAGTGACCTCCTCGTACCAAGACCACTCCTACAACACACATACAGAGCGCTAAGAGAGTGATTTTGCTGCATAAAATGGATCAACAGAAATGCGCATGCCATATACTTCAATGAATTATCTGTTTAGTTATTTTGATTTATTCCAAACTACAGTGTTAATTGACACAAGTGCATGGTTGTAAAATTGGATCAGAAAAAGACTAAATTATGACAGCATTAGAGATTTTAGATACTGAGAATGTTTAATAAAATGAAAAAGATTGATAAAATTAAGGTCTGAGGAAGTATAAGTTCTCTGTACCTGTAAGCTGTGCTGCATTTGGATCCCATGACTTTGTGCTTGATCCTGTAGATCTGATATAAACTGCTCCACCTCTGCTTGGCCCGGCAGTGCCCCCTCTGGCATCTTATGGTATAGCAGCTTCGCCATTACAAGGTTCTGCCCCAAATCTTGGAAGTATTTCTGTTACAAGTCAAGTGCAAACATTATGAGAGTCATGTAAGTGGTCAAATTTAAATTAACTTACTATCTTATAAATTGGTCAGTTAAAATATATAGTGTACCTTGTGTCCTCTGAGCTGGCTGTCCAGCTGGCTGTAGTTTTGTGGCTGTGAATCCTGACTGCACAGCAGCCGCTCTGAGCCCAGCTCCAGGAGACCCCGCAGACCCTTCAGAAGAGCTTCACAACATCTTTGGTGCTCAACATTATTCTGTCCTGCTGATCTCCAACGGTCAAGTGCCAAAGTCAACGTGCTGCGCTGCAGACTCTAACAGAACAAACACTTGCATTAGTACACCAGAACTGATCCTTCGCTAAGCTGACCGATCCTACATTAGCAACTATTGCTAAGGCTACTATAAGACAAGTGTATTTGGAAAGTTTAAAATAAAATTTTATGAAAATTATGAACACACACAAAAAAAACCCCCGGTAAAACAAGGTACTTAGAGAGGATACCAGCAATATTTATTTTCTTAGTCTTGATAATTTTTTTAAATAAATCTTCAGATGGTCATGCTGTGTATTAAACGTACAAATTAAATATAATTTACATTACGAGGAGACAGCTTTGTATTAAGTTTTGTGTGGACTTTTCAAGTGAATTGATGATACCTTGATGCTTGAATAGAGTTTGGTCGTGTCTCTCATCTGTATTTCACTGGCATTCAATGCAGACACAGGAATCTCTAACAGATGCTGTCTAGTCTGTGTAGGCAGGAAACAAATAAGCATAGAAAGGCAGAATCAGTCTCATAGCTTCTGAGAAATGTGTTCTATCAGCCACTTGTCTGAATTTTTCTGATATAAATCAGAAAAATTTACTTTTTTTAAAACTAAATGTAAAAAAATAAGAAATTTGACTCAAATTGCAGATTAACTGCTTCACATTGTCCTTTCTCACTTAACTACACAACCGTATGTAACAGTAAAGACATTTATAATGTTACAAAATATTTATTTTTTAACTAAATTTTGTTCTTTTAAACTTTCTACTCAAAGAATCCTAAAAAAAAAAAAAAGAATCTTGCTTTCCACAAAAATATTAATCAGCACAACTGTTTTCAACATCGGTAAGAAATATATCTTGAACTACACATCAACATTATTAGAATGATTTCTGAATGATCATGTGACACTGAAGACTGGAGTAATGATGCTGAAAATTCAGCTTTAGATCACAGAAATAAGTAACATTTTAAAATATTTTAAAACAGACAAAACTTATTTTAAATTATAATAACATTTTACAATATTTGTTTTTATAGTATTTTTTATAGTATAGACTTTACTACCGTTCAAGTTTGACGATTTTTTTAATGTTTTTGAAAATGTCAAAGACTGGTGAATCCTGAATTCTTGTTAGATGTTAAGGTGACACACACATCAGAAAATACACAGACACTCATTCACTTGTTGGTTTGAGTAAGCCTTTCTGCAGGACTGACCTCTGAAGAACTGATATCCTGACATGACCCCAGTGTCTCAGATGTGTCCTTGAATGAGGTGAGAAGCTGGACCAAACTCTCTTGATATTCACCCCCTCCTCCTTCAGACTGTGAGAGATCACTGAGAGTTGCTGTGTGCTGAATTGAGTGTTGCTGAGACTGGCTGCTGCTCTGGCCAACGATGGTCTCAATCTGTATTTGAGAGTGGGAAGGGCGGTATTTAGTCATACAAATACTTCAAAATGGACTGTACTTCAAAATGAAATGTTTAAAGTTGGATTTCACATAGAATTACCAGCATTGTATCTTCCTGTGGCACACATTCTTTGTGCCGGGAGGAGAGCAATAGAGGAGCTGTGGCGTCTATGGGTTTTGTCTCTGTCTGGGTCTGGTCATCATCAGTAACATTTACTGCCTCTGCGTCGGGAGGTTTTGGGGTCAAACCTTCCTTACGAACTGCCATTTTCACTTGATCACTTGTACTCATTTCTGTGTTTATAGATACTTTGTTCAGATCTACAGATTCAGACTGTTTGATCAATTCACTGGGATCACTTGATTTTAACATGGTGATTTCTGAGTCTGTTCCTGGCTTTGCTGGTACTGCTTCAGTCACCTTAGTTTCTGGGTACTCGGTTAGTTTTTCCTTAGCTCTAGTTGCACTGTCAGGCTGCAGATAGCTATCATTTGTAAATTCTTCGAAGTGTTGAGATGTTAGTGGAGGTAGACAACTTGTCTCTTCGGTAACTGGTCTGCTGATCATGGCAGGCATTTCAGAGAATCCAGGAGGCTCTAGTAAACAACTTCCAGTGTCAGACTCCTGTAATACATGCTTAATTGCAGCAAAATCAGTTTCTTCTTCAGGAGATGATTCCTAAAAATGAAATAATATATATTTTTTTATTATCAGTGAATCAACTTTTCAGTGATTTTATCATGGGTAAAGCAAGTATTTTGGCATCTACAACCACCTTAACCGTGGTATAAAAAAACACTCCAATATTATAATATATTAATTACACCAATTTTCAATGAGTTGTTTTTTAAATAATTTTTTTAAATAAAATAATTTTAATTTTTTAAACTACTCCACTACCATTCCAAAGTTTGGGATCAAGGACACATTAAATTGATCAAAAGTGACAGCAAACAAATATTCAAAAGTTCAAATGTTACAATTTATAACAAATAATTTCAAATAAATGCATCTTTTGGGAATTTTTTTTTTTGTATATTTATATATTATATTACTCATCTAATCAGTAGTCGGTATTACACATTTCACAAAGAGGAATATGAGAAATGATGATGATGAATGATGATGATGATGTCTGCCTGCCTGCCATTAACCAATAAATCACAAAGTTTGTTCCTGAAAGTCAAGTAACTCCATTGGGGCAAGTCTATACCTTAGTGGCACACTCTGTTACAGCAGAGGCAGCATCTGTCTCCTCCAAAACTGTCTCATCTGGGTCCTGGTACAGAGAAAGAAAAAAAATGAGTAGAGATGATGGTCCAGAGTATTAGAAGAACAGACTTCCAAAAGACAATGGAGGACAGCAGCTGTTACTGAAAGAAGTGAAGGAGTTATATTCAGCATTCTGCAATAAATGCAGCCTTAGTCCACAGAAAGGAAAAGCAAAAGAGCTTGTTCGCAAAGCTGACTGAATTATAAACAAATCGAGACATTAATAATAGAATCAACTCTAATAACAGCAGTGTTGAGAAAATTTCGATCATGCAATTCCAAGACTAACAAAAGCATGAAAGTAATTGAAACAGGACCAATCCCTGTAAAAAATATAGTGAAAATAGCATAGCATAGAGATATATAAACATAAAGATTTGCATACATTTAGTTTTGTATATAATTATAGTTGTATTTGTATATTCGTATAATTTCCATTCATAAATTTATATAAATAAAACATTAAATGCTTGCAAACGAACAGCCATAGCAAAGAGGTCCAGAGTGTACAAGAGAACAGAAATGTTCTCTTATTCAGGGTTTAGCAAAGGGATGCATCAAGACTGGGAGATAAATTGGAGGTTTTGGAGGCTTTACCTCTGGAACACTGCATGTGAGAGTTCCTGAGGATGAAGACTGACTGTCTTCATCTTCCTCCTCATTGTAAGGGCCTTCCATTGACACCTGTTTCACCAGGGTTATGTGAGGACATATTATTCTTTAGGTTTTTACAGTGACAGAACTAATAAGCTGATTTAGTCTTATTTAGTCCTAAAACGGACTTATCCTCATCTTAGATGTCGTCTGAGCTTGAGTGGGCATGATTTTGAGGTGTGTATTTTTGATTGAGCTGCTTGACTTACCATCCCATCTCCGGAGTAAAAGTGTGGCATTGTGAATTCTGTGGTTTGGTCTGAAGGGAGAATCATTTCAGATGGTTGTCCAATAGAGACCTGAAAATAAAATCAGCAAACTATTCAGTTTCATCAAGTTTTAGAACTTGGACAAACCAACGCTACATGATAAAGATCATGAGAAAAGCCATGGGAGCATCTTTACCGCATACTGTTGCCTTTGCCAATAAAGCCATGTCTGTAATGATTTACTGATGCACTATATTGAGGTTTTAAAGCACTTCATTTTTTAAGAACAATCAGACAATTCAAGGTTCCCACACATCCCTTCTCTGAGTTGGCTTTAAATGCAAGGCTTTTCTCCTCCTCTCATTCCCATAGACATGAAAGTGAAGAGGAGAGGTCACCCGCCGGTCACGGTCACTAAAACTTGAACAAGTAATATGTTCAAACTAGATTTAAAAAGACCTTTGGTCTAATTAGATATTTCATTATAACTGTCTGCGTTTGATGCTGTAAATATTGTTAATGGATGTGTCAAAACTGGTTAAAAAAGAAGTTTCAACGCCTAACTGTAATTATTTTGATCTGAAAGCTCCCTATATAAAGGAGATAGCTGTACTGAAACTGAATTTTCAATCAATGTCCTTCTTATGGAATGGTATGGTATGGTATGGTATGGTACAATTCATGTAAAAGTTATAATTAAAAATGCCATTTCAAGCAGTGCAACAATTTAATATTCATCATTACAACTTATCTTTCATTAAAAACTAAAACCGAAGTATAATTATTCTGCACACTGTTTTCGTGGGCTCATAATAATTAAAAGACTGATGACAGAAATATTTGAACTTTTAAAAAAGCCATTCACACCATGAGAATATGTAAGTGACCTGCAAAATAAAATAACTTTTTAGAAAATGGTGAGCAGTTAATAAAGGTGCAGTCATTTTTTCTCAATAAAAAAGTTTGACCTCTAAAGAAATGAATACTGAAATTACTTTTGAAAACGGTTTCAAATAGTGAGCACTCATGTGAGATGAAGACTCTAGTCATATCAGCAGACTAATAAAAGAGGTTTTATTTTGCATGGAGCAATTACTATCAATGAATATGCTGCATACATGCCTCTAGGTGTCATTAGAGATGCGACTGTCAGCTCTATCATTACAAAAATTACTCTGTGACCCTTTAAAATTTACATTTTCCCATATTATCTTCCTTATAAGTTGTAATTTAAAATGTTTATGTAGTATAAAAAAAACAAGGTTAAATACCATAACCATCTGCTTTTCATTAACTAAATAAGCTAAAACGCACTCCAGCTCAGTAAACAAGAAACCTCTGACTCTTGGTAAACGAAAGCAAACTATGAAAGTGACAGACCCTTAGCGCTGTGCTCCGCTCCACACTGAGCTGCTGTAGCTCCTGGATGGGCTGCAGGAGCTCTTGAGCCCGCTGGAAGGCTGTGAGAGTTTGCTCTGCCTCAGTAGGAAGCCCTAGGCCTGGCCTGCAGCTCTCAATCTCATCAATAGTCCTCTTCATGGACTGGATATTATCCAGAATCACCTGTAACAGAAATTAGGAGTGATATGATATACTGTAAATGTTAACAGTCCAAACAGATGATAGAAATATATGACGCACAGTACCTGTATGTCCTCAAGATATTCCTCCGGAGAAATGTTCTCGGTGTCAGTAGTGGAAAGGATTGTTCTGATCTTGTCTATATTTTTCTCCATTCTCTTCACCTCTGTTTCAATGGCATCCATCTCCTACACATAAGTTATAAGTGAATTCCAATTAAAATATAGGCAACATAATAAAAATAAAAAATTGATCACAGTATTATATACTAGTATAAATAATTCCAGCAATGCTATGTAGGTCTCATAAACCCCACCAAATGATCTATGCATTGTTAGGGACAGGTAATAAAAACAGCTAATACTTATATTTTAAATGTTATGATACCAGTTTTTCTGGTTTCCCAATTTGCCCAATGCCTCAATTTGATGTACTTCTTGGTCAAATTTCCCATATTTATGATATATTAATGCAAACACAGTCAGCTACACTATTGTTAAAAAGTTTGGGGTCAGTAAGATTTTTTTCCCAGTAAGATATTAATACTTTTATTCAGCAAGGATCCTGGATTTTAGAATAATTACTTGAATACTTGATTTTATTGAAAATACCTGGGGAAAAAAGTCAAGCATGATTTACTTAATTTGTATTTTTTTACTATTGTAATTAACGGTTTTCAATAAAATGGTTAGTTCACACAAACACTACTGTTTTAATATTATTTTTTTGAAATGATGTTAATATATTTTAAATTAAAGGACGGTATTCAATGGCATAATTGTTTTGCTGTGGTATCGAAATGGGTAACAGGGATCATAAAATTTCACTGCTATTGATAAAACTAAAACTTGGTATAGTGACAGACACTGTAAATGCTAAGAAAATATGTAAATCTTACTGTAAATACATAATTCTTTATTGAAAGTAAAGATATTTCTTACAGCCGCTAGGTGCTGAAGGTGGGAGAGAGGGTCCAGGACGCTTTGCTGCATAAGTGTGATATTTTGTATAACGAGGTGGAGGAGCTGTTGTTGAGGAGTGGTGTCACACACTGAAGTGATCTCCTGCAGGGCAGGCAGGAAGGCCTCCAGAGATGCCCTGTATCCCTCCGATTCATCCAGCATCATCTACAGACACGCCACAAGAGTTGCTAACAAGTTGCTACATCCCATCTACACAAAGTATGGTATGTCTCACTAGAAGTGAACTGTAAACAGCTTCAGTGTAAGGCTTTGACCTGACCTTGAGGGAGTTGGCGTGGCAGTGGATGCATTTGGCAGTGGTGTAGGTTCTTGGGACGACCAGCCAGGACTGAGCCTCTTTTAACCAGCAGTTAGAGCTACTGAGTAAACCCTCATAGTCCTGTAGACAGGCTGGGATCTGATGGGAGCAAAACACAAGGCACAAGAAGTCATGGTTGCTATTCGTGGCATTATGTGTTGGCTTATGCTGTGAAACCAGGATTATGGGTAACGTCTGACTTTGCCGATGAGGGCGGTCCTGTGCTCGGCCTGTTTGGCTGTGGTCTGGTAGAGTTGCAGTGGCTCTGTGAGCTGGTCCATGAGGACGTGTGCTCTCTCAGGCTGTTGCTCACCCAGATCCTGCACCTCAGCCTCCAGCTCGGCTATCCGAGTGTGCCACTGGTCCAGCTCATCCCATATACGCTGCACAAACCCACAAAAAATGCACATTAGACTTTAATTATCAGTGTAGACATCATATTTCACTGGACACAAATGTAAAATGTGAAAGTTTCGTTTTGTTTGACATAAATTAGTCTTGGCATGTATAGCAGATGTTGTTTATAATGAATGCCACTGTTTGTTTTATACTTGTATTTTTCATCCAGGGCTGCGTTTCCTAAAAGCATCGTAAGCCTAAATAGACTAGACGGATTTCAGAAAAATGGCCTTCTATAAGAAGTGAGGAGCATTTATGGGTACAAGTTGGGAACCGGCCTACCTTACATATTTCAAGGGTGCTGAGTCCAAAAAAACTGGTACCCGAGCGAAATTTTTTGTTTTTTACCTTCTAATTTGCATATCAAAATGGCCGCCAAATTGCCTATCTTGCTCAGTCGTTGGACCATTTTCCCCTAGTTTTTTTGTAAGTAGGCAATCAAGATGAGGAAATTAAGTTTCTAAATCGATAGTCAAGGGTCAGAGCAAAGATATAATGGAGGCTCACCGCCTTTTTTATGTATATATATATGCAAAATACCAACTTTTAAGTTGAAATTAAGCATTATTTGTGTCATTTTTTAAGGCCGACATAAATATTCAATCAATATCATTCTTAAATTTTCCCAGTGTATATATGATATGTGATGTATTCCATATTACATAATAACTAAGAAAAACACCATTGCAAGTTGTCTGAGATTTATTTTTTTTATGCAAATTAAGCATTTGTTCTCTAAATTCTAAGACGGGAAAAACCCAGGTGAATAGTCTCTCTGTCACTCACATGCACGCGTGCGCAGGCCGCATACACACAAATACACACACCCCTCCCCCTCCGTGCACGCCGCGTCTCCATGAGAATGAGTGATCAACGTTGAAAGCAAGTTCGCAAAAGGTTGGTATCTCGTGAACACCTTTACACAATCACGCATTAAAAAGTGGTATAATCTTTTAAATTCTGAATATAATTTTGTCAGTGTGTTAATATCGACCCGAGAAGCGATTAACTTTTAGAAAGTTAACTAGTCGCAGGTAAATGTAGACGGGGAGGCCCAGTCTGCCGCCATACAGATATCCTGCAAGGTAATCCCGCTAGACAACGCCCACGACGAGGCCATGCCTCTAGTGGAGTGCGCTCTGACACCCAAAGGACACTGCAAGCCTTTAGAAGTGTAGGCCAGTGCTATGGCATTAACTATCCACCTGGATAGGCTCTGTTTCGATGCGGCTAGTCCCTTAGAACGTCCGCTGAACGAAACGAAGAGCTGCTCAGTCTGTCTGAAAACAGACGAGCGAGACACATAACCTCTTAATGCCCTGACTGGGCAAAGGAAGCTCGCGTCCTTTTCCTCGTTGTAAACCGGCAGGGCAGACAGGGAAATATCCTGAGCCCTGAACGGTGTGTTGAGGGATTTAGGCACGTAACCGTGTCTTGGTTTGAGTGTTTCAAATGTTTCATGTCCGATAAATGGATTGGCTCGAATGGGGCACCTTTCATGGCTTCCAAAACCGTAGAAAGGTCCCACATGGGGACTGAAGGGGGTCTGGGAGGGTTCAGCCTCTTGGCTCCCTTAAGGAAGCGGATGACCAGATCGTTCCTCCCTAGTGACTGGCCAGTCGCTGATTTAGTAAACGCTGCTATGGCCGCCACATAAACCTTGAGCATGGATGGGGTTCTGCCCTTATCCAGTAGCTCTTGAAGGAAGGAGAGAACTTCCGTAACCCCACAGTCTGGGGGTGAAAAGCCTCGAGCTCTGCACCAGCCAGAAAACACAGACCATTTTGAGGAATAGAGTTGTCTAGTAGATGGGGCTCTAGCCTGCGTGATCGTGTTTAACACTCCCTCCGGGAGGTTAGCGGGTACCCGTTGATGGCCCACACATGTAGGGACCAAAGCTCTAGGTGAGGATGCCAGATCGAGCCCTTGGCCTGAGAGAGGAGGTCTTTCCTCATCGGTATCGTGGGCCAGCGCATCCCTGCTCTTGGAGAAAAACTTCGGACAGTGAGCGGGACGCAAACAGGTCTACCTGCGCTCTGCCGAATGTCTCCCACAGCAGTAGGACCGTCTGCGGGTGCAGAGACCATTCTCTTGCTGGAACATTGTTTCTGGACAGTCTGTCTGGTCCCAAATTCAGGTGACC
Organism: Phoxinus phoxinus; assembly: GCF_949152265.1. Lineage (NCBI taxonomy): Eukaryota > Metazoa > Chordata > Actinopteri > Cypriniformes > Leuciscidae > Phoxinus > Phoxinus phoxinus. Next base: position 27,864,657 of record NC_136891.1, read on the forward strand.
AGGCACATGTGCTGCTCTCAATGAGCGCAGATTGTGCTGAGCCCAGACCAGGAGGTGTTCCGTCAGCCTGTAAAGGTTTCGGGACCTGATACCACCCTGGCGATTTATATAGGCCACCACTGACATGTTGTCCGAGCGGACCAAGACGTGGTAGTCCTTTATCTGGGGACAAAAGCGCCTCAGCACGTTGTCGACTGCCATCATTTCCTAGACAGTTTATGTGTAGAAGCTTCTCCCGTTCTGACCACTGGCCAAAGAACGGTCTGCCCTCGAGCAGCGCTCCCCATCCCGAGGTGGAGGCGTCCGTGGACACCACCTTCACACTCAAGGAAGTCCCCAGGTTTACACCTGACTGATACCAGTCGATTGCTCTCCAAGGTTTCAGAGCTGAGACGCATTTCTGATTGACCATGAGGCGAAACAGACCGGAGGCCCATGCCCGAGGTGGTACTCGCGCTTTTAGCCATTACTGCAGCGGGCGCATGCGAAGCAGACCCAACTGGAGTACTGATGATGCTGAGGCCATGAGACCCAGCATTTTCTGAAACATTTTGAGTGGGACTATTGTGCCGCAGCGGAAGGATTTTGTGATGCGCTGAATGTTCAGTCTGCGCTCTGGCGACAGTCGCGCTGTCATAGACAGCGAGTCCAGTTCTGTGCCCAGAAAAAATATTCTCTGACTGGGAGACAGCAAACTTTTCGCCCAATTGACTTTGAGATCCAGATTCTCGAGATGTTCGAGTTATATGGTCCTGTGTTCTATGAGCTCTGAGTGTGATCGAGCTAGAATCAGCCAATCGTCCAAGTCGTTCAAAACTCGCATGCCCCGAAGTTTCATGCACACTGTAAATGTACGTGGTGCTAGGGACAGGCCGAACGGTAGGACTGTGTATTGATATGCCTGGCCCTCAAAGGCGAATCTCAAGAATCGCCTGTGACGTGACGCTATTTGTATTTGGAAATACACGTCCTTCAGATCTATTGACATAAACCAGTCCTCTTGGCAAATCTGCGCGAGGATTTTCCTGGTTATGAGCATTCTGAACTGGCGTTTCACAAGCACTTTGTTCAGCTGTCTTAGATCTAGAATGGGTCTGAGAACCCTGTCTTTTTTCGGTACCAGAAAATATCTGCTGTATAGACCCCCTTCGCTCTGAGCTTGAGATAAAGGCTCTATGGCCCCTTTGCTCAATAGTTTCGCTATTTCGGCTCGAAGCAGATGAGCTACTTCGTTTTTTACCGTAGTTTCGACCCGCGCCATGTAACGGCGGGGACGTTGAGCAAACTGCAGTGAGTAGCCTCTTTTTATAATGTTCAGCACCCATTATGATACCTCGGGAAGCTTTGCCCACGCATTTGCGTGAATAGCTTGGGGTAGACACTGTTGAGTGTCTACATACACTGTTGAGTACAAATACACCAAAAGTACATCGTGGAAAGTCTGGAAAATGCACCATCAATTGCTCAGCAACCTCGGAATTGGTGATCTCACGGAGGAGACTCAAAGATCTTCAGAGGCTTTTTTCTGCAGAATATATGATGTGCATAAAACAGACTCTGTTGATGCAGCAAGGCATATACTTTTCTCCAGGACAGGTAAACCAGAAGCAATGCCGGCGACAAGCGATGCGCTCCACTTCCATCTGCTGAGAGTACACTACCAGGCAATCGTTTGGAGAAATGCTCACTATGCCACACCTGAGCTTCCTTCACCCTTGGACATGGGATGGAAACATGGCGGTTCAGGACTACAGCCCATTCTTATTTCACAGAATCCAATACCTGAAAGTTGCCTAGAAATGATCCTGTGTACCTGTAAAAAACAATGCACAAACACGCCAGTGCAAATGCCGAAAATCAGGGGTGTTATGCACTGCAATGTGTGCATGTCAGAGTGATGACTAATGTTCTTGTTTAAATGTGGAGTTGTAGTCTTCAAGTATACCAAGGCAAGGGGTAACCAAAGAACTTGGAAAAGGACTGCAGAAAGAAATACTAATCAAAATGAAATTCCAAAGACAAATGGCAGACAAGCAAACTAGAAAGGTATAAAAACAATTTAAAGAGGGAGTGAACTACAGAACTAAAAATCTAACAGAAAAAAGCAAAGCAATTAAGCTACAAACATGAAAGAAAATATACAGAAACAAGATGTGATCTGTAGATCTGTTCAAGGGAAGTTTCATGGTGTTTTTTTCCCTATTCACTTGGGTTTTTCGATGTTTTAATTAAGAGCATAAATGCTTTGTTTGCATAAAAAAATGAAATCTCAGACAACTTGCAATGGTGTTTTTCTTAGTTATTATGTAATATGGAATACATCACATATCATAATATACACTGGGAACAAGATAGAGTGATATTGATTGAATATTTATGTCTGCCTTAAAAAATTACACAAATAATGCTTAATTTCAACTTAAAAGTTGGTATTTTGCATATATATATACATAAAAAAGGCGGTGAGCCTCCATTATATCTTTGCTCTGACCCTTGACTATCGATCTAGAAACTTAATTTCCTCATCTTGATTGCCTACTTACAAAAAAACTAGGGGAAAATGGTCCAACGACTGAGCAAGATAGGCAATTTGGCGGCCATTTTGATATGCAAATTAGAAGGTCAAAAACTCACAATTTCGCTCGGGTACCAGTTTTTTTGGATTCAGCACCCTTGAAATATGTAAAGTAGGCCGGTTCCCGACTTGTACCCATAAATGCTCCTCACTTTCACTTTTTGGGTACATCCCATCTAGACTAAAATTGATCGTAGAACAATTGGCACCAATTGTTGCTGTTGGGAAACGCAGCCCTGCTCTGTTCTGTTAAATGTTTGATTTGTTGTGTTGTGAGGGGAATTAAAACTAAAACTTGTTTATAGTGTTTATAATGTTTGTAAATGCTTTGTTTTAGTTATCGGTATAATTATGGCATTTCTGAATGTAATAATAATGACTCATACATCGGTGTTCTTTTCTTGTCAGGTCCAACTTATGTTCCAGAAAATACGGTATATACATAAAATAAAAGATAAAATTAAAAAAACAATAAAAGTATAAGAAAACCAATAAATAAGAGAATAAACAGAACTAAATAAAACACAAAACTAAGTAATGAGAGAAAAAAATAATAATGTTATGTTTTCCTGAGTATTTTGTCCACTGGTAATTGATGGAAAGATATTTTCAATAATGTGCATGTGGAGGTGAAAAGGGAACAAGTACCTTTTGTGTACGTTCAGCCTCAGAACAATTAGGACTTGTTTGCTTTAGCAGGGCATGCACACAATTCAAGCCCACCGTCACCTCTCCAACCTGCTCAACCATTTTACTAAGAGGACCATTTCTCTCCATGACCATGGCCAACTGAAACAGAGTTACATTTGTATTAGGGTAATTTAAACAACCCAAGACACTCAAGTGTGTGTTATATACAGTATATAAAACAATTTTGGAGGTTATAATGGAGACTGGCTGCCTTTTTCATAAGTTTAAAGGATTGTTTTATTTTATAATTTATTTTAGAATCCCTTATTGATATCTATATTCATATAAACATGCTCATTAATAATATGCATATACATACACACAATACACTTTTTCCGACATTAAACACACTCTACCTATAGCTTAAACAGTGCTTGATCTCACAGTATAATAAAATTAAAGATAAATAAAGTAAATACTTTGTCCTTAGCCTCCTGCAGAGAGACGTTGAGCTCGTTCTGTAAGATTTTAATCTCTGATGGTACACAGCTCCATCTGGTTTGCACTCTGTCTATGACGTCCTGCAATCGAGCCTTTTGTGAAACCAAATCCACTTTGACTTCCTACAGTGTGATACAACACAATTAATACAATATCAACAGCAAACACTGCAGAAACAGACTCTCCCTGTAAAAAAAAAGAAAGAAAAAAAACAGCCCATAAAGCACCAACCTGTAGTTGTTCAGCAGCTGACTCGGACTGTAAAACCGTCAAAAGAGAGAGAACGTTCTGCTGAATGGCACTCATCTCCTCCTGCACACGGCCCGACTCCTGGATCTCAAAAAGCACCTCCCGACGGATCTTATTGCTCTGATCTCTGAGACTACGTATGAAAAAGAAGGTCTGTAAATGTAGAGTCTGAACATTTCCTCAACATATAAATGTTTATGTGCATGTGTGTATAAGTCTTACCTTCTGCACTGACCCTGTAAAGACTGCAAGTCCTGACAGATTTGAGGAGAAACTTTCAGCTGCTGCAAATTTGAGACCCCAAGCAAACGTGCCACATGGTGTTGTAGAGAGGCAAGTGTATGATGTTCCTGCTCAATCCTATCTTGAAGGTGCTCAGTGAGGCTTAGAACACCCTGAAGATCCACCATGGATCCCGTCACCATAGATGAGTCAGGGAGATTATTCTGCAGACTGCCAAGACCATCCTTTGATTTATTGAGCTGCACAGCAAACCCAAACATGAAGAGAAATTAATTAATGCACAGCTTACTTCATTAATCATATTACAAGCTGGACATATAAATAAAATATATGATTAATTGTCTATTTTATAATATAAACATACACGTATAACAAAGTCTCTCCACTCTGCTTCTTTATGAGACGTGCTGGCTTTGAGTGATTCCACTCTGCACTGCAGCACTGCCCAAGACCTCAACAGATGTCCCAGCATCAGATCCACAGGAGCATTGCATCGACGACCTGGGCAGCTTTCCCTCAATTCCTCCAGTCTTTTAGCAATGTTCTTCAGCTCTGTCTGGAGCACCTTTAGATGAAGACAATTTCAACGCATGGTAATCTAGCATACTAGCATTGTTACGAGATGAAAAGTAGCACAAGGAACCATTCATACACCATAAAAACTAGAATTTTAGGAGTAAGAAGGGCAGTATATTATCAAGCAAGTTTTCATTGGCCCCCAAATCATTTCGAAAGCTTAAAGAGTATAACCAAGCACAACATGCATGATAAACGGATTAGGTTCTTCTACATGGTGACTATTAATAGCATATAATGACCACAAACCTTTACTTTCTGCTGTTGTTCTTGGCAGGCTTCAGAATCAGTCGGTTTTTGACTAGAGCATTTTGAGATTTGAGAATCAATGTTTTTGAGAAGTTGGTTCATTTCTTCATGGTGACTCATGTGCACAATTTGGTCTCCCATGCACCTAAATTGTAGCAAAAAGAGTTCAACCATTAAAGGCAGCTAAATAAAACTGCATTTAGTACGTTTCATTTAACCAAATAGATGTATTCCATTCAAACTAATTGGAAACATTTTCCTCTGAAAACATGGTCTGAAACAAGTAATCTAAGTATATGGCAGACATTTAAAGAGCTTTTTGAGAACATTTTGGTTATTTGTGAAAGTATTTTTTTCCGTTCTATTATCCGTCCCCACGCAAAACAATTATACAATGATTTTCCAATTTGATAAAAAAAATCTCAACATCAATCAAAGAACATTGTGAATGCAACAATCTGAACCATAGGACAAGGTCATCAATTTTGATTAAAAAATAAATAAATAAAAACTTGTGATCAAAAACGTGCTTATAAGAGTATGGCTAACCTCTGTAAAGCCTTGAGTCTGAGTTGAGCCTGAGCTTCTAATTTGGCATCTTGTACCAGAAGGTGACTAAAAACCTCGATATGAAGCTGCTCAGTTAGAGGGATGGAGAGGCATGTCTGCTGGGGTACGCAAGCACCAACTTCAGACAAGCGGGCCTGGAAACCCTCAACCAGAGTGCTGAAAATCTGCTGAACATAGAGATGTTCCTCTGTGTATCCTTTGAAGCCAGTAGATGGAATAATGAGATTGGATCTGATTTGCTGAAAGAAGGTTTCTGCACCCTGAACAGTCCAGCTGTAACGCTTCAGTGCCTCCCGAGCTTGGACAAGCTTGTCCTGCAAAACAAACAAAAAAAAATATTATTAGAAAGTTGTGAATGTGAGTTCACTGTCTTTTTTTCCCCATCAGATTAAATATAGACTATGTACCATGATATTTATGACAAGAAATGTCTTTCAAATTAGTTTTTGTTGAGGACTGCATGTAAAAACAGACATTACCAGTATAGTCTACTTCAAAAATAAACTACTCTTATGAGCTGTTCTTTTTTTTCTTTTCTTTTTTTAATCAAACGCAATTTGGGTGACCAGTTTTGCCCAACTGTAGATGATGATGATGATGATTTACTCTTTTGAGCCGATTCTTTTAATGAAGTTTAATGAAAAAAGACGAGTTACTGGTTCAAATAAGTCTAAAACACTAGGAAACAGAGCAAATGGATATTACAACAACTGAATCAGAATTAAATCGAATCAAAATCAATTAAGTTTAATTAGGAAATCTGTATTAAAGGGATAGTTCACCCATAAATGAAAACTACCCCATGAATTACTCACCCTCAAGCCATCCATGGTGTATATGACTTTCTTATTTCAGACGAATACAATCGGAGTTATATTAAAAAATGTCCTGGCTCTTCCAAGCTTTATAATGGTAGTGAATGGCAGTCCTGACAGATCTGACAGTCCAAAAAAGTTCATCCATCCATCATAAAAGTACTCCACATTTAAAACTTTATAAACTAAAATAACTAGCTTCCTGTAGATGCCCATATGCATTGATTTATGGTTAAAGAGTAACCCCCTGACCTGACACATGATGTATTGACAAACCCAGAAGTGCAGAGGATAGAGCAAAAAAAACAACACCACCAATCACAAATTGGAAGTCGAAAATGTCAGAAGATTTCAATATAAGAGAAGAGGAGCTTGAGTGTTTCCTAGCCCTATTTGTTTGAACCGCAAGAGGCATCAAAGTTTACACTACTCCTACGTTAAATACATTGCGTCTTTTGGCGTAGGCTGTCTGCCAGAAGCTAGTGATTTCATTTATAAAGTTTTAAATATGGATATTTTTCTTACAAAAACATCTCGCTTACCACTTCCACCCATTTTTTTTGAAAATAAGGAACGCCATTCAATCACATAATAAAGCTTGGAAGAGCAATGATATTTTGTAATATAACTCAGATTGTGTTCGTCTGAAAGAAGAAAGTCATATACATCTAGGATGGCATGGGGTGAGTAAATCATGGGATCATTTAAATTTTTGGGTGAACTATCCCTTACGCTGGGTTCACAGTCACACCGGACGCGGAAGCGGAGCGTAACGGAAATTCACGCGCGGTCCGGCACGTGCCTGTTCACACCAGACGCGTATTCTTCGCGGAGGTCGACAAGCGCTTCTGCTCAGTTATTGTTTATTCAGAGCTATTTTTTACATCATGGGTAAGTAAATAACCTCATAAAATGAATACACCATGTTTCTGTAACCAAGAAGTTTGTACACTTCTTTTATTAATCCGTTGTCGAGACACACACGCAGCCAGAGAGAGAATATGGTAGACAGTAGTAGTGTAGATATACCGTTGAAATATACATCCTCTCTTCAAATTTATTAAATCTATTTTCCTCTTCCTGTTTCCCAGTGCGAGTAATTTGACATCATCCATTTTCACTTATCAACTCCTGCCTGCCTCTCTCTCTCGCTGTTTCCCTGTTTGTTTGTGTGTTCTCGCGGTATTTTAATTTGAAAATTGACACGGATCACTCGCGACTTGCGCAAAAAATAGACCAGACGCCGAAACTGGCGCTTCACGGCGCGGGCCGTGTGAACGACACCATAGGTTAACATGGGCGCCGAAAGGAAGCGGCCTCCGTTCCGCGTCGCTTCTGCGTCGCTTCTGCGTGCGGTGTGAACCCGGCGTTAAAGTTGCAGCCCTACTAGAAATTCTTCAAAATAACAAAAGTTGTCAAATACATATTTGAAGAAAACTACAACGGTTACAAAAGCAGTATTCTATTGGTCAAGTAGACATGTTAATAGTCATTTTAACATGCATGGTCACATGGAACTTACCATATGCACATTACAATCATTAAGAGTTCTCTGGCCAAGATCAACTGTCATCTGGTAACTTTCAGCCTCTTCTCCTTTCCCGCAGCCCTCCAACATTTGAATTACTGACTCAACGGCCTGGACAAGTGTCCAGTGCTTTCTCAGCTCTGCATCAATAGTCTTATTATCTGGCTCCATGCAGATGGTCTTCTTCAGCTGCTGCCTGACACTGTTGAAGAGCTCAGCGAGTGGACTGAGGTCTGTGGGACTGCCAAGTCGCTCCACCAGAGAGCACTGGAGGGTTTTAGCCTCGTTTTTGACTGTGAGCTCCCAAGAAGCAAGCTGCTCAATGACCAAACAAATCTTTTGCCTTTCTGCTGTCAGCTGGGATGGATGAAGATCTTTTGAAATGGCCTCCAGGTGGTCAGCGGCCTCTTGACATGTTATTCTCACCAGAGGCAGCTCCACTAGGACAGCCTGACAGACACAGAGCCTAACGTCAGTTCCTACATGCGAGTCTACAATATGCGACAAGCTCTTCTTTACTGCCTCTCTGGAATTCTCCATGTGCTGCCTTGAAGTGAGGTACTCCTCATGCTCTTTGGCTTGCTGCTCCAGCAGATCTATTCTCCTCTGTAGGTCTAGTACAGCATGGAGCATCTCTTTCCTCCGAGGTTCAGGGCAGTGTGGAATTTCCTGCACCTTGCACAGGAGCTCCATCAGCATGTGCTTAACGGATTCAAGAGCCGAGAGAGAGTCTCTTGTTACGGGATACTTCTGTCTCATGACATCAGCACTCAACTGTCTCAAGCTCTTCTGAATGACGTTATGCTCTTCAGCAGACGATTCCTGAGAATGAAGGAGCTCTTCAAACACCCAGCACGAGGCCCACTTACGGTTCACAACTCTAGAGACTTCTTCTTTTAAGGCTGTAAGCCTGTTGATAAGCTGAAAGCTTTCGGGTACACTCAAAACGTTATTCATAGTCTTGGTTTCATCTAACAGAGACTCCAAGTTTTTCGCTTGTCTCTCAGCATCCTTCAAAGATTCAGTGGATACCTGAAGCTGAACCCTCAATTCTGGGATAGTAATTTTAGGTTCAGAGACCACCGGTTTACCAGACTCTTTTTCCAATACTGAGGTCAACCAAGAGCTGCTGTCAGTGATCTGTTTCCACAGTCTTTCTCTAATATGTAACATTCTGTTCATTTCTACAACTGCACATTCAGTCTTCTCAGAAATATTATTATACAAATCCTCTAAGGAATCGAGGGTGGGTAACATGGCTTTGGAATCCTTCTCGTCGAGACCTGTAACTTCCTCTCTAAGCTCTTTCAAAACAGAGGCCAACTGAAACCTCTTAAGAGATGTTTCAGACTGCAGTTTTTTCATGTGGTTGACCTCGTGACTTGCCTCTTCAGGGTACAGGGACAACCTCCTTCTCCTACTGACTTTGCTTTCTGTTTGTTTAGCCCATGTAACATAGTCACTGATGATCCTAATGATCGGTGAACAATCATTGCCATTTGAAGTCTGAGAGCTGAGCTTCTCCTGAGTCAGAGCGAGTTGAGAATTCAGACCCTGCACTGCATCCTCCACATCTCTAAGCTCTTTCTTTCCCAGTGGACCCAAGGAAAGAGCCTGAGAGACCTCAAGAATGTACGAATAGCGCTCAGTCAACACTCCCAAGTCTGCAGTTCTGACCGTCTCATGTAGTGCACTTTGCCAGTCTATCGGTCTGTGAGAGCTGTGCGAAAGACAAACTGACTTCTCCAGAAGCTCCAGTTCACATTGCAGCTCTCTGGCCTCTTGTAGGAGTCCAGAAACTTCTGCAGTGCAGACATTAGCGTGCCACAGACTCTTTGAAGCAGCCCACTCCACAGTCCTCCATCTCTCCTGTAACGTCCTAAAAGGTTCAATGCAGGCCACAGGTCCCTCTGCCTCGTCCAGATGGACTGAGATCTGAGAGCATGTCTGTAGGAGCTCTTCAAGTATGCCTCTCTTCTTCTGCATGCTCTTTAGGAATGCACTCAGCTTCTCTTCTTGCAGGATGCTACTTTCAATGCAATCTCTTCAAAATGGTGAGAGAAATGGGGATTAATTTTCATTGTCTATACTACCAGTACAGGTTTAGACACACCTACTTGTCATGACTATTCTCCAAATTTTAGAGTAAGAGTAAAGTCATGAATTAATAACAGGTATAGGAAACATTTAAACAAAAAAAATATTGTGTGTCAACATGAAATCTTAAAATGTCATTTTATCTTTACTTTGCTTTCATATATTTTACTGTTTCAGAATATTAATTAAATTATAAATCCTTTACTCCCAGTTGATCATTCAAACAAAGCATGAACACTAGAGCCCTATCTGGACAGGACAGGACTAGGACTAAATTTGTGACCTATGGAAGTCAGTGGCTACAGTTTGGTTACGAACATTCTTTAAAATATCTCCTTTTGTGTTCAACTGAAGAAAGAAACTCATACGGGATGTATAACATTTGGAATAACAATGAAGTAACAAGTAAATGATGAGAAAATTTTCATATTTGAGTGAACTATCCCTTTATGGATCGTAAAAATATATATAAAATCATTGCATTTTATAATCATCTCATCTATGTTAAAGATGAATTCACAAACACACACACAGAAAATGTCAAAAAGGGTACTCACTGCGTCAGTGTGCTGAGCTCAACCTCCAGGTTGTGTAGAGTATCCGTGAGAACACGTTTTTGCTTGTGAAACTGTGTGACCTGCTGTAGCTGTGCCTTTTTAAATTCTGCCATTGTTGAGGTTTCCAGCAGTACTCTGTTCCATCTCCTCTCTATGGCCTGCTCAGGCTCTGTTAAGCATCCTGCACCAGATTCATTCTGAGGCAGTCTGGCCACCTGATCCATGACGCATTGCCGGTAGATCTATGTACGGAGGGATGTAATGTCATAATGTTTGTTAGTTTTATTTTAAATACTTTAGTTTGAAAGTTTGATTTGCAAGCCAGTTTTGCATGCATAAGCATCACGGCTCAATGTGTCAGAATGTGTGTGCTTTATGTTCTGCTTCATTTAAAGTCATATGTTTTGTGAGGGATTGTTTGGGCTGTTTTTAGGTTAGCTCTTCATGACTACTGACATCTTTTACTGTCAACAGCTGTTCACAGCAGGAGATTTTGGAGAAACCAGTCCAATGAAGTAATGTACTGTACCTCAGCTTCTTCTAGCTGAAGAGTCATATGTGCAATGCTGAGTTGGGCCGGTCGGTACCGGCATCTGAAAACCTGCAGGATAGTCCATGCCAAACTGTTTTTAGACTCTGAGAGTAATGAGTTCCGAAACCAGGAATCCTTCCATGGTCTAGTTTCCTGTAAAAAATAAAAGTATGCAAATTTGAAACTAAACTGAGAAATTGAAACCGCAGACAGAGAAAATGGTACAGTTCAAAGCAGCACAGAGCAAAGGAAATCCTTCCTTCCTGTGCAATTTCCTCCCAGCCTTGAGGGAGTATAGGGTCTTCAAGTCAAAGACCAAAACGAGTTGATTAACTGATAACAGTCAGTTGTATTTGAGAAAAAAAAGTATTTCTTGGTTTCACCTTAATAGACACAGAAATGAAAACTGTATTCTTTTTCTGTTAAAAGCCCAAAAGTTGAATGCACCAAAGTTCTTTAAGTTCTTCAAGTTATTCCTTAAACAATTTAGAACAAAACCATAATGTGTTCACATACAGTACGTACCTCAGAACTGTGACTGGTCACCAGAGGTGGCTGAACATTAGTGATGGTGTTCAGTAAAGTGGCCCACACATGTGTCCCTGTAGGCTGCTCCGCATGGCTCGTTTTATCTTCACCGGCTGCTCCTGATCCTCTGTTTTCAGATGATTTGTTCCTGGTAGATGGATCTGAATTGGCTCTGTGCATTTCTTCATACTACAATAAGGAAAAAGTATCAAAGTTCAGATTTCAGGGCAAAAGTTCACCACAACGCCGCTTGCACCTGCTGCCAGAGCTCGTTTAAAAGAGAAACACAGTTCTGTTCTAAATTCCTAAGTCACAGTTTCAGAAAAACAAGGAATGCTGCCCCGTTTGGGAAAATGAGTATTTCCTCTAAAAGGCGTGGTGTGCCTTCAGGGCTAAAACAGACTTAGGAGAAGCAGTACTGCAAGAACTAATGCCAACAAAATGTAGTTGGTATAAGGAACCCAAGTTCTTGCTCATTGAAAATATTGTATTGTACGACAAGTATTGTAAGACAACTTCTATATGAAATCAAATAGATAAAATATATGCAGCATATGTGCCACAATATGACCATGATAAAGGGTAGAGGGTGATATATGTTAGAATGCCAACACATGGAATGGTATGAATGATGCAGGTGGCCTATGAAGAATCAATCAAATGAATAATATAAAAATAAAAATAAATGGCAAAAAGCATTTGTTAATGTATATTCTAAAATGTATTAAATACATATAAATACATACAACTTTTAATGAACAAATGCTTTTTGCCATTGCAGCTTAACAATTACACCAAAATATAAGAGGTAAGGATACAAATAGTTCACCATTGTTGAGCAAACGGCTTTGAGTGCACATAAAATTGCGCAATGAATTCCAGCATTTCACACAGCTTGGAATAATGATTGCACATTCAGATAATGTTAGATCTTTCAGATTATTATTTTTAAACCATGGCCATCCTACATATTCCAAAAGGAGAAAATACATTAAAAGCACTGTAGGTTCACAACTTCTGTGAAATACAGCTACTACAAATGACGTTCTTCTGAATCCTGCTAAACAATAAGGTTAAAAGGTTTTAAATGAACACATTCAATTCACAAAACACAAGTGTTTGAAAAGCATTTAATTCAAGTACTGAACATGACCACCAAGATGTTTGTGAGTGATGTTACATTTTTACAAGAACACTTACCTGCAAAGGGAAACTGCCATCTGAATCATCTGTCCTCTGAGCTTCAGCATGGCGGAGCTGTGACTTTGATGGCACTGCAGTACGGGTTTGTATTATACATTCAGCTCTCATAACGGATGAAGCATCTGTTAGCATTGTTTCGGAGTCCTCTGTATGTGCTGACTGTACAGTCTCCATTGCGGCTAAGACCACACTATCTGTGGCTTCTTCGACAAGTGAGATGGTAACAGTCTCAAATTGTTCATCCTTAGTGTCAGTTTGTAGAAGATTCAAGGTCTCTGGCTGCACAGTGTCCACAACTTTTGTTAGTTTGTCTTCTGTGCTCAATGATTTTGCAGTGTTTGGGTGACTACAGTCTGAAGACACAGTCAGTGAAGTGTCTGTGACGTCCAGCAGCCTGACCTCAGAAGTTTGAAGCTTTTCTGAGTCCGTTTTATTCTTCTGTTCAGATCTAGATGTCTTCAGCATTCTACAACTGCTATTGCTTGCTTGTTTCACACCAGCTGATTTCCTGTTCTTCTTCCTAATTTTAGCAACATTTGAAGTCTTTTTAAGTGTGTTTGCTTCATATGAGGGCTCTGCAAATTTGTTTTTCTCATCCTCATCATGCTTCTCCAGCATTATGACATCCCGCTGATGAACTACTGAGCACAAGTCATTGCCTTTTCCAGTGTGGACAGCCATTTGGCTTGATGTTTCTGCATCTATGATTTCACGTTGCTTCTCTTTTTCACCTTTTCGAATGTCAATCTCCATAATCTCATGGGTTTTGGGCTGGACTACTTCCTTCTTTCCTGGCTGTATTTCAGAACTACATGATTTCACATTGTCCATCTCTGAAACACCTCCTTTAGCCTCTTGGCTTTCAGGTTTCTCAGTGCCAGAAAAGCTCCTTTGTTGATTTTTTACATCTGTGTGGGAGAATTGATCTGTGGACGAGTCTTCAGGGCCTGATACATTATCATCAGACAGTAACTGACACTTGTCTGATGATAATGTAGGAGAATCAACATTGAGGATTATGGTAAATACTTTCTTTGCATTTCCAGTGCTTGCATGATGGTTCTCTGTGGATGAAACCATTGGGACAAATGCTTGAGTAGGTGAGTCCTTCTCATATTTAGGCCTGGAATCAAGGCCTGGAGTAGAATGGGTGGGTTCAACATTATCAGTGTAATGGTTTTCATTAAACTGCACTTCTGATGTGGAATGAAAATGAAAAGGCTCATCAGGAGAGCATATTACAGCATGTTTTTCATCTACAGCTACATCAACATTTGGTTTGGCTTCCAAGAGTTTCAAAGCATCCTCGGATCTTTCTATGTTCCTATCATGAACAACTGAAACAGTATCCCATTTAGTTGTAGAAGTTGGGATAGCTTGTGCCACTGGGCTCTGGTTGGGTTTGGTAAGATCAGAGTCCAGCACTATGGTAAATACTGGCTTTTGGCTTCCACAAGATGAGCCATGAGAGGATTCACTGTCATCTTCTCTTATTACAGATCCAGTTTCACCCCTCTCTTCATATCTAGACACGGACTTCTGATAATCTGTGTCATGGCCTGGAGGGAGGTTCTCAACACCTGCAGTTGCTTGTTGTGTTGAGAAAGATAAACATGATGTATCCTCTGTTCCACTGACTTCCTTTGTGGGCATCTTTACATTCATAAGATACAAGTCATCCACTACATTGCCAGTGGCAACCTGCAAAACAAGTAAAATAACTACTATGACTCAAGAACATAACATAATTCAGCAATATACAGTACTGTATGTGTGTTTTTTCAATCCCTGGGCATTTTTTTTATAATCTATAATGAATACTGCATCCTTTCAATTTCGATAGTCTAAATCAGGAAAGTTCTACACTGGTCTCAGAAGATCTTTCAATTCAGTGCTACAGAAGAAGAAAAGCATGCATGTTTGCACTGACATGAGGGTACGTAAACGATGACAGAAATTTTCCTTTTACGCAGAACTATCCTTTTAAGACATAATGTATTTAACTTATGGGCTTTCCTCTTTAATTTTAAGATTTACACTACCATTACAAAGTTTTGGCTCAAAAATTAAATACTTTTAATTATTTAATAAATAAAAATAATAATAAATAAATTATATATATATGTATATATTAGCAAGAAGATCAAAAGTGTTACAAAATATTTATATTTCAAATAAATTGTTCTTTTGAACATTCTATTTATCAAAGAATCCTGAAAACAATTATAATTTTTACACAAAAATGTTAAGCATTTGATCTGTTTTTAGTATTTAGTAATAAAAAAAATATTTCTTGAACACCAAATCTGCATATTGGAATGATTTCTGAAGGATCATGTTAGACTGAAGACAAATAATGATGCTGAAAATTCAGCTCTGCCATCACAGGAATATACTATATATTAAAATATATTAAAATAGAAAACAGTCATTTGAAATTGTAATAATTACTTTTAAACTGTTTTGATCAAATAAATACAGCCTTGGTGACAATAACAGTTTTTAAAACTATTTTTAAACCTGTTTTGAGAAACCATGAGGCAGGTACATGAGCACAATAATGCTGATGATGACATCAGAAAAGCAGAGCAAAACACAGAAAAACAAAGATTTTTGGCAAAACAAGAAAGTAAAAAACAAGCAATTAAAAGCAATGAGGTGGCGTCCTACATTAATAGCCTAGAGTCCGTGCAGAGAGGGCACTCCATTTAGCAGGCTAGAACACACTGATTCTGTGCCCACACCACAGTAGTACACTCAATGACTTCACTCCTGCTGACCCCAAAGCCAGACCCACAAAAAAACATTTACTCATCCTCATGTCGTTCCAAACTTGTATGACTTTCTTTCTTCCGCAGAGCACAAAAAGATATTTAGAAAATTTAGTTTTGAACATTCTTCAAAATATCTTCTTTTGTTTTATGCAGAAGAAAGAAATTTAATACAGGTTTGGGACGATATAATAAGGCAACTGATAATTATATACTGGAAAAGAAATATACCTTAACTGCTCGTAACTGTTTTCAAAAAATGTCTTGTAAAAAAAGTGACATAACACTAACCTGAACTGAATGGAGTTCCTCTGTGGATACTCCAGGCTGCTGAGGCTCATTGCATTGTATAGAGCTCTGAACTGGATCAGAGTCCCCTTCCCAAGTCCTCAGGGCTGATGCCTTTCCAAACAGAGTCTGAAGGTCCTGGGAGACAGCAGCCTGGCCCTCTGGAGCACAGCTTGTCTGCAGGACTTCCGACACTTTCTCAACCTCCAGAAGGTTTCTTTCCACTTGCTCTATGGCCTACCAAGAATCCACCAAGTTAGTCTTATTACCGTACATTACACGACTAGACTAATCGATTAGTAGACTAAAACTGATTAAATAATGAAAATAAATAAATACATATATATATATATATATATATATATATATATATATATATATATATATATATATATATATATAACACACACATTCTTCACCTTTATATCCACTGTATAATATAATTTATTGTATGAAATTATAATAAAATTTTGTATAATGTATGTACAAAAATATATAAAGTGTACTTTAGTTTTCTGAAAGTGTAAACGCATCAAGAAATATACATTTAAATAATCAAAGGTTCAACTTTGCAATGCAATTGCTTTCTTTGCCATTTTTTATTGAATTTTTGTAAAAAAAAAAAAAAAAAAAAAAAAAGAAGCAATCAAGCCTCTGTATCCCAGATAATTTCAGCTGTTCAAAAATAAATTTGCTTTAGTGCGTCAGATGTTCTTTTTTCTATATGACGAACTGAAATGGAATTTGAACTGCTGTCAACAGTCAGTGCATAACTCTTACTACAGTAGTTACTAAGAAACAAAGTTCTCAAAACTAAAAATGTTCTCAATAAAACTGCTTTGTATTTCAGTTCAGGCCACTTTAAAGATGCAGGCCCTTAAAGAACAAACAGACAGAAGGGCTAAAAATTACCTGTACAGCTGTGTCACTCTCCTCAAGTGTGACCTTTCTGTTCTCATCCTCAGAAAACTGAAATTTCCCCTTGAGATACAGTTCACTGGCCAAGCTGCACGCCTGCTTTTTGAAGTCCTTCAACTCAAGAACTTCAACTTCAAATTGTGCCTTCCCTCCATGCTTCTGTTCCTCTGCTTTACCATTAGATTCAGACTGTAACTCAGGCGCAGTATATTCAGTTTTTTTAGTCTTAGGTTTGATGTGCTTAGGGTCTTGGACCATCTGATTTCCAGGCCTGTTAGGGTTCATTGCTTGCTCTCTCTTCGCTATGACCAGCTCTCTGGCCGCGCAGATGCTTTCTTGAAGGTGAGCTCCATCTTCAGCCAGTGCCTGCAAGTTTTCTAGACCTGCAATGCTGGCCAGAAGATCTATCTGCTGTAGTAACTCATCAGCCTGCTCGGTCTCCGTTTGCAGCTGCTCCAATAAGCCCTGTCAGTTGAAACGGTTACATTAAAGAATTAGTACATAAAAAAAAAATTGGGGTAAACAACTGATTGAAATTTTGAACTTATGTCGTTCCAAACCCGTAAGACTTTCATTCATCTATGCAACACAAATGAAGATCTTTTTGATGAAATCCGAGAGCTTTCTGTCCCTCCATTGTCAGCTGCGCAACTACCACTTTAGTTTGACACTTCATAAAGTTCATAAAGAGATCGCAAAACTAATCCATATGAATTGAGTGGATTACTCCAAATTTTTTGAAGAGACACGATTGCTTTGATGAACATAAAATTTTGACTTTTATCCACATAAACATTCATCAACGCACATATCAGTTGTAGTAAACGGAAGCTCAAGCATGTTTGCTTGACGTGTGAGCACCAATGAGGTTTATTCTCATGTGTCTCGCATGTTTGAGCTTCCGCAAAAACCAATGAGGTTTGTTTCCTGTGCATCAAGCAGGTTCGGTTAAGCTTTTCACTGATCAATGTTTATATGTGAATAAAAGCCTGTGAAATTATTTTTTTTCATCATGAAAAGCGATTGTGTCTCTTCAGAAAATCTGGACTAAACCGCTCAATTCATATGGATTAATATTAGAAATCTCTCAGATTTCATTAAAAATATCTTCAGTTGTGTTCCGTAGATGAACGAAAGTCTTACAGGTTTGGAACGGCATGAAGATGAGTAAATGATGACAGAATTTTCTATTTGAACTAACCCTATAACATGTTTACTGGCACAATTCAACCTGTCACTCACATGGCATCACAGCAATTGCAAAATACAACCATCCAATGGCCCAATCAATTGCCCATGAACAAAATCCTAAATGTGTTCTTGTTAAAGAAGGGTTGTCACTTGGATATACGTCACAATAGGAAAGAAAAGACTATCACAACTTCAATTTCATGTAGATTTTGAAATATAAACGTTCACCTGGATGATGTTGAGGGCATGTGGGCTTTCAGGTGTGGTCAGTGTGCTCAGAGCATTTGTAATAGTTTGGATGGAGGACAGGTGATCTGTGATATCAGACGCCACCTGGCCTTTGGCAGCAACTAGCTGTCTGAAAACATCACTGGTCTCAGAAAAGAGCTCCATCACCTCTGCCATCTTCTTCCTCAGCTGGCTCTCAATCACCTAAAAATGAATTTGATGAAATATGTTGATGAGCTAGGCTGGTTAATACATGTGATTTACCAATAGAACATGACAGATTACAGCATTCTTTAATAAAAATGTCATTAAGTGATTAAATTGGCATCGTGAAAAGATCCTGGTCTGTCCGAAAATCACCTGCAGCTCCAGTGGGAACTCATGACTCTGCAGCAGCTCCTGGATCTCTGAAGATCTGCGATGGAAATGTTCAATGTTCTCCTCTTGAACCCTCAGCTCATCCTGTGCAAAATATACATATAATATACATATAAAACATAACAAAAGGAAGAGCTGTGTTAAAAAATACACAACTTTTTTTAACAACTGTTGAAATGTTTGGGAACGGTAAGATTTTTTAAATGTTTTTTTTATTTGGGGGGGGGGGGGGAGTATTTTATGCTCACTAAGGCACTTAATGTTCACTTGATGACAAGTTATAAGATATAATGATACTTATTTTGTTCCTATTCATCTCAAGTAATATCCAAAATGTTTAACACTGGTTTCAAATTCTAAAATAAGTGTATCTGAAAGTTATACCTAAAATTGCCAGCTGACAAATGTTTTACCTGCATTGCAGACACGTCAAGTTCCGTATGAAAGGGGTGTGACTGAGCAAGTGTCATCAGCTTTTGGGTGCTCCAGCCCTCTACCTCTCCAGCCAATAGGAGGAGTTTTTCCCAAAGAGAAAACCCAGCTTGAAGGTTGTCAAGATGACAGTCTGTCTTCTCAGTGACCTGAAATAAGAGCATTTGTAACCGGTTAATGCAAACACAGAATATTATTAGAGAGAATGAGAGAGGACATTATGTGAAGAGATGACTCCTGCGAGAAACTCTGAATCAACATGCACCAATGCAAAATGTTCTATATATTGTAATCATTATGTTCACAGCTTGTAATAATTACTTAAATTAGCTCATTGTTTATGCCTAAAATTTATATATGATGTTACACCTGGTATTAAGATGCGTTTTAGTCGATTGGATCACAAGTGGACGCCGCTAAATACAGGTGTAAGCGGGGTCTAAAATGTTTTGAGCTTGTCCACTTTCGACCACTTCCAGAAGTAGTCGAAAACGCATTTCGCATGCGTTCGAACAGCCACAAAAGACCGCCTACTCTCTGCTGCCTACTGACCTAATGCCTAAACAAAAGTACCAAAAAGTACCAAGCACAATGTTCTCTCACTATTCCTTATTTCTAACACACACTCGCAGCGTTCGGCGGGGTCTTGCAGCTGTCAGAGCAGAAACGAAAGCTGCTGTTCTGTCAGAGTGTTTTCCAGTCGTCTACAGGCGCGTTTATATGTAAATTGCTCACTAGATCGAAAGATTTGAAAAAATATATACATTCACCCGCCCACAGACCCTCCCCTCGAAGAAATCAGGACAGAAGTGATTGAAAGTGGATCATACTATCATACTATAGCATTATTGAGGGCACTTACATCAAGCCAGCGGTCCATGAGGGTGTCAGCCTCACTCTCAAATGGGGCATTTACACAATCAGGGATCTTTCTCATCAGAGACTGAAGCTGTCTGCACACAGCCCTGAACTCCTCCACCCCGTCCCCAAGACCACTGAGCTCTGACTTGATACTGGTCACCTGGACACACACACAAAATATATAAATTCATTTATACTACTAAATTCAACTAAATTATGTAGTTAATACTGCCATCTGCTGTCCACTAAGAATGGAAGGATTTTCCAAAAGCCCTGTACCTTGCTGATCAGGAGCTGTAGGTTGTCTTTGCCCATGTAGTAGGCCTGATCACCGATAGTCTGCTCTGCTCTCTGTAAAGTGCTGCCCAATCGATTTCGGCAGCTCTGGAACTTCTTAAGTAGTTCAGTCAGAGAGACGCATTGCTCAAGACTGAAATAGAAGCATGAAACAAATGTGTCCAGTTAGCAATCTGTGCTGTCTAATTCCATCATTGTAACAGCATTTAACAAAGAGATTGCCTATAATCACAGGCATTTCTCGCCACCTTTCTGTGACAGCTCTGTGTGCGTTTTCCCATTCCGCCTGCAGCTCGCTGAGGCCTGTGTCTGAGGTGCTTGTCTGTGCACATGTGTCTCTCAGATCTTGAATCTCAGAGCGTAGTGCAACCAGTTTACTCTCCATGTCCGTCAGGAAGCGCAACCTGAGAAAGAGAGAGACACTGGTGAGACTGAGACATATCATCTACTTTATTGCAAGAGATCATTTTATTTTATTTCAATCTCAGAAGTCATTTAACTTCTTTCTAAAACTCTCTGAAACAGATCAAGTGCAGGTGTTACTGTGAGAAATAACTCATGCATCATTCACAGCATTATTTAGATTTACACTGATATTTTTCTTAATTAATTGTCTTCATGTCTATATATATCGTAGTGATAGTTTATTTAAATAATATTGTAGATTATTTTAATATAGTATACTAAATTAACATAACTAGGACCATGTTTTATTATTTGAGTATAAACTATACTTTAAAATATTTTATGCAAAACAAAGGAAAAATAAGTCCTGATTTATTTTATTATTATATTGCATTTTAATTTATATCGTGTATTACAATTGTTATTCTAAATAACATAACTCCTTGTTTAACATAACATCACAAATTCAATTCAATTAAATAAAAATGATTACTTTAGAAATATTGTGTAAAACAAAGAAAAAAAAGCAGTACTGTTTTATTTTATATTGTATATTGCAATTGTTATTTTATTTACTATGACTAGCACCTTTTTAAATGTAACTTCATTTAATAATTTTCACAATCTTGTATGCAAGTATGCAAAACATGAAAAAAAAAAAAAAAATCACAACCAGTCAAATTTTGAAGTATGTTCACCTGTGCTGTAGTGCAGGAAGTGTGGGCTCCTTCAGCTCGTGTCTTTCCAGTGCCACCAGTACCTCCCTCAGGGCGACCTGCAGGCCCATCCTCTTCCTACCAAACACTCTCTGCTCTCCCTTTTTTCTTCCTTTCCCACCTCTGTCAGGTCGCCTCGGCCCTACAGCCATTTTAGTCTCAACATCTTCTGCATGCAGAGCCAAAGCTGACACCATCTCATGACAGCTGCCTGGTTTATCATCCAAAGTTACTCCCATACCAGCGTCATCTAGCAGTCGGTCTAGCTGAACCGATGCCTCCCTGGCCTGTCGAAGGCTTTGCTGGATGGAGACTAAGCTGTAGCTGTGGTCTGAAGTGCTGTGAGCTGTCGTGAGGTCGTCATTCACCTGGTGGAGTTGGAAAAGGAGGTTCTCGAGGGCCACGAGGGCCGATTCGCTCTTTCTCAGACATTGTCTTTGCTTCTCCAGGCATTTCGTGCGGTCGTGGAGAGTTTGCTGCAGGGGTAGACGGGCTTGGAGCTCAATGTGACTCAGATCAGCAGCGTCACTAACTGAACCATCACTCTTAAGCAGAAACAGCTCTTTCTCAATACTTTCATCTAGACGCTGAACAAATAACAAAGAGGTCACAATGAGTTTGAACATGTACTTTACATGGACTGATGTAAATTTGCATTACACAAAGATTTCAAATGTTCAATTTTCTTAAGAAAGTCTAGCATGTGATGATGTGAACAGTAGATGTTCTACAATACATAACACCAAATAAATCAGGGCATCTAAATGAAAGGATCTAAAATACACAACTACCTCTGCAAAATATATGCCAGCTGGAGGTGAGAAAAACATTTAGATATACAAGTGTCTGCAAGCATGAAAATTAATTTGTACCTTTAGGTCTTCATGTAGATTTCTGGCATCAACAACTGCAAAGTTTCTAATATTCAGAGGTTTCTGACTGATCAGTTTGAGCTGATCAGAAATCAGTCTGATCTGTATGTCAGTTGACTCCAGCAGCTTTACTGCCGTTTCAAGGGACTTCACCCTGAACAATATATAAAATAACATTATTATTGTACCACTTATGGCTAACAGTATCTCTGTTCCACAACCTAGTGAGCTCCCTTGCAGTATCCCAATAGCCCAATGTCCTCATAAGTGACAGATTTGGACCTGATTTACATAGACAACAGCTCTGTGAGCCAGACAAATAGAGCACAAGAGAGACTTGACAAATGATTTCAATAAATATTTATTATTTTTATTTACTGAGAACTATTTTTAATAATGCTTTTCATAAATAAATGAAAAATGTTGACAAAACTGTTTTCAACATAGATAATGATAAGATAATGATCATCAGCATGTCATAATGATTTCTGTAGGATCATGTGACACTGAAGACTGTAATGACTGAAGAAAATTCAGCTTTATCACAAGAATAAATTACATTAGAATATATTAAAATGGAAAACAGTTATTTTGAATAGTAGAAATAAATTGAACAAATAAATAAATTACATTAGAATATATTAAAATGGAAAACAGTAATTTTGAATAGTAGAAATAAATAGAAACAAATAAATGCAGCCTTGGTTAGTATAAGAAACTTCTTTCAAAAACATTTAAAAAATCTTACTCCAAACTTTTTAACAATAACTGTAGTCTATGAGACAGATTTACTAACAGCTTGCGCCAGCGGAAACCCTCTTTCGGCATTAAAAAACTACTGTCAGAGTATTTAAATGAATCATGCAAGGTGATTTTAGTGGAGCGGCTTAGTGCTTATGTTTATGACTGCTCATGCCAATTTTCACGCTTGTATCATAAACTGAACGATTATATCACTTAGCCACTCCACTATTTACTAAGGTTTGACCTTAATTTACTGGCATTTGCGCCATTATTTACAGCCCCCCAAAAAGCATGTCTTAAACCTAATTTGTGCAGCTCTGGGTAGATTGTGTTGGTCATTATGGAAATTATCCGGCTGCGTCAGTGTTCTTTAATTTGCGAGTCGTCAGTAGATCAAGCGCACAACTTTCCACTCCCATCGGCACATTTATGGGATTGCGCTCTCGCTAATTTTCCGTTTAGTAAATCTGGCCCTTAGAGTGATGCCTTAGAATTTGTCCAAAATAACGAATCTTAGCAGGCAGCATCATTTAGTTGTTTACTTTGAAACAAACCTAAACATACTTTAGCATATGTGGGCAGCTCTCAGGGTTTTGAAAGAGACCATGTACATGTCTTACCTGGCCTGAATGCACATCTGTTGTCCCCTCCACTGTTGAATGAGCTGCGCTCTCTCCTGTTCCATGTTACAGCCATCCTCCATGTGCTGAGAGCTCTGGGAATACTGAAGCTCAAACTCACACCACAGAGCCTCCGTCTGGTCCTTCAGAGCCTAAATGAGCACACAGCTATTTGTATACAAAATGCACCCTAAATGCAGGAAAGTGGTGCGTGAGACTTACCAGTAGGTGCTTGAGTTGGCTTCTCAATGAGTCAGCAGAGAAACTGGTGTTGCTGCCGGGGCTGATGGGAAACTCTGATCCCAGCTGCTGACTGTTGTTAAGCAACTTCTGATGGAGGACTGACTGTGCAGTACAGTAACTAGAAAATATACATATATGGTTAATTCAGCTACAAACTTGTTTAGGTTAGAGCATATTACTCATGTTTAGGTTTTAAGTACAGTATTAGCTTTTGATTATGATAGTAGCATTGGATGGCTGTTTATTTCAGGTTTATCTGTGTATATTGTATCTGTCCCTATTCAAATAAACCATAAATAAATATAAAATGCTTGTAAAGATGATTTTTTAAAATAAATAATTTAAAATATATTTTTTAATAAATAACACATTATTTCTTTACTTATTTCATTAAGTAATCATTATGAGCATTTTGAAATGTAGCAGCAAGCATATAAGCTACATACATATAAGGGTTCTAAGCCATTTCCAATATCTAAATATATATACTTCTTTAAACAACTTTAAGGCAGAGACTTGCATAAAAAGTGCTTACCTGCTCTTAGCTTCCAGTTCAGTAACCCTCTCTTCCTGTGCTGAACAGGGGTGGATGATGGTTCTCTCTGGTATCTGTTTAATCTCTACAATGTTGGTCTGGACAACAGCCTGAGAGAGAACGACCACAGTGTCATTACAAGTAGGGTCAAACGACCCCAGAACAAGCAAATACACTCTTCAGCAGCCCTAACCAATCTCAGCAGATTAACTCCTCTGAGCTGTCCATGTGCTTAAGAAGGTCAACAACATCCAATCAGAGCTGAGAAGTTTTCATAAGATTTAGCTCAATGTTTGGCTACAAGCTAACTCCACCATGCCAGGAAAACGTGCCATGTTAACACCGGGCAGATATAACGCTAAAACAGATGCTTTAGTTTCTGTTAGTGTAAAGTCATGTTGGTTTGAGTGACTGAGAAGAAAAAAATACTGCACTAATCAAAAAGAGATAAAACAGTCATGTCGCGCACACACAGACATGCAGCATGAGCACGTGTACCTGTGAGTGGACGAGGCTTAGGTCATCTAGCAGTCGAGTCTCTCTCAGCAGGACACAATCCTTGACTGCTCCCCCCCTGCTGAGAACACACATGCACGTGTTCACTTAGCAGACTTTTATATAAAGCTAATTAGAATTATAGTTCATATACATACTATGACAAAGTATGTACAGTACACAAACAGAAATACTCAAGAGCCCACATTAGTTAGTGTAGTCTGGCTATAAGAAAGGCCAGAGTTTGAGGAAGACACACTCAAAATCAAATGTTCAAATGTATGGGGTCAGTTGAATTGTTTATGTTTTTAAAAGAAGCCTCTTATGCTCACCAAGGCTGTGTATTGGATCAAAATTCAGCAAAAGCAGTAATATTTTGAAATATTATTAGAATTTAAGATCACAATTTTAACATTTTAAAATGCAAGTTATTCCTTTGATGACAAAGCTGAATTTTCTGCAGCCATTGCTTCAGTCTTCAGTGTCTCATGAGAGATCATTCTAATATGCTGAGCTGGTGAAATTATCAATGCTTAAAAAAACATATGCAACTTAAATCTTAATATTTTTTTAAATATTTAGTAACATTATAAATGTATTTACTGTCCCTTTAATAAATTTAATGCATTCTTGCTGAATTTCTTTTAAAATAAAATTCTTACTGACCCCACTCTTTTGAATGTCATAACTTTTTTTTAACAAAACACTGTTGTTATATTTGAGCATGTGTGAGGCAGGTCTTAGAACAATAAAATGTCCATTAAATATAGAAAGTATTTTATTTCTAAAGCATATACTGTACTAGGAAATATATTATTAATATAATATGACATATAAAACTTTTCAGTATATAAAACCAAAGTTTTCCCTCCATTTCTCACCTGTCTTGGCATGGTGCCAGGTCACTTGTGGAGTCTGTGTGGTGCTGAATGCTCTCCGCTCTCTTTGTGTCCGTCCTCAGGTCGGCAGTGCTGAGAAGAACACTCTTTGCAGGCTGCAGACTCTCTTTAATTATTCTCAAGGCTTCCAGATGCACTGAGCGCTCAGATGCTCTGGCACATTCCTGAGGCACAATCCTTCATTAATTAACTACTTACAAACTCTTACACAATAATCATTAATTAACTACTTCCAAACTCTTACACAATAATGATATAATATACAATGATGATATATTAAAGTGTACAATAAAATGATATAATAAAATGTATTTGTATCTATACAGATGGATTATAACGATAAATATAAAAACTTTGACTACTACTGTTGTCTGGTAGTGTACAGCTACGTTTCAGCTAATATGAGTTAATATTCTAGTTTCAGTTCTAGATCAGATCAAAGGAGTCTTCTTTGCGGTGCTGAAAAGGCTTGCTAACTTGACTAACTGGTTAGAGAGCAAAACAGGCAAAATGTGATTACCGGTATATAGCTGAAAGGAAAACATGTAACTATCTATATATCAACCTGTCCAAACATGCATGCAGTCAATAAATGATCCATTTTACAACAATCCTTGATAATTTAACCATTATAGAATGAGAACGGTTTTTAAAAAAAAATACTGAATAAGGTTTAATAACTAATTTAGGTTTAATGCAGTTATGCTCACATACATTAGATTAAGTAGATTAAAGTATGTGTTAGCTGAATCCAGAGTATTATACTGCTTAAATAACATACACAAAGTAAAGTTCATATTTATAGTAGTTCAATCAAAAGGATGTTGATTTAATCAATTATGCTGGGACAAGGTCACATAAGAGTCATGGTGGCATTGGCCACCCAGGAGAAGGGTCTGGCTGCAGACTTGCAAGTGATGTCACTGACAGAGGAGGTGCAGGTGACTGAGAGTGCAAGTCGGAAAGTGCAGGGCAAGTCTACAGCCAGATCCTATTGGCCACCCAGACTGCCGGCTGGAACACCAAGTGTCAGAAAATACCAATGGTTTGGAAATAAATAAACTACCCTTACCTCCCATTGGACCCTGACTGACTGAGACAGGAGGTCCATGTCTTTGAGCTGGGCATCAGAGCAGAAATCCCCCATTCCCTTCACAGCTTCTAGAAACATCTCCAACACTGCAGGCCTCAGAAGACGTGATATTGCCTATAGAACATAAAGACAGAAGCAGACATTAATAGCTTGTGTGAATGTGTTTTGGCCAACCATACGTTTTGTTTTTTTATATTATTATTTGATTGCAAATAATTATTGGATTGAAAATTCACAAGATTTGAAATGGTCGCACCTGTTTTTTCTTGGATTGTTTTTTAGATTTGTCTCTGGTACCGATTACAGTGATGACATCCTGTATGTGTTCATGCAGGTGCTGTTTGGCTTTATCCAGTCTGCTCCTGGCTAAAGCCTGAGCTCTGGCATACACCTCATTTCGTACTGGGACATGAGGAACACCTATAGCCTCTGATGGCTGTGGTAAGCTGTGACTTTTGGCTAGAACCATTTGTCTCTGGTCTAGGGTTGTCACTGAGGTCTGAGGTTGCCATTTTGTTGGTGAATGAAGGTGCTGTTTGATTGGTGTTCTTAGTTGAGTTACTGTAACCGGTGTATCCAAACAAGTGCTTGGACAGGATAAAGGTGAGGATGGAGACTGTGATGGCTCATTGGGCTGGGGAAAGCTGAGGCTTCTTGCTAAAACTCTTTCTCTTTTGTGTGGGGATGCCAAAGAGGTTTGAAAAGCAGATGATTTAGGCAAAGTGCTTTGGCTGAAAGTAGCTGAAGATGTAGACTGGAGAAGGTCTGATGGCTCAATGTCACTGTTTTGTCCCAAGCCCGTAGAAATAACTTGAAGGTCTGTTGATCCAAAGCCACTGGTTTGGCTTGAGTCTGTATAGAAAACCTGGAGAGGGACTGTTTGGCTTGAGTGTGTGGAGATAACCTGGAGAAGGCCTGAGGGTCCAAATCCACTGGTTTGGCTTGATTCTGCAGAAATAACCTGGAAAGGGCTTGACGGTCCAAAGCCACTGGTTTGGCTTGATTCTGCAGAGATAACCTGGAGAGGGCCTGAGGGTCCAAAGCCACTGGTTTGGTTTGAGTCTGCAGATATAACCTGAGGAGGGCCTGAGGGTCCAAAGCCACTGGTTTGGCTTGAGTCTTTAGAGAGAACCTGGAAAGGGCCTGAGGGTCCAAAGCCACTGGTTTGGTTTGATTCTACAGAGATAACCTGGAGAGGGCCTGAGGGTCCAAAGCCACTAGTTTGGCTTGATTCTACAGATATAACCTGGGAAGGGCCTGAGGGTCCAAAGCCACTGGTTTGGCTTGAGTCTGTAGAGAGAACCTGGAGAGGGCCTGATGGTCCAAAGCCACTGGTTTGGATTGAGTCTGTAGAGATAACTTGGAGAGTCCCTGACGGTCCAAAGCCACTGGTTTGGCTTGAGTCTACAGAGATAACCTGGAAAGTGTCTGAGCGGCCAAAGCCACTGGTTTGGCTTGACTTTACTGAGACAACTTGAAGGTTTGATGGTCCAAAGCTAGTGGTTTGGATTGAGTCTGTAGAGATAACCTGGAGAGTCCCTGACGGTTCAAAGCCACTGGTTTGGCTTGAGTCCACAGAGATAACCTGGAAAGGGTCTGAGGGGCCAAAGCCACTGGTTTGGCTTGACTTTACAGACACAACTTGAAGGTTTGATGGTCCAAAGCTACTGGTTTGGCTCGAGTCTACAGAGATAAGATGAACTTCAGTCTGGGGTTTCATTTGAACCTTCCTGACAACAACAGATGAAAGCAAAGGCTGTTTTACCTCTGCTTGCTGTACTTGGTATATATCTTTCCAATGTTCATTGGCAGATTTATCATGAAGCTGAGGAAGAACCTGGGGATGTAAGCCAGTGGCTTCCAATTCTGACAGCAGCTGAGAGGAATGATGTTCTTTGTTTTGAGATTCTACTGGGCTCTCTAGAAAAAGTTTGCTGCTTTTTGAGAATGCCTGATCCAAATTGTCTTGAAAGGTTTCAGTTTGGTATTCAAGCTGAGAATGTGCATGGACAAAAACCTTGGTAGCCGGTTGTTCACCTTCAGGCTGTCCTTCGCGCTTCACTCCATGAGAACTGAGCATCTCAGTAACCTCCTAACAGACAGAGGAAGTTGTGAGAATTTACATCATCAAGATTTTAAACATTCCCTAACTGATAGTGGTCTGCAAAAAAAATGCACCTGACAGTGAGAGACAGTCCATTTCAATCGGTCTTGTAGGCCTGATGTGCTGAGATAAGGCAAGGAGGATTTATTTTGCACCGATGTCACAAGCACCTGCAGGTCCTCACCTTCTGTCACCACCTGTCCTTCCAATTGTAGACCTCTGGAGATCAGCGCCTGCAATGGGAATCAAAAGAGACGACAAATGTGAAATCTCTGCTTTGATCAACCAAATGAACTCAAGAATTGTTGATTCTGCTCACTTTAGTCCTGAGATGTGGCCCCCAGTGGCCCCTATGCTGCCTATCTTTTAGGAGCTGCCAGACATCTTGGGCCTCTGAGCTCCAGTTTTCAAGCTCAGCCAGCCTGCCTTCGAGCAGAGAGGCCGCTCTCTGAAGTCCCTTGCACACCTGATCCACCCGGTTCAAAGTTTCAAATATCTGCACAGAAACATGTCCACAGATTTGCTCACTTCCTAGTTTAAAAGAACTACTCTCATTACAGACAGGGTGTTTTAAATGGATAGTTAATACAAAATTATACATTGTTTATCCGCCCTCACGATATTCCAAATTAAGGGTGACGCAATTTACCCACCTTGACGATAACCAATATATTGCATTAATACTACAAATATATTAATAATGTAAATAATCAAGCACCAGCAATTATCTGGTTGACCTTCAACATAGAAGTCGGCATTGCACCTTAACTCTGGTTGCCACCCATCGAAAAATGAAAGAAAAAAAAGACGTTGAGTCAGTGTGTAGCTACTAATGTCATACAAAATCTTGTCAGAGAAGATTCATTTTACTGATAGGTTTATTTTTTTCTTACAAAATTTCTTTAGAGATTACGATAATATTGTTTTCCTAATTCTTTTGGCCATGATAATCATTTAGTGAAAATCACTGTATAAATAGACATGTACAACTGAACATGTCTGATGAACTTTTTTTTGGAAACACTGACAAAAAAAATTATTCGTTCACTCAAAGACTTGATGGAGTTTCTTTAAAATTGTATTTATGTGTTCAACGCGATAACTAAGGTCAAATAAATAATGACTAAATAATTGTATTTTTGAGTGAACTATTTTGTTAATCTACAACACATCTAATATATTTAACCTGAACACCTGACAGAATATTGCCTAACCTCTGGGAGAGTTTGTCTGAGTATCTGAATAGTTTCCTCTTTGCAGTCTGGAGATGGAGATAAAGAGTGCAAATCAAACTGGGAAATCTTCTTAGTTATGCCCTGAGTAAAGGATAAAACAAGCATAAAAATTAAGAAAGACAAACAAAGCAATTAAAAAAAACATCTAGTTTTTTTAGAATAAAAAACATCCTAAAACATCCAGTGCGAATTGCATGAAGCACTATAGCAAGGATAGAAAGATCAGTATACCTGTAGTTTTTTCCTGTAAATACGAAGAGGTGCAGATGACACAGCCACAGTCTCTCTAAGCATCCAGCCAGCTTCCTGCATTAGGCCCTGAGCAGCTTGAACACCCAGGACTATACAGATGGGCTGAGGGGCCACTGTCTGAAAACATGCCATTAAAAATAGCATAAGCCCTTCATTGTTAAACAAGAATATACATTTAAAAAATCAATAACCATAATCTGTTCAATGGTGTAGAATGTAAAATGACAAAGAACAAAACATATACACATGCTTTGATCAACAGTAAGGACAAATGATGAAGCAGAACAGAATGCTCCTGTGCTTTTGAAACACAATAGTCTAAAGTACCAGCTTGTCAGTGTATTACTCAAAGAAAGTGAAAAATAGTTTGTAAAGATCAACCAACAAGTTGTGCAACTTACAAGATAATAAAAGGCTGGGTCTTGGAGGTTTAAAGACAAAACTATTTACTCAATCCAGTAGAACAAGTTGTAATTGAAAAACTGCAAGGATCCAAAATAACCTTTTTTGCCACACCTTCTTGCGAATGAATTTGCCTACAGAACAACCACTGGCTCTGCTGCACCCCTATACCTAAACTCACTACTTCAGACTTATGTGCCCTTCAGAAGCTTGCGTTCTGCAAGTGAATGTCGACTTGTGGTGCCATCACAGAGGCACTTTCACGGGCCATTACCTTGACACTTCCCTACTGGTGGAATAACCTGCCCATTTTCAAAAAACAGCTAAAGGCGCATCAGCTGTGCTAGACTATCTAGGACTTACATACAGTTGCTCTTTTGTTGGTACAACTGCTTTTATTGCACAATGCAGCCCATTGTGTCATCGTGTTTTGCAGCTGCTAATACAAAAATGTTTTGTTCTCATACTTAAATTATATTCTGAAATTGGTGTTGTAAAGTAAGTGAATAGTCTTGTGAATAGTCATGTGATACTATGCGTGTAAACATTTTTTAACAGGCATCCTAGATAAACTTTCCACTGAAATGTTGGTGTCGAAGTTCATGTTTGCGAGAGATAGTGTATTATGTTGCAGATTCTTAGAAAAGTTACCAGAAACTGCTTTATTTCTTTGTCAAAGACAACTTTTACTCACATTTTTGGTGCTTGGCAAGTGTTATTTTAGACCCTGCTGAAAACTAGAGGGGTCTGTCTTTACAAACTCACAAACTTGGTCCTTTTTATGAAGTCAGCCCACTGCATGTTGAGTCTGCGGAGCTCTTCAGTCAGAGAGCGGCTGGTGGAGGTGTCACTCATCTCAATGAGAAAGTTTCCCGCCTCGTTCAACTGTGCTTGATGTGAACTCCACTCATTCAGGCTGGCGGAAAAATGCTTCTGCTGCATTATGAAAGAGATCACAAGACGAATGACAAATGAAACTCTGAAAAAAGCAACCATGAACAAAAATAATGCCCAAACCTAAGCTATCACCCTCATGACTTGAACCAAACAAACATCCTAACAAAGATAAATGCCCTTTGCTTTAATATTTTGATGTCTAATGAAAGGTAATGTATCATCAATACATTTTAAACACGGTTAAGGTGTCCAAATATTTTTGTGGCCACTGTATACTTTTGTTATTTTTTAAAGAAAAATTATGTACCTCTTTCCCCTGAGCCTGTGATTGGCCCTCCTGCCCCAACCAGACCTGTAATAGATACAGGCAGTCTTTGTAGGACTCCCACGCAGCCAGCACACGCTCCATGGTGGATCTGACAACTTCTGCAGCTTCTGCACTGACACCTGTCTCACTATCAGCCTCTTTTACTTGCCTGTTCACC
The DNA here is from genome assembly GCF_949152265.1 of Phoxinus phoxinus. Classification (NCBI taxonomy): domain Eukaryota; kingdom Metazoa; phylum Chordata; class Actinopteri; order Cypriniformes; family Leuciscidae; genus Phoxinus; species Phoxinus phoxinus. Next base: position 27,896,871 of record NC_136891.1, read on the forward strand.
ACAGGTGTATCGTCTGCTGAAAAAGAAAGAGAAGAGAGGGCAAATCAGACATAAGTCACAGAAAGCAGCCAACGGCTTTTGTTAAACCAAAGTATAACAGAACTTCAATCAACACAATCTTACCCAAAGCTGCTTTGCTTGTATAACTGACTGCTGTGTCCTTCAACTTATGAAGTGCTTCCTTCAACATCCACACCAGGCCTCGCTTGTCAACAGTGTCCTAATTGGACATATACACATTGCTTACAAGTCAAAGAATTAAAGAACATAGAGTGCTGTAGGAATGAGTCCTAAAATCTGGAAACAATTGATCATCTTAGGTTTCATTCAACCTGTCAGTGCTTTTTTTAAATTGGATTTTGGTTAAATGCTTGAAATAAGGTCTGTGGTGAACACAAGCTCAAGATATCTCATCAACAACAACGAAATACATCAGTAATAGTCCGCTTGAGATTTTTTAAAGCTTTTACATGCTTTGAAAAAGGCAGTTTCTAATAAGTGGCTAAACAGGACTATAGCGGTTGTCAGGAACATTAAACGTCATCAAGCGAACAGGAAAACTACTCAACTCACGAAAATGAAAAGATATGTAGGAAGTTTAGTGGTGGTGATGTTTAAGGAAACCATAAATGGCCACATACATGCCAATCCTGTAGCAGAGAGTGCACAGACTCCTGGGAGCCGTAAGGTGCTCTCCACAAGCTCAGCTTAGACTTCAACTGTCCCAGTAGGTCAAGAACATGATGCATCTGCTCTTTGTATTGTAGCTTGATGCCGTGGTATTTGGCTGTCACTCTGGCACTGGTGAAACTAACATAGAGAACAAGGAACATTAGCAAGGAACCTGGATTTCTAAAGAGGACAACAATGAGAAAAAAATGAAGGATGGCCCTGCTGAAAAGACCTTTTAGATCAGCAAACAGTGCTGGTTTGGTGCTAGTCTAGGGAGTCTTGAAGCTATTTAAGAAGCCTGGTAGGGACACCAGCATCCCATGTTCAAAACACAATGCTGGTCTTTTCAGCAGGGAGGACTAAATAGATTTTGTTTTCCAACCGTCTCTTGATTTCCTCTAGCTTCTCGATTGGAACTTGAGGACAGCCGTTATCATCTGTGTTACGGTATTGATGAAGGGTGTTCAAGTGCTGGCTTAATTCCTCAACTAAGACCTAAAGAAACAGAAAGCATAAAAACAGAGACACATGTAATTCAGAAATACACATTGAAGCATGATAATACATGGCAGCACACTGACCTTCAGCTGTTCTTGCTTGTGTCTGGCATCTCTGACAGCAAGAACATGATCTTCTGTTCTCCCGCTGTCTTCAGAGAGCACAGTCTCCATAAGCTGGAGCCACCGGCCCAATGTGTTCAGAGGGGCTGGCAAAGCAACATCGAGCTCTGTTCTGTACTCTTGTAACTAGGAAAGAAGAAAAAAAAGTTTACAAAATAATCGTGCTGAATGTTTACTAGTCCCAACAAAAAAACAAGTGATACATATTATTTTTAAATATATTTTAAGAATATATTAGAATTGTTTTTTAAAATTAAATGTTACAGGATTGAATTTATATTCAAATAATTTATTATTAACATTTATATGTATGCATTTAGCAGATTCCTTTTATCCCAAACATCAATGGAAAAACAAGTAATGCATCACAGACCCAACAATATTCATAGTACACAATGTCAAGTTCATTAGAAAGCTATATTACTATATGTTGTCATGTTTTTTTAATTTATTTAGGGTTTTAATTTATATGTAATTAATAAAAAATGTAGGTTACTTTATTAGGTTGTTACTTGTTATGTTTAATACATCATTCATCTTTTGTTTATTATGTTTTAAAGCAAATAAAGTTATACTGCTATAAGGTTTTTCCATGACAGCTTTAAATTCAGAAACTGTTTTGCAGGATTTTGTTTTATAATTTGTTCGTATTTCGTACAGTTCGAACCAAGACTATCAGACCTGTCACAGATTCAATATGTATTTTGAGACATTTAATAGTCAGAATTTACCTTCTCCTCCATTGTGTCCCAGGCCTTCCTCAGTGCCATTTGCTCCTCACTGGGTTTAGCGCAGCGTCTCATTGCACTAAGCACTGGAATAACTGGACGTCGCTGATCATAATAAGTTCCCACAAAGTTCTGAAATGCCTTGGATAAAAACAAAGTCACTCATTCAGGGCTATTCATAAGTTGTGTTTAACATTAAGAAGTGATGATTTATGATTTAACATTCAGCATACCTGATGCCTTTCTGCATATCCTCCCCCCCCTGTGAAGGCCCATGCCTCCAGTAATTCCTGATAGGCTCGCTGTAGCCAGCATTTCATCTCTCTGGCTTTTTGATTAGGTGAAGCCTTAGGGCAGGGCAAGGAAAGAGAACCGAATCAGAGATTTATTGTTGAATCAGAAAACATGCTGAAACAAGTAAAGGCTGACTCTGGAATGATACATAGGAGGAATTCACAAGCGATCCGTGACGCCTATACCTGGTGCAGTGGGGAGGCCAGTACAGCAGGAGTGAAGTATGTAGGGAGGTTGACAGGAGAGAGGCATGTGGGAAAGAGCAGAGTTTGGAGCTGCGTCCAACCAGGAGGGGGTGACAGAGTAAGAGGAAGCGAAGTTGGAGGGCCATAGCAAAGGCCAGGGGTTTCGAAAGAGAGAGGAAGTAAATAAAAAAAGAGAGAAACCAGCAAAAGCACAGATCTGGCTGGGAGATTCAGTTGGCCTCACCTCAAAACCATCATCAACTAAGGGCAGATCATTGGAGTACTGCAGGAACTGAGCAATGTATGTCATGATGGACTTCTCATCAGGGTTACTGACATCAACGTCTGTGAAGAGGTTTTAAAAAGTGCATAAACTTTCAAAAACCATAAAAGAAGCATAAATACATTGAAATACATAAATACTTTTTCAAACTGAAAATGATGATCCCCTTGCAGAGGACATCCACATATACACATATATATATTATATATATATATATGTTTATAAATAAAAGCACCTGTTATTTTCATATACAAAGAGTCACTTATATTGTAGAAATAATATTTATATATAAAAACACTTTTTTGGGGGGAGCTACCTCATCCAGCATATTCAGGTTTAGCAAGCGAGTCGTTGAGAGGGTAAATTAATAAAATAAATATCTTGTTTTGTAGTTGCTTATTTTAAATTGTTTTGTTTTGTCATATCTTGAATCATGTTAAGTCATCTTGAGGCCACCTTAGAAGTGTGAACCACAGTACATGTCTTCAAACCAGTCCTTAGAAAGCAGAATTAAACTAAATACATACAAAAATGTATTACATTTAATCAATGCCTATTTTCCCTTTCAAATTTCTCAAAGATCCACATGCATCACATTGCAGATCCCAGTTTGGAAATACAGACTTCACAGCAGACTATTACCCATCAGCCTATAAAAAGTGTGGAATTGGAGGAGGACCGCAAGGACTGAGGGTGGCATTTGGGACTGGGACAAACTGGGATGCTGCTAGTGCTAATAGTTTTCACCTTCTGGCTCAAGCAGTCTGGGAATTCCAAGCTCCTTCTCAGCAAGGTGAAATGCTTTCTCCAGGTTTTCCAGGTGGCTGCTGGTCTGGGCTTGGGAGAGGTCCACCAGATCAGGTCTAAGGGAGCAGAGGATGGCCAGGAACACTTCACCACTCTTCCAGCTGGACTTAAAGTCCCTCACACTGGCTGAGCAACCAACTCTGGAGAAATCAAATATTTCGAGAAACAATTGGAGTGGCCATCAAACAGACTGTACAATTTGACCAAACTTTTAAAGTGCTTAAAATCATTAGCTAGATGAAGCTCACTTCTGGCACTGGTCCCGAACCCACAGGAGCAAAGCCTTCTTAGCAGACAGACGGAAGCGGTTGTGGAGCGGTGATGCTCCTCGAGGAACAGGACTACTACCTGGAGATCCAGGAAAAGAATCTAGACTGGACAGAGAGTCCAGGGAGGATGAACGGGATCCAAATGAGAGAGTGCTGGCTAGCTCTTCTATCTGTAGTAATGAGGAGAAGTGAGCATGTTTAATACAGATGTATTGGCAAAAAGGAAATCAGGAAAACATTCATTTATGCAGTAGATTTTGGATCACTTTTCCATAAAAATATGCATATAATATACATCATCATTGATATGTACAGTACTGTTCAAAAGTTTGGGGTCAGTAACATTTCATTTTATTGAACGAAATTGATACATTTATTCAGCAAGGACAAATAAATTGATCAAAACACTAGACATTTATACATTTACAAAAGATTTCAAATAAATGTTGTTCTTTTTAACTTTCTCTTCGTCAAATTATAACATTTTTCACAAAAATATTAGGCAGCACAAGCGTTTTCATTCAACATTGATCATAATAATAAGAAATGTTTCTTGAGCAGCAAATCAGCATATTAGAATGATTTCTGAAGGATCATGTGACACTGAAGACTGGGGTAAATGATGCTGAAAATTCAGCTTTCCCATTACTGGAATAAATTACATTTAAGTGAAAGTTACGTGTACCGAAGTATGTTGCCCCATACTCAGAATTTGTGCTCTGCATTTCACCCATCCAAGTGCGCACACACACAGCAGTGAGTATTGAATACACACACACACCTGGAGCAATGGGCATCCATTTTTTGCTGCGGCACCCAGGGAGCGATTGTCAGACTCTCTAACCATTAGGCCACACCTTTTACATTTTCTCAAAATATATTTAAAATATAATAAAAAGTGAAAAGTTATTAAATTGTAATACTATTTGTGATAATATTACAGTTTTACTGTCTTTTTGATTAAATAAATGCATTTCTGAGCATAAAGAGACTTCTTTCAAAAACATTTAAGAAATCTAACCAACCCCAAACTTTTGAACTGTAGTGTATATAAATTATGACAAATTTTTCAATACATCATTTTTTCATACTGTACACACCCTTACTAAACTATAAGCACTATATGACTAAATAGAACCACTAAACTCATTCAAACCAAGTTCCCTGACATAAAATAATCTTCTGAAGAATACATAATACTATAGGTTTCCTCTATGCTGTATCATTATTTTTATGTTCTTTTCTCTTCTGGAGGAATCTCACATTTCAAAAAGTACAGCACCTCTCTGAACTCAAATGGTAAAGGTCTTAAAGTAAACAATGAAAAAACAGCTCAAGGCAAAGAAAGATGCATGTATATATGACATGCATGTTTTTGTAAAGACACATGGTTTCTTCATTTATTGTTATACGCACATGGCAGTGCAGGATGATGGTCCATATCAGACCCAGAATGATGGAAGGTTTCCCCTCGATGATGTCTGGGATGTTTATGTTCACCAGCTTGATCTGAGAGAACATAGACGGCTGTTTATCCCATTTGTATATGAATCTTAATGTCCAAACAGACAAAATCATCCTCAGTCATATGAGAATCACAAAAACCCTCTTACAGATTTATTCTTCAAGAAGTTCAAAGCGGTCTCGACATTGCCTCTCTGCTGAAACACACCATGACCCCGCTCACGCTTCTACAGAGAAACAAACAAACTCCATTGTATGCTAATCGTGACTGCATGCAAAACATTTCTATGATTCGCTGTAAATAAATACCTTCTTGGCGTAATCTCAGTGTTATGTCAGTGATATTTCGTAGCACTCACCATGCGTTGACCGCTCATCACCTCCAGTAGGTCAAGTAGTCGAGTCCCATCTCGAAGATCCGAGAACAGATCCTGGACAGCGGTTGGAGGGCTCCTCTGAAACACACATCAGCATTTTATCTTAAAGTGTTGATAGTGTTCACATGGCAATACATAGAGCATTTCTGATGTCAAGCTATGGTGGCAAAAGTAGAAAAGTAATAAAACCTTTGTAATATCTACTACTATCTTCTGTTGCAGAAGACTGATGTTAAACTCGGAGTAATGAGTTAATCTGATGTAAAATGATGCAACAGTCTGTAGCTGCTCGGCAGATCACTGGAGATCTCCACAGGTTATCACTTGCAGGAGGTTTAGAGCACCTGTGTTTAAAAAAAGCGGCCAAGTGGCAATGGATGGGCTACATGGCTCATGTTACAGCCTGTTGAAGTGCACCGCTGCCGTGGGGAAGCTATAAATAAATCAAGCTCCTTGCCATTTGCAAAGCTCAAAGGCAGATGGAGCAGAAAAGAACTTCCTTATCGACCAGTGAGTCAGCGATTCAGCCACGGCCTCAGTTTAACCCGATAACATAGACTTCACAGCCAGAGTCATTAACGTAAGTTATGAGTTGTTCTTGGGTTTACCTTGGAGAGCTGTGCATTGATCCAGTTTGTGAACGTCCTCTTCTGAATCTGTTCCTGTTCCACTGTTAAAAAAATATAATATCAGAAATTATTTATTCCTGGACCAAACTCACAAGTTGAAAAACAGTGTGTGTGTGTGTGTGTGTGTGTAGGAATAAGTATGAGAACATCGGCATAACTAGAATACATCCATGCACAAATATGTACACATCTTGCCAGAGAACAGCTTTGGGGCTTTCTGGTTTATATAGCACATCAAAAACACAGCATGTCTTAATACATAACTATTTATAAAGCAGAGAACATTGCATGACCACTGGAAACCTGGCTCGACTTACCGATCTCTGAGCCACCAACAGCCTCCACCTCAAACAAGGGTTTGAGAGACACCATATTCCTTTGTTTCTGTATGAAATTTTCCTTCATTAAGTGTTTCCCTGAAGACGCTGAGTCGGCTCAACCACCCACCCATCCCAGTTGGATTTCATTTAAACTTCCTCCCATGCTATTAAAGGTAGCCTGGCCCATTCCCTCATTATGATATAGATATAGATCAGATACGGGTCATTTTATATGCTATTTGTGCAGAAGCAGTATGTCTAAAATGCTTACAGCGGCGTGTCGGTGTATGCATTGGCAGTAGCAAGTTCCTGTACTTGCTCTGCAGCAGAAGCACTAATCTACAACAATAGCAATAATTCATAAAATCTGTTAGTTAGAACTAACTCAAACTGCTAACTTGTTGAAAGTAATTTATTCAAATGACATAAGTGTCATCATTGCACTAAAGAGAGAAACATGTGATGTCACTCAAACATGATTTCAGACAGACTGTCGTCATAGCAAACATTCGGCTGCCTGGAAACCATGCGCCAGTGAGCAGAGACTGTCTGAACTGAGTCGAGCAAACACTGCAATGCTTTTTATTGACAGAAATACTGACACACAGTAAACAGTTTGCTTCATAAAACAGCTAAAGTTGAACTGAGGAAACATGGTAAATGAATAATCATTCAGAAAAAAGAATAATACAGTAAAAAAAAAAAAATACAACTTTGTGTTCTCAATTGACGCCTGAGGTGTTAAATGTGAAAAGCTGCGAGTTTTCGGTGGGACTAACTGTTTGGCCAACCAATTGCAGACACGGAGAGTGTTCGGGAAACCAATCATTATTTTTGCAATGGGTTTCATGGAGTAGAAATTACATACTTTAACTGTAAAGTTAGTGTGTACTCACTATAATGTTTACTCAAGATGGTAATCAACAGGTTCTAGAAAAAGGAAAACGAGTTACTTAAGGCCAATTCATACCGCACCGAAAGACACGTTCGTCTGGATTTGTCGGATCAGTTGGTGTACCCCTGTCGGCGTTTGCTGGCATTTGTCGGGGTTTGTTTTCACCCGACTGAACATGTTCAATCGGAGTTAGTCGGGTTTTGGAATGTCTGAGCAGCGTGATGCAAACTCTGATGTACATACAGGCATGAAAATACCACAAACCTTATGAAAATCACATTCAAATCATACTATCATAATCATGTGTTTATTAGCTTCATGTTTCATGTGTCGAAACATTTCTCTGGGAAGTGAAAACAGACAGACAGCGCAGGAAGCCACTAATGGTCATCAGATCACATAAATCAGCGGATAATGCATATAAATTATGATTCTGTCTAGTAAATATTAAGCTTGTGTAAATATCAATATCATTATTTCACCAAGTATGCACACTTTTGGACTTAAAGCCCTAATGGGCTGTTCAGTGCAGCTATGTGAACACAAATAAACTGCAGCACACGTGAATGAATATGAATGTGTGTTATTCTATTCAAAATATCATACGTTACCGATTGATTATTTTGCACTCCTGACATAAATTAAGAAATTGTCACTGCAACCGAATTTGATCATAAACAGGACAAATAGTGTTTAATATAAACAAATAAGTTTAATATAAAATAAACTTTTCGGGCGAAAAATTACACAAAGAAATTCTGACTCAAAATTTGTCTCGGCCTGTTGTGTGAACATGACAGCTATTTTTACTGAAATTCTAAATCCAATGGCCAACTTGATTCTCTGTGTTTGTTAGTGTTTGTCTGTGCAGTGTGAAAAAGATAAACTTCTAGCACACCCTTTCAGAACATGTTTTTGTACGAAAGCTTAGTGAGTCAACAGTTTACAATGTATCCCGCCGCCTGGAATCCGCCCTAAACCTCAGAAAGAGGAGACAAATGTGAAGGAGACCATAGCACAAATAACAAAGCAAACAGTCTATCTTAGGTGGTGATCAGCGCATTTATGATGGGATAGATATTTTACCCAAAAGACATCGGAGAATCATTTCAGTAAATGACTCATTCATTTCAAATTATTTCCTTATGATTGATGTCAATGCTTATTCTCTTGATTTAATATACATCTTATATATGAAAATCAGCCCCACATCTTATCAAAGTTTGGTGTATATATGCAGTAAGCCGTACAGCCACAGTAGCCCAATTATTTCACTCTCTCTCTGTCTGTGTAACAGTGTGTGTGGGTGGTTGTGAGTCAGTCACCCCTTCATTTATGTGTGTGTTCGTTCAACAAGTTGATATATACATTGTTACACATTAAAAACAATTGCGGTGTTATGGTCTTTCCCATTCATTTCCTACGTTCGGTCAATTTTGACCGCAAACAGCAAAGGTGTGACTTTTTGTCCATTTTTTGTTTGTTTGTTTTTTCAGATAGCACATCTAACCAGACAGATTAAGAAAACCATTTTTTATAGAATAAAACACACAAACAAAACAAACACCAAAAAAGAGTTAAGACTGACCTTGTAAGAGCAAGTGTACATCATCAATGTCCAGCAGGACACCCCTCTCATCCTCAGCAGGAGCACATGTTTCTCCTCCTGATGCCATGACTGTTGTCTCGACACTCTCACACTCTCATTCCCACTGAAATGGTGAGGGGAAAAAACTAAATGATGATGTGCATTCATATACAGTATTCTGCTGTTATTATCATTAAAAACACTGCAATGAAATTAAAGGCACAGAAAGTAAGTTTCGCCACTAGAGGTCGCTTATTCAAAACAATAACAAAAGCCTAGCTTGATGACGCTGTGAATGAGAGTGGAATCATTGGAGTTGTCCTCTTCATCTCCAGAGAGGATGGAAAGCAGACGGGACTCAGGAAGAAATCATGTTCATGGATGAGCTAATGTATTCAAGTTTTATTAACGTACGTAACTGTCGTATAAAGTAGGGCAGGGCCGAGAGCCGTGGATGGTGGAACGAATTTTAATGAGAGACACCTGCACAGCACACTGGTCTCAAGTCCCATGGAGGAACTCCGGAAGGATATAAGAAGGAATGATTACAGTGAAGGGCGAGAGAGAACCAGACCTGGGACATCTTACACTGCTGTTTTTGCCAGTCAGTCGCTGTCGCTCCTTTAATGTTGATTTTACGATTTAAGTTACGCTGTTCCTGCCTCCTCCCCTGAACTTGAACTTTGTTACAGTTACGTTTGATCACTTAAATTCACATAATTTATTTAACTATGTTAACCACAAGTTCTGAATTACTAATCATACAGGTCAAACATGTACATGCAAAAATATGACGAATTAAAATTGTGGGGTAACGCAGTGCTGCTTGGTAAAAAAAAAAACTGTACTATTTTGTGTAGATCATTAAATCGTTACACTGCCATAGAAGCCTGTCCTTCGTCTGCAAACAATGCCTACAAACTCATTGGCTGATAAGGCAGGAAGGCAACTAGTCAGCTGCCTAAATTTTCAGGTCAGGCAGGTCATTTTTTTCAGGGTTGGAGCTAAACTCTGCAGGACAGCAGCTCTCCAGGACCGACATTGCGTACCCCTTATAGGTGTTAGAGTTAGGGTTAGTAGAATAATTTGACATGTAGTTGCAAAGTTACTTATAGTCAGTATAGAATATCTGTTAGGAAGCATCAAAATAGTGCAGATATTAAGCAGACAGTCCCCTAATACTCTGAGAGTTAGTTGACATGTAGTTGCAAAGTTATTTAGTGTTAATACAATTTCTAAAGTGGACCATTGGAATAAAGCTTAACCTGTTTCGAAAAGTGTCAAATGACTTCAACATTTGTCAGCAAAGACAACAGTAGTTTCATATTACACAGAGGTTGACCCATATAATAATGTATACACTGAAAATGCCAAAACCAAACATCTGAGGCGGTGTCTCAAATATTACATGGCAGTGATACAACAAAGAGCTTCGGCGAGTCTTGATTACACAAATAATTCTGATGGTACTGTGAATTAGGTTGAGGGAGAAGGGGCTTAAGAACAGATCAACAACATCAGCACAATGTACCAACATGAAGAAGGAAATCAAAGGAGGAAGTGTCCTGGGGAGATTAGGCTAATCATATCAAACCCACACATAATACTGGCTACCATTCAAGTCTAATAAATGAATACAGAACAGTTAGTTACTAAGTGAATTAAGGCAAAGGAAGTACATAAACAAACACAGACACACAGGAAGCCTGAGGGCTTATGACTTAATCTAAGCATTATCATTGCTGAAAGGCTACATTGACAAGTGTATAGGCAGGACGGGCTATACGCTTAAACATTCATACAAATGGTATTTTAAATTATTTTAATTGATTAGCTTTCAATTGTATCTTTTCATCCTGTTTTTATGACTGATAATAATAATCATCAGCATCATCATCTAATAATAATACTTATTATTATTATTATTTTAAAATTATTATTATTATTCAATATAATACATTTGTATTATGCTTATAAAATTACTATTATTATGAACTATAATATAATATAATAGTTATTTTAAATATTTCTAACACATTTTTGGCTGTAAGGGGGAAAAAAGTATGCACCACTTGACATTACCTCTATTGTTTCCTGTTAAACTCACACTTTTATATTTATAGAGAACCACCAGGTAGACCTGAATATTAAAGGGGTGGTTGATTATGATTTCCCTTTTCTAACTTTTTTTAGTGTGTAATGTTGCTGTTTGAGCATAAACAACATCTGCAAAGTTACAATGCTCAAAGTTCAAAGCAAAGGAAGATATTTGCTTTTAAAGAAGTTCCTTTTTAAGGAACAAACGGCTGGTAGGGACTACATGACATTACTCCCGGGTTAGTGACATCACAAACCCTAAAATTTACATAAACCCCGCCCCTGGAACACAATTTATAGATTATCAAGACAGAATATGCCAATCAATGACTAGAAGATAACTACACATAAACTAAATAAATTCATCAACCAACCATTCAGAAATGTCCTGTTGCTTCTACATGTTGTCACTTCTTCTTGAGTCTCTCCATCTTTGTCTGACTCCAGTTTGAACATAAAAGGCTAAAAGTTTTTGAAATTTTCAGTGCATGTCTGTGTGAGGTAAAAGGACACAAGCTCTTGAAGCTCCGCCCCCTGTGCAGGAGAAGCAGTTCATTTGCATTTAAAGGAACAGCCTCAAAAAGTGACAATTTTAACATGCTATATAAAAATATCTGTGGGGTATTTTGAGCTAAAACTTCACATACACACTCTGGGGACATCAGAGACTTATTTTACATCTTGTGAAAAGGGCATTTTACCACCCCTTTAAATAACCGATAACAGATTTGTTTTTTGAAAAATGGTCCAAACCAATCATCAATTATTGTCTAAAAAGCTTGATAATGGACCACAAAAAAAAAGCTTGCATGCTTGCAACAAAAGCTAGCGCATCCTTCATAAGAACTTTGAATGGGTTACTTGTAAGAATAACAGGTTGCCTATAGTGGCACAGTGAAGGACAGTCCTGAACACTCATGACCTGGTTAATAAATGTGAAAATTACTTAGTTCTTAGAAGGCACTGTCTGAATCACTCCTGATACAGTCACTCTTTCAGCGCACACACACGCACACACCTGTTGTTTCTGGATGAGATTCAGAGGTCACCATCTAAAACAACCAAAGAGGTGTGGAAACAGCAGCCTCACTCACTGCTGCCAATACTGACATCAAAAGGGCAAATGCAGCCTTGGGAATATGCAGACATTGTTACTGGTAACCCATGTATTTTTTTCCATATACGTGTCGTGCACACAGATGAACTGGGAGAGGAGAAAAAGAAAGGGCAAGATAGATGGACAGACCGGCGAGGAATCTGATGCTATTAATAGGATAGATTTATGACCTGTAAAAAGCATTCTGTGTCAGCCAATACTTGCACTGTAAGTCAAAATCTGCTTAAGAGGGTCATAATGGAACAATCAGTTTAAATGTATTTACAAATTTACAACAGGGTCTGCATTTTCATGGGTTCTTATAACAAAAGATTTTTGTTATAAGAGATAAAAAACAACAACTGTGCATCAAAAAACACTGCACAAAGTGATAAACGTCAATCCAAATGATAAACTTCACTGCATGGGTTAGTGAACTGAACATCGTTCAACGTGTGTTGGTTTCTGACAGGAACAGAAACTTGTACGTTCTATTTGAATGGACATTGTTTTATGCACATTTTTTTATGCACAAACTACGCATTCTGATTCTGACATTCCCAATTTAAATATTTTCAATAATATTCTATTCTTGACTGATCTTTTTTGCATGATTTTGGCAATAGATTAACTGTTTAATTAGTGATCTTGAGATGAGTCCCTGTACTCATATGCTGATGTAAGATTTGGAAAGTTGTTTATTAAAAGATTAAGGCATTTATCAAAGTTTGATCATATATTTAATTTCCCAATAAAAGATGACCAATTTGTTACATTTAATTACTGTTATGGGAGTCCATTATTCTATTTTTGGAGCTTTGGTGTGCCGACTTTCTTCTTTTTTTTCCTGTGTTTTAATAATTTCCTTTATCGAGCAATGAGTATAAATCAGCATAACTTGAAGGAAGTCAAGCAAAAACAGTAGGCTATACGACTGACTTTAGTATTTTAATATAAATATTTTTATATTAATATAAATATTAGATTATGTTTTAATATATATTCTAAATAATTCAATATAATATTTTTGAATGTAAAGTCAAATACAAAACAACAAAACAAAATAATAAACCACTCATAATGGTACTAAAATAGACATTCTCTTTATGGAAAATTGTTATACTTTTGATTTTTGTGTAAAATATGACCCAGAAATGTTCTTGACAGGCTTAGTGAGACGTGCCAATTAAAAGTCCTTATGTTCAGTCAAACAAATGGCATATACGTGCTAATTAAATTTTAATTCCATTAATGAACTACAGAGCTGAGTTATACATGAGTGACTGCACAGCTGTATTGGGGTCTCGTAAATGCAACAATGTGCAGTGTCATAGGATGACATACACACTCGACTTTGAGTGAAACTGTATCAGATGACACTGCCTGTGGTGGTATTATTATTGCAAGGACACTGTTTCCAATGTGACACTCTTTCAAAGGTGGCTTCAGTTCAGTTTCACACAACAACTAAACACACATTTCTGGGCCATAATGCAAAAGCAGAAATCCTGCTTGTGCACCCTAACATCTATGACATCCAGCTAAATAGTGGAACAGCAAGACCAGACAAAGCCTCATACTGAAAAGACATGTTAGGTGCGGTGTAATACAGGCATGGGTGGGGATGGCATTGATAATAACAGTTAAAAAGAATCATATTACTTAGACACAAGGAAAGTGCTGTTAAACTCATGCCCCAGCAAAAATAATAATACAGGTTATCATCAGACTGCCATGCAGTCAATGTGAAAAAAGGAGAAAATGAGCACAAAAACACTACAGTTTAACATTGGAAGGCACCCTTAGTCCATTAATGTGAAACTAATGACAACCTGTAGGCTATGCTCTAGTTTAATTGTATTAGATAATTAACGTTGCAACTTGCACTGTCAGGCAAAATACAAGTCGCCTCTCACGTCTGCATAGTAAAAACTTTTGCATAAAATTAAATAATAATTCTTTTTTTTAAAGAAGAACTATTCAAACCATGAGATGTGAAAACCTCAATGAACTGAAGTTGTGGTTAATTTGAACGAATTACCTGACAGTAAAGGTAGACTGGCACATATGGCCGTCCAACCGTTCATTTAATATAATGTTTTGCGAACTTACAGTGAATGAACGCTGTTTGCTGTCTCAAGTTGTTGACGATTCCTCTCAATTATTACTCAAATAGCACATCTGGAAAAATTGGAAATCGAAATGAAAACACACGCTGAGCGCGGCGTCGCGGCAATGGTTTGTTTGAAGAGTTTCAACTCCGCCTTTCAATCCTCTCGAACTTGAAGTAGAACACAGCACACACCTTTCTGAGCCATACGAAGTTCAAATCATTTTAAAGAGTCGGCTCGTCCGAACGGTTCGTTTCAATGAACGGGTTCAAAAAGAAGAACTGTTTGAATCATCACTTGTGTGAGCGTAGGTGTTCTGGTTTTTGTGTTCTTTAAATGTTAGCTGTCATGCTGTTTAGCATTGTATTATTTGTATGTGTGTTGTTGTTTGTGATTTCAGCATTTCACTAGTTTTAACTCTCGAAGATAACGTTTTTGCATTATGGTTCATAAAAATGAACCGATATTTTAATCATTAATTCGCAAAATAGAATAGGATCATGTAAACTATTTTGAAACACTAGGCTTGCTCTTATTATTTGGTCATCTGAGAACTGACAAGTCTTTATTAATGACTGATTAAATATGCTACTAAACTGATGTTTGCCTCCACTTGGGTATGAACCATGGCGTCGACAACTGTAATCTGACTGCATTATTAGCCCACTAAAACACTATTACAAAGTTATATACAATGTGTGCGGAAACCAGCCTAACCAAACAATTGCATTATGAGAGAAGACACTGTTCGTTCAGTGTGTGTGTGTGTGTGTGGAGCCCCCTGTTGTCACTCTATAGGGATGCAAAACAGTGCATAATATTGACTTGATGATGCATGCATTTATGACCAGCAGATGGTAGCCTATGATATGACCTGCAGTCATATCAATGAAACTGATAGAGAAAAATAGATTATTAAAAAAAAAAAAAAAATGTTATGTGTGTTAACTAGGTTTGGCAACTGTTACAGCCTATATTGACCCAGAATCATATGAGGGAGTCTATATAAATGAGAAAGATATGCCACTCCTGTGACTTTGTATGCGGTTTTCTCTATTTCACTGATTAATATCGACATATTCCCTAACAGATGTCATAATTCCCTAACATCTTTCTCATTTCAATTTTAAAGTCAGCATGAAACGGAAGTTGCAATAGTTTTTCTCTAAAGACCTTATATGCACCCGAGAAACAAGCGTGCAGCCATCTTTAGAATTTTGTTATTGAACTTCTGTTTTTGGGGTATCTCTGTATATTTCTATAGCATTGCTGTTGAAGAGAAATTAGCTGGTGAAGTGGATTTACATTTACTTATTGTAGAGTTAAAGATATAGTTCACCCAAAAATTTAAATTCTGTCATCATTTAGCCTACTCACCCTCAAGTTGTTTCAAACCTGTATGAATTTATTTATATGGAAGAATACAGCCTATGGAAGTCATCAACTGTTTGGTTACTGAAATTCTTCAAAATATATTTTTTATACATGCATATTAAAGATAGCAAAATCTCTATCGACTGGCGCTTTATATTGTTACCATACCATATACAGTATATTCACCCAGCCCAGCTGTCAGATCACATGATGCATTGGAACTAATAAAAAAAAATTATGTGTAGGTTTTCAACCTAAGAAATCCATGTAGTACTTGCATGTTTTCTTCTCCACATCTACATTCTGTTGTGCAGAATACTTCTTGAATGTATTAAGAGCTTACATAATGTATTTTCAACAAATATCCTTTGTTGATGTGTTAATAAAGTGATGTTTCCATTGGTTCAACTGTTTATGTTGACTAATGTCACAGCATAAAAAGATTTTTAGAATTACAACATAAAAATATCAGTTAAATATGCAATAAACAACAGTGCCACAATTAATTTTTAGTTATTCACAGTAGAAGAACAAACACAACAATGTGCTATGTTTATTTTGTTTATTTTATTTTATTTATTGCACTTGTAAATAATTCCCTGTGCCTGAAGATTGTTTTCTGGACCCCATCTGCCACCTCTAGTGACCCTGGGTCTGTCAATCCTGTTTGGATCACAGGATCCTCTGAGCTTTGGTACAGGGTCTGTCGAGACAAGGAGCTGAGGGACTGGGATGACCTTAGGCACCAGCTCTGGGATTGAAATGGCAAAGACAGGGACCAGAACAGATTCAGAAGAAACATCACTTTAACCTCTCAAGTCAGCTACCAGTCACAAAGCTGACTAAACAGATTTAACTGCGTGGCAACTCAGTTTTCATGTCCTATGCAGTGATCTGAAACTAAAACATAAACATGCTTTATCAACACATTAAAAAAACAGCATTTAAAGACATATGCATTAAAATGAGGCAACGTTCTTAACATAGGAAAACATATTTTATACAGTATAAACATACTTCTCATTGATGACGTGTATGTTGATTACATTGCATTCTGGTAATGTGACTGATTATCAGGCAAAACCAATAAAAACCAGTCATGGCAGTGCACATGCTCCAGATGAAGCCTGTGATCTGGATGACGCTGCAGACAAGCCTGCATGAAATTGCAGCATTCTGTGCAAAAAGATGGGAGAAATGTGATTATTATACCTTAAACTGTACACGTGCTATCTTTAAACATTTGTTCTTTGATTAACATCTCACCTTGTGAGACAACAAATCTGGACCAGTCGTTATTGATGAGGTGGTACACTTCGTTGGCTGTTGGAAAATGTCCAAGGATCATTCTCACGAGGAGCACCCCTAGTGAAAACACTGTCGCGGGTTTTGCATGGTACCTGCCCGTGTCAAAATACTCTGGGGGGAAGTATGGCATTGTGCCTGGAGGAAAGAGATTTTATCTGATGTTTATAACACAAGCATTTGAATGAGTAAATTCATTTGCTAGCAAAAGCGGTGCATGATACATACCACAGTAGGAGTCATAGGCAGAATCCTTCATGAGGTCCGCACAACTGAAGTCGATTAATTTGACCTCCAGCGTGCTCGGGTTCACAAGCAGGTTTTCTAACTTGATGTCGCGATGGAAGACGCCCCGATAACAGCAAACGTTAGCAGCGTAATTAACCTGCTGCATAATGTGCCGTGCTGTGAGCTCATCAAGGACACCTCTGTTTAGTTTCAGGAATGTACCCATATCCATGCTAGGTAAGGGGCGCTCCATGACCATGATGTAGCGTTCTGGGTCGTCCTGCCAGTCCAGCACCTGAATTATATTCCGGCAGCTGGGATCCCTATTGGCGATAACTGCCAAGGCGATCTCTAAAGGAAGGGGTTTGGGGTAAAAAGGCTGAAAGAAAGAAAATATGATGGTTCATTTCACAAATAAGGACTTAGCAAAGGCAGTTTGCCTATTGAAAAATAATTTAACTATGATTAACATGAATATAAGATGTTATAAATTGAAAACAGTGAATGAGAAGAGAAAATAAGAGAGCGCAGTCTACTTACAGTGCTGATGTGTGTCGTACGTGGTGTCTTTCGGACACATTTCACAGCCACCTGATTAAAAAAAGGAAAAGAAAAAACATTAACAATTCACTTGTTGAGAGAGGCGATTCCATTTCAGTCATAAATCCTGAACAAACGTTTGGTGAATATAAATACCGAGAAGAAATTTAAAAGCAAGCATGTTTGGTCAGTCTGAAAGTTTAAACAGGCGGAGTTCTCTAAACAATGAACATAAGATACATTAAAGGGGTTGCTATAAAAAAGTGTAAGTAAAAAAACCTTAAGACCATCCTTGATGCGAATTCCTTTCCGCACAGAGCCAAATCCACCTTTACCCAGCTTGTCACCGAAATTGTACCGCCAGAAAATGTTATCTATTAAAAGTAAAGTAAAAGTAGTTGACATAGCAGTAGTTGAGCTAAATGGCGAATAAAATTATGCAAACTTAAATGTTACAGCTGTTTTGGGTTATGGCAGTAAACTTACCCTTGTTCGGGTTTTCTGTTGAAACTGCTGCTGGACTCACTGCACAGTCAATGCCCTCATCTGCTTTGGGACTCACTGCAGGTTGCAGAACTTCTTGCTCCAGCTGGGCCTCAGCATTGTGGAGGGCTTCAGAGATACTGGTTGGAGCTTCCCGAATATCTGAAATGCAGATAAAACAAACTTACAAAATACTGCGACCCATATTAGAGGGTTTCTTAATTTTGGGGCACTTTTTACTTGATACAAAAAAAAAACTTCTCTAAACGATGTAAATCGATTTGTTTCTGAATTAAAATTCTCAAATACTGACCGGTTTGGTAACCATCATCAGATAAAAAAACCCTACAATTTAATTTAATTTCTGATCTTTAATAAATAGTCACTCTAAAATGTTCATGACAATGATTAGTGTACTACTGTATAGGTCGATGCATGGGGACACATTTTTTTTTGGGAGGGGGGGGGGGGGGGGGGCTATCATAGATGCAAACATAATAGTAAAGAGACTTAAATCAATAACATGGTAATGTGATTTTACCATCAATATGGCTCTGGGATGTTCCCGCCACAGTACTCTGGCATAATTTCTCAGTCTCCTCTCTCCCTGCCTCCCTTCCATAATCTACTTCACTAGCCTCAGCGAGCATCTCATCAAGCCGATGGGAATGTTTTTCCTCCGTGATGGGGGCGACTTTGAGTACATGCTCCCTATCTGACGCTGCACTTGGACGACAAATTGCCAGTTCCATGATAACACAGTTGTATCGTTAACACCGTACTTTGCTATCAGATTTCTCGAACCTACAAAACCAATGAGCAAGTGAGTTTAGCGACTTTATAGCTTACTCTCGCGCGCGACTGTCACATAATTCTGTTCGTGACGTCAGAAGGGCTCATGCAGAAGTGAAAGTTTTCAAAAAATAACAAAATCATTGTCTTGTGGTCTTTCGGAATGATAACAATTATATACTCAGTTTAAGGTGAAGTGAAGTGTCATTCTCACCCAGGCCACAGAGAGGCAGTAATAGCCACCGCACAACTTTCCAACAGGGATTTGGGAAAAGAAAAATCCGTAAAGGTCGTAAAAAGAGAGTTGTAAAAGACTTGCTCTATTTAAAAGTACATTTCACCTTTCAGTTATTTAATAAACAGTCTAAATTATATATATTATAAATATATTATATTATAAAAATATATTTTCGTTGACGTCGACATCCAAACCTGTGTAGGCTAAGTAACGCTATCAGAGTAGCTATAGCCTATCTGTGACGGTAAGATTTTTGCTTTTTTAGTTTTTAATAAAATATTGATGCATGGACATTCATCTAGAGAGCTACTGCTAGAGTCGTAAACAGTTTCTAAAATAGAATCGTCGCGTGTCGCTGGCTGGTTAGGACAAAAACTCAAATTAACATGGAAAAGATACCTTTTATCGCGTGTCGCGTCGTGTGTAGTTAGGACACGGTGTTATTCTTTGTGACCCTCCTTGTGTTATTGTTTTTCTGTGTATTTCACTCACACACATCAAACTTTTTTTTTTACAGGTTTGATAGGCTTGTATTATTTTGACAGGTTTCCCAATGCAGGCAAATCCTCTTTGCTGACTGCCTTGTCTCATGCTAAACCAAAGATTGCCAGCTATTCCTGTGAGTACTGAAAATCAGTAACAAATTAGTTAAACCAACGTAGTGAAAAGTTGAACCATCCATCCATCCATCGAACCACCCATCCATCCATCCATTCATAAAATCCATTCATCAGCCAATTCTGTTCATATTTACCAGGGGTGGCATTAATTCTGACCACAACTGTATATTGCTGTTTTTACAATTCTTTCCCCTTCCCAGAATGAGTTGCAGAAGTAATTTTCTCTGAAGGTTTCAGTAGCAGACTTACCAGGACTCATTGAAGGTGCTCACGTGAATAATGGCATGGGACACAAGTTTCTCAAGCATGTGGAAAGAACCAAGCAGCTCATGTTTGTGGACTGCGTTCAGTCTGTTATGTTGTGAACTTACTGTTAAGTACTGGGAGAGTTTTATAGTAATCTCATGTTCTGATGTTTCAGGTCGATGTCTGTGGGTTTCAGCTAGCTGGTAACACCCCGTTTAGGTCTGCATTTAAAACTGTACTGCTTTTAACCAAGGTAAAATGTATACTATATATTCCTAAGTTTGGGGGTTAAAAAAAGAAAAGAAAAAAAAAAGCTTTTATCCGGCAAGAATGCATTAAATTGATCAAAAGCAATAAAGACATTTATAATACAAAAGATTGCTATTTCAAATAAATGCTGTTCTTTTGATCTTTCTTTTCATGAAAGAATCCTATATAAATAGGCAGCACAACTGTTTTCAACACTTAAAATAATATTCTTGAGCGTCAAATAAGCAAATAATAGCTGCTGAAAATTTAGCTTTCTTATTACAGAAATAAATTACATTATCAAATACTTTTAAAAAGTAGTGCGCAGTTACACACACACACACACACACACACGGAGAACCAGGAAGGTAGGGATTATTGGAAGCAAACAAGCTATTTAGGGATTATTATATAGGTAATATCATGAATATTAGTCACAGATGTGTATATTAGTTTAGATTTAACTTTGTTTTGTGTTATTTTGGGTATATAGCGGGTGCGTTAGAAATGTTATATCATGACACAGATGCTTTTATCAATAAAGTGG
Source organism: Phoxinus phoxinus (assembly GCF_949152265.1). Classification (NCBI taxonomy): domain Eukaryota; kingdom Metazoa; phylum Chordata; class Actinopteri; order Cypriniformes; family Leuciscidae; genus Phoxinus; species Phoxinus phoxinus. Next base: position 27,917,928 of record NC_136891.1, read on the forward strand.
TTGCATTATTTTTCATGCTTGTTATCAATTGTTCAATGACCATTCCCACAAGTATGTACTTTTTCCCCTAAAGATGGTGATTTGTACTTGACCATTTTGGCAGTCTCAAGTTTCTACCACAAGTACATTTTGCTGAAATGCAGGCCTAATATGATTGGTCCACTTTTCTGCACTATTCTTTGATTGATATCTTGAGAGTGATGCTCTGCTTTCCCTAGAATCCAGCCACATCTTTCCTGAGGACGTTACCCCTAAAACACTAATGTGTTTTATGCACATCGTCCCAGTCTCTGCCACGACTGGCATTGGACTGCCCTTGCTCAAGTCCCTCATTCCTCAATCACTTGAGGAGCAGGATGTCATAGAAACTGAGGGTCAGCGCAGTGAGAAGCTACTCAAGTTGAGAAGGGAGATTCCCACTTCATCTATACCCAGCTAGGTCACATATTCAGGTTTAGGTATGGCAGTCCCTAAACTATCCTCAGGGATACTGTTGAACATTTGCAAACCTGTGAAATATTCAATGTGTGGCTAAAAGGAACACAAAAGTGCATGTTCTACCAGAAAGACTCGGGAGATAAATTGATATAACAGCGTATATTTATTAACAGCCCAGCAAGCATGAATTTATAAAGTTCTTTGGCGTAGGCCCCGTCCTTAGAGAGCAATGCGAGGGTAGGGGAATCTGCATATCCTGCCTGAAGACCAAGGCAGGGACGCAGCCGACCCCCCTGGAGGTTAAGGAAGGGACCATCCTGGTGGTGGTTGGGGAGGATGGAGGTAATTAGCAGCGTCAGCATCTGTGAACTCAGACGAATGTAAGTACCAATCTTTTATACTGTGAGTGTTAGCACATGATTGGTTAGAAGTGAAGTATTACGTGGCGCGCTGATTGAGTCTTCCTGGCAGAACTTACGCTAAAGCTTTCATTTTTCAGGCTTTCAGCCTCACACTCTTAACACACACGACGGCTCCTCCTTCATGCTTCCCACCGGACTTCAGCGCGAGACTACATCTAGCCGTCTCTAAAACACTATTTAGGTGAATTTAAACAATGGCTAAGTTGCTAAACGCATTTTGTTGTCATGTAAGGACCCTGTTCATGTTGGACAGACATTTTAATTGCATTTTGTGTCTGTTAAGTGGCACAAAAACACTCTTTATGAATATGCCCCCATAACTGCCGTTTTAGCTGAGTGGGAGCTCTGGGCATTAGCTGTAGCAGCTCCGTGTTGCAAGCACCAATCCGTTTCTCTTTTTTTTCTATAGACAGTACTCACAAAGGTATAACGATCAAGATTAACTTAAAAATTGCCCGGAGTTCTCTTTTAACATTGAAATCACTCGCGCCAGACGCTCGTGAGTGAGTGATCAAAAAAACCTTTGCTTTAGCCTCAATTGAGTGAAACACCGTATGTGTAACTTCGGCCATTCTCAGTGCGTGGTGTGACTGTCTGGGACACCAACTATGCTTGTCATCATAGAAACAGATAATCAGATTTTGATGTTTTTTCCCGCTTCAGTAATATGCTGCCTTCCTTTCGACACAGCTCCACTGCCCAACGGACCTGCAACCGTCTCGCAATTGTTGATAGGCTATTACTCGTGAGGTGTAACAAATCAGACATTGAGCAATATTTATACAAAAAGAACCGATAAGAATACAGTTAAAGTACCGGATCGATAAGCAGTATTGGTAAGAGTAGTAATACAGTTAAAAGCAAGGGGGTAATCTATCCCCCGGAAACTGAAGCATCCCCGGGCCCCGCCATTGGCTAGCGGACCCCCACCTGCTGTTAGCATTCCATTGACTCCCATTCATTTTTGCGTCACTTTGACAGCGAATAACTTTACATCTGAGGCGTTTAAAGACTCCATTTGTCCATTGTTTATTTCTAAAGAAACACGAAAATGTATAAAAGGCTCCATTACCTTGTATCTTACGTTATGGCCCCGTAGAAGCAGTTTTTGTAAAAATAGGCTAACGATTGCGTCATACCCGCGCGACTCTGTCGCACAAGTCGAGAAATTACCGTATGGACAGGCAGAGAAGCTTGCATGCAATCGGGGGGACGTGGAGGCGTAAAGTCCGATAAAGTCAAGGGAGAAGCCCATAGAGAGTCATAAAGTTGCTCCTGCTGCTAGCTCATGGACAGCTAATACTCACGCTCTCCGTCTCTGCGAGATTCAGAAGGGAATAATTCAGATTTCTCTCGGCACAGCTACTAGAAGACCTACAGCTGTCAGACAGGTTGCTCACGTCACATCTACGTCGTCAAGCTCAGTTTGAGCCTGCGCAGTTCGCCCGGCCCTCAGGAAGTGAGTGCTTCTAATTGACTTCATCGTAATACCGTTAAAAACCGGTCAATGCTCCGACAACAGCCCAGACATGGAGCTACTTCAGCCACCAGTCTCCCCAGTCCCTGGTAAGTTGCCAAGCAGCTGGTCCTTCGTCGGAGATGGCATCCGACTCCGAGACGGAGGTAGAGCCTGTCACTTGCTTCAAATAAAAAGTTTGTACCTACACCTTATTCTTGTTTAAAATCATGTGCATTATACATTATGAATGTATATAAAGCGTGATAAAGGTGACCTTGAAATTGTGGCGTTAAAGGTGACGCGAGCCGAGGAACAATTTGGGTGCACCCGAATTTTGTGCTGGTGCACCTAAATAAAAAATTAGGCGCACCAGTGCAACCAAGGCAAAAAGTTAATCTGGAGCCCTGTATGGTAACGGTTGTGGCGTGGCATTATTTAACCAATCACCACTTGACCAAACACTTAATAAGCCAAAGTTAATGCAAATTATTTATTTCTGAATTCTCAAGTGGTTTTTATTGTAATGCTGTTCTGTTTATCAGAAAACCTTCCTCGCTATTTTTTTTAGACATATCTAATACAAATGTGTATGTCGTTTTGTTCACCTGCAGACAAGTAGCAGCTCCACCATATGCCACTAGATGGAACTAAAATCTGGCAAGTGGTTTCGATTGCAGGCCAAACCAGGGTGCATAGGCTAATTTTCATGATAAACGCAGGCAGTGGGCGCAGTTTCGGAGTTTGCAGAGTTTTCATCTGTCAAATTTGTATGCATATTCTCTTATATTCACATTCAACACACTTGAACATTTTTGTCATATTTATTAAACTGATTACTTGCAAAACGGTTTTGTGATTTCTATTAAAAACAAAAAAAAATTGTGTGTAAATGGAACATTTCAAGGTTAGATTAGTATTTTACAGACAATAGTATTCATGCAGTGATTAATAACATTGAAAAGACTCAGATATGGCAAATATTTACCTGAACCTCCACAGAGAATGTGTGAATCAAACATTATTAAAGAGTTTGACAATAAATGCCTTATTTATAAATTGTTAACTCTAAGAAAAACATTGATAGCAAATAAATGAATATAAACTTAATCTGTTCAGCTCCTTTCATTATACACGATCATATCCCAGAAAGCTGAAGATGAATGTAGTTCTTTGAACTCATGTGTAGTCAGACATAGGGAAGTGATAATAGTGATTTCTCATAACTCACTAAAAAAGAAAGCAAAGCACCAAGATGATCAGACAGGAAGCAGTCCTGGCACAATCACTAAAAGAGGAGAGGTAAAAATATGAAGATAAACATTATTAATGCAACAGAACCAATCAGTTCTTTTTTCACATAAAAAAAACTAAAAAACATCCGAGGATAAAGGATAACAACTTGGAGTCAGATGAATCATATTGGAGTCAGAAAAATAACTGAATTATGCACGGCATCCTTCAACTGCTTTTTTGTTACTATTATTAGTTCAAAATAGCAGTGTAAGCTTCCAGCCTTACAGATGATGTTATATTCTTTCAGTAAATGTGACAGATTGAAATATGTATTTTATTGGCGCGAGGCCTACATAAGGGCGCGAGACCACATAGAGAGAACATAACATATATTTAGTGTATGTTGTATGTTTGTATTATATGTTTAATTCTGTATATTTAGTGCTGAGTGTTTGATTCACGAGTTTTGAGAAATGTAAATGTGAAAAGTGAATGAGAAAAATTATTTTAGAGATCTATGCGTTTTCAGATAAAACAATTACTTAAAAGAGTTTAGAATATATTGGTACTAGTTTATGTATCTATCTAAGGCGTTAATATCCAGATAATTACTAAATGCCATAAAAATACTTAAGTGTACACTTTAAATAAATTATGCACATAAAGTTCGCAGTGGGGAAACATCGAGCGAGTTCTATTCAGGGGTACAACATATACATGTTCTTTCCTACATTATTTCTTAAATATTGTGTTATTTTTAAAGTATTTCCTAACAATATTTTAGTTTTCTGTGTTTTGAATAAGGACATAACAGAGGTTAAAAGGATATTCACCTTGTAGCACATGGTCCCTGCTGGGCACTTGCATCAGTAGAAACGTTGAAGGTCTTCACTGTCACTTTAGGGCAGGGTAGAGAGTCTTTCTGAAGAAGCCCTGAGATATCTGGATTGGAAAACAACATTTATAGACATGAGAAAGTGGGACACATTATACATATAAATATAGCCGCCCAACTGAATCCTTGTCATCATTCTAATTATGCTCAGTTTGCTTCAAGTTAAACTTGTTCTCTGAGGTTACTTCACAAAACCTACCTTGCATGGTGAGGAGAAATATGATGTCAGCGCCCTTGATAAACTCTCTTCTAGTCAGATCATCATTTGGTATGCCATACATATAAACCAAAGGACCCACAAATACAGACTCGTTACCGATGACAACTTGACTTCCGTTGTTTCGAGGATTGTCCCAGTCATACATATCTGTTACAAAAAATGTTGCTATTAAAAGGCTCTTCTAAACTACAGATAATAACTTTGATTCTCAACTAAGTAAAATGTTGCATAAAAACATTAGGATTCTCACTGTTAGAAGCCGAAGCAGGGTCAGTGGTGATGCTTTGTTCTAAGGACATGCGCTTCTGCATGTGTGGATTCTGGTCAAGCATCTGGAAGGTTATTTGTCTCCATGGACAAGGCCACTGCAACTTGTCATCATATGCACCAGATACCAGACGAACACGCATATTAAGGTTATTCTCAAGCACCAATAAATTCGTCTGAAAGCGATAACCATCACTAGAGTAATACAATGGACTGTAATGTTCTGAAGATTCCCTTATTGAAAAGTTCCTTATCTGCCATGAGTGGGGACACTCAGTCTCTGAAATATTGATATCATCCAGTGAGAAGCCTCCACTGGAGTTTCCAGCTCCTTTACGGGCTTCAAATACAACTTGGAAGGTTTTATTTGCATTCAGTGACACATGATGCAGTTTCCAGTAATTACCAGGGAGTTCTGCAAGAAATTAAAATGTAAAATTAAACATTTTAGGAACATTTTAAAAGCATAGGCCGACACATGTTTCCACCCCTGTAATATTACAGTATACTTGAGGAAGAGACAGACCTATGATCCGATCCATAAGTCTTAGTGTTCCTCTGTTGTCTGCTTCATTCTGGTACTCTCGAATCCAGATGTTGAGCTGGTCAAACTCATTACCACTGTGATAGTAGTAGAACTGCAGGCACTGAACTTTGCAGTCTCTTTTAGGGGTCATTGTCTTGCTCTCCATTCTGGCTGTGTCCCCTTTCTTTCTCCCCTTAGTGCTGAAGTGCATGAAAAAAGATGTCCCTGCAGACATGAAAACAGGTGTATAGTTGTGTGGAACTGGGTGGTACAGTACAGTGACTGCAACTGTGGATGGAAGTGATTGTGAAGCATTTCTTTTGGGGCAATTAGTATAGTAATAGTAAAGTCTCTTCCTATGATGTCAAAACCATTCACTGATTGACTGACTGTAACGAAGCTCACCTTTTTGTTCTTTGCTCAAGTATGTGTGGTCAGTCACATTAATGCCACTCACTGACTTCACTCTCTGCCAGCCATAATCCACAGCAGAACAGACACTCATCTGACACAGAGATGCATCATCAAAACTGCAGTGGTCAAGGAAAGAGATGGAGGAATCTGTAATCCACACAGACACGTTGACAAAATCTATTCATGACAACTTCCATTCATAACATGTTTTCCCTGGTCTCCCTTACATCAGCTTGCAAGTCCTACTGAAATATTTAACAACCACAAACTGCAACATTTTAATCTTACATAGAATCCACTTAAACTATCAAACTATGAATTCTATTATAACCCAAATGAAAGCAATGTCTGTAAAATACTCACTGCATTTATAGAGTTTGTTGAGCTCAATCGCATCATATTCACTAATGTCCAGGCGTTGACCAATCACATCTTGGAACTCAGGAAGCTTGGTAATGATCGTGGATCCATTACCGTTACTGAAGGCATTTTTACCATAATGCATCACAGAGTAATAGTCATATGGGGTGCCTTGGGTGGTGGTGAAATTCTCGCTGTATTTATTGAAATTTTGCTCCTTCCCTGAAAATAAAGACTCTTGCAGTTATTAATGTAATTGTTCATAAAGAATGGCTTATTTAAGTGCTGATTGGTTAATTGGGCACTGCAATCAGCATGTCAGTGTGTCTGTATAATTTTTACTCTTTTCCTAAAAAACAAATAAAGTAAAAAATAAAATACAAGGCAAGGCCAGGCCAGGCAACCTTTTATGATTTTTTCAAAGTCGATGGTCACATAACCATCTCTGTCATATCTTGACTGCTCATGCAAAAATCCTAGTGCGTGGAGAAACTCATGCTCGACAATGGCTTTTGTTCCACAGTCAATTCCAATGGAAAGATTCTGGCCTCCAGGAAATAAGCGGCCGATATATGACCAACACCTGCGAAAGAAATGAGAGATAACAGCACATTTACACAGTACATGCAATAATGTAACGTTAAATACATTATAAAGTAAATTTATAATCTTCACAAAATTATCCAAAACTGTCAAATAACACAAATATAATATATAGTTACCAAGCAATGTTAAATGCTTATATTGTTGTGCTTCTTTTCAGGACTCTAGTCTTATTTTAATCTCTCTAGTCTTATTTTTTATTTCTTTGTTTTTGTTCTTTCCGCATGGAGACCACAATTGTGCTCCGCAATCAGTGCAGATTTCTCTGCTTTAAATTCTCTTTTTTCTAATCTGTTTCTTTGTCATTGTGTTTTGTGCATTATGACACGCCTTCATCTTGGTTTTGTTTGTTTAGTTTTAGTTTTGCTTTTATCTTTGTCCTCTGCCCACTTAGTGCTGTGCATGGTTTTCACTTAGTGCACACCGGTCATTGGACTGCCCATCACGGTGCTGACTCTTGCTCTTGTCATTGGTTCTGGTCCTAAGACAATCCCCGGTGTTGATTGCATTGATTATTGGACTTAATTATTGATTATTATGTGATCTATGCTCGTTACTGACCTTGATACTAAACTTTTCCGTCTACATTATAGAAAAAAAAGGTTCAATGCTATGCAACCACTAGTAAATGATGACAGAATTTGTATTTTTGGGTGAACTAACTAACCCTTTAAAAAGTTTTTATTATTCATTTTTAATTTTAGTTACATTTTATGAATTAAACAGCTTGTAAACACTTAATAACACTAAAAAAAATAATAACATGGTGAACATGAAAGTATTATACAATTGAAGACATTTCTCTTTATATAGAACGTTTTTGTAATAAAGCGTTCTTTAAAATTGAGTCAAGAGCCCTAGGGTTTTATACAGAAACGAAAAGTTTTATGAACGAAAGTCTTTTGGGTTTGAAACGACATGAGGGTGAGTAAATGATGACAGAATTTTTGGGTGAACTAACCCTTTAAATAATTACAACTAAATTATGTTATGATTGGAACCACTAGAAGGTTCTGAAAATGAAGCGTCGGTAACACTTTATTTTACGGTGTCCTTGTTACATGTGTCACATGCACTTACAATAGTAATAACAATAAATTATGCATAACATGTAACTAACCCTCAATCAAATCCTAATCGTACCCTAACCCTATAGTGAGTACATTTAGTTAATTAATATTACTCAGTACTTACATGTATAATTACACTGTAACACAGACACCTTAAAATAAAGTGTGACCGAAGCGTCTATAACAGAACCCTTTAAGGCTCTATAGAACCTTTTTCTTCTAAGAGTGTATGCTGGTATCCTCCTGGTAATTACCTTCTTGCCTATAACTCCTCTCCTGTCTGGATTTGGTCATCTCTCAGGTCTAACCCTCACCTGTCTGATCCCTCTTTTGATTTACCCTTTTTAAAGTTGGCCCAAGTTGTATGTAGGGGATATGAGTTTATCAACTCATGAATGTTTTTTTTGTTTGTTTTTTACTACACATTCAGTATAGCACAGTTTAGGCTAAATGCTATATTGTGGATTAATAACTAGAAGCATACTGTACCCTTCAAGACTCTTCACAGAGATGTAAAATTGTTCTGCTGCTCTGGGCTTAAAGTCAATACATGATTTCAGTCTGAACTGCTCAAAAGCTCTTAAAATTACTCCTCTATAGTTCAGTCCTGTAACCACAATCAGAAACAATAACTGAAAACAATATTAAGTCATTTAAATATTTCAAATTTGATTTGTTAAAATGCAAGTGAATAATCCATGTTTTCTTACTGAGATTCACACTCAGCGCATAGGGGACGGGAATATCCCACACATTCCCAAGAATGGCACTCCTTTGATTAGGCTTTAAAGCAGATGATTATTTTAAGTATCATGAGAATATCTTATTGACTGATTTTTTAATTGTCCAATATTCTACTTTTAGAATGCCTTGGAACAAAACTCACCACCATGATGTCTCCTTCTTTGAGATTTAAACCTAATACAACAACAGTGTTGTTTAGAGGTTAATATGCTTTACAAACCAAAAAAATAGATATGTTACCTTACTGCTTAAATAAAAATATGAGTTCTTCAAATAAAATATTGGTTTTACCTTTATTTATATCTGGTATGTCCTTCCATTCTACAGTGCCTTTGAATAAAATATCATGAAAAAGAAGAAGAATGAGAGGTGAAATCAGAATTCAGTGGCAGACAAAAATGTAATTTTAGTAAAACAGCCTGAGAGTAAAATGAGAAAAAAGAGCAATCACATCTTCTCACAGAAATGGCAATAATCAAAAACATCTTCCACACTGAAAACATATTACAATAACATTACAACAGATTCATGTCAGTGACTATGCTGTACTTACTATTTGTTTCTAGTGGAGGCTGAGAACATGAGATATGAAATCAATATTCAGACATTAAGAAAAATACATTTAAAAATCGACAGGTGTATCACTTTTAAAACAACAATGTATTATATTATAATATAAGCCTTCAACTATCCAACTTACCATTGGTGATGCAAGACAAAGAGTCAAAGTCAAACTCAGCAGAAGAAAAGCACAAAACTGCATTTTTACTGCATGGGAATCAAAACGAAAGCGATAAACTGTGACATTGTTAAGCATTTAATAATGCTGAAATATAATCAAAATATGTGATTAAAAACTCTTGAATAAAAGGGGATGCATACCAGTTTTCTTTAGTCATAAACAGCTGAAGTTAAAACATAAAATAAACTGCTTGACCCAGCTTGTGCGGTATACAAGCAAGAATTTCTTGAAGTTTGACAAGTTATTTATAGTAAATGCAGCAGTTATACTTCCTCATACTGAGCTCTGACTCACACACCTTTACGAACAATAAGTTTATTCATGTGTATCTGGTGTCCTTTCGTTCAACAGTGCTTTTGAATAAAATATCATGAAAAAAAAGTAAAATGAGAGGTGAAATTAGAATTCAGTGGCAGACAAAAAAAATAATTTTTGTAAAACAGCCTGAGTAAAATGAGAAAAATCACAAAAAATGTGATCACACAAATGTGAGCAATCACATCTTCTCACAGAAATGACAATAATCAAAAACATCTTCCACACTGAAAACATTACAATAACATTACAACAGATTCATGTCAGTGACTATGCTGTACTTACCATTTTTTTTCTAGTGGAGGCTGAGAACATGAGATATGAAATCAATATTCAGACATTAAGAAAAATACATTTAAAAATCGACAGGTGTATCACTTTTAAAACAACAATGTATTATATAATATAAGCCTTCAACTATCCAACTTACCATTGGTGATGCAAGACAAAGAGCCAAAGTCAAACTCAGCAGAAGAAAATTTTTACTGCATGGGAATCAAAACGAAAGGGATAAACTGTGACATTGTTAAGCATTTAATAATGCTGAAATATAATCAAAATATGTGATTAAAAACTCTTGAATAAAAGGGGATGCATACCAGTTTTCTTTAGTCATAAACAGCTGAAGTTAAAACATAAAATAAACTGCTTGACCCAGCTTGTGCGGTATACAAGCAAGAATTTCTTGAAGTTTGACAAGTTATTTATAGTAAATGCAGCAGTTATACTTCCTCATACTGAGCTCTGACTCACACACCTTTACGAACAATAAGTTTATTCATGTGTATCTGGTGTCCTTTCGTTCAACAGTGCTTTTGAATAAAATATCATGAAAAAAAAGTAAAATGAGAGGTGAAATTAGAATTCAGTGGCAGACAAAAAAAATAATTTTTGTAAAACAGCCTGAGTAAAATGAGAAAAATCACAAAAAATGTGATCACACAAATGTGAGCAATCACATCTTCTCACAGAAATGACAATAATCAAAAACATCTTCCACACTGAAAACATTACAATAACATTACAACAGATTCATGTCAGTGACTATGCTGTACTTACCATTTTTTTTCTAGTGGAGGCTGAGAACATGAGATATGAAATCAATATTCAGACATTAAGAAAAATACATTTAAAAATCGACAGGTGTATCACTTTTAAAACAACAATGTATTATATAATATAAGCCTTCAACTATCCAACTTACCATTGGTGATGCAAGACAAAGAGCCAAAGTCAAACTCAGCAGAAGAAAATTTTTACTGCATGGGAATCAAAACGAAAGGGATAAACTGTGACATTGTTAAGCATTTAATAATGCTGAAATATAATAAAAATATGTGATTAAAAACTCTTGAATAAAAGGGGATGCATACCAGTTTTTTCAGGGTTCTGCCCTGGCAGCTTTGTCTGTGTCTTTGTTTAATGTATCTATGTTTGTGTTGTGCTTAAACATGTGGTTTTGTCTTTGTTTGTGTTGCCATGTGCTCCTCTGTTCCTACCTCCTTGTTTCCCTGTATCATACTCCCTTGTCTATAGTTGAGTCCTTATTTGTGGTCACCTGGGGCCTGTTTCAATAAGGAGGTTCAACCAACTCTGAGTTAAAACTTGAACTCTGAGTTGACTTACCCTGAGATGGGAAACTCTGAGTTTTCGGTTTCAGATCAGCTGAAATTAGTTAGTTCAATCAACTCTAAGTTGACTGACTCTGAGTTGAGCGTGTGCACCACAACTATAAAAAGCCATTATCAATGGAGCGCAGATATTATGAGTCACCATGGCAACAGCACCAGACACAAAGAGGAATTACTGTTATACAGTGTTGGGTGTAATTAATTACCATGTAATCTAAATATTGTAATTTAATTAAAGGGATTACTCTTAATTCTTCTGTAATTTAAAATAAAATATGATTTTTAAAAGGTATATTTTGAATGTAACCTTCTCCCTCTACACACTTTGGTCAATTCAAGAATAATTCATGCAATTGTATATTGTTCATTTTGAAAGCATTAAAAGTGCAGTTTCTTGTCTCTCCTCATTGTATTGTTCAAGTGGTTGAGGTTGATATGGGACTTAGTAATTAATAATAAGTAGACCAATACTTTCTAAAGATAGTAATTATTACATTAATCTAATTACACTGTTGAAGATGTCATTTGTAGGTAGTAATTAATTACTATTTTAGAGTAACTGTTATAATATCAGGTGAAACTGGAAGAACAGTTATTCAACCTAATTTTAATTTTCATGACTGCAGGCATTAAAAGAATGTGGCAGCAGCTGAAAATAAAAAATATATAAAAACATAATTCAATCAGGTAAGGCTTGAGCATATCATGGGTGTATGCTATCTGACTTTACAAACATTTGACATATTACATTATTAGGGTTTTATAGGGTATTTTTGATATTTCCATTTATTTTACTTTGGGTTGGGTTTTTCGTTGGTCCCACTCCCAATAGATTCTGATATCTATTGGGACTAATATCTATCTAGAGACTAATATCTGTCTTTTGGAGCCTCATGTCCCAACAGAACCCCAGACAGTTGTAAGTTGCCTACTCAATACACCAGAAATGATGACAAATAGTGTAATAAAGTGTACAAATGCTCATCTTCACAGGATGATGGGTATGAAGAAACAGTTTCTGCGCCACAGAGAGGCCTACAGGGTAATGTTAATATTATGTGTCTACACATCAGACAATCTACACATTCACATTTGTATGTGGCGTAGCCTATAGAATCGAAGTTTATATCTAAGTATAAAAGGACATTCTTATCCCCCAAGTGATTTTCAGTAAATGCCACAGTTTAATTCTGTAGAATTTGTTTAGAACTGCATGATGTAACTCTAATGTACTGTATTTTCAGTTGCCAGTCAGTTAACGTTAAATATACTTCATCTTATTAATTTCTTTTTTAAAACAGCGGAAAAAAAAGCAATAAATAAATGTACAGAAAGAATGAATGAAGTGTTTAAACACCGCTTCCTCTTTAAAAAAGGGGAGGAGGCCGCAAGAAACTCTGGGTTTACCGAAGAAAACCTGCTCCCGACCAGGTTAGGTTCACAGAGTAAGTTGCCATGGTAACTGACTCTGAGTATAAGTTACCTCTCTTTCAGAAACGGGCTTGACTTACTCTGCTTTCTCGGGTTTGATATACCTCCCATTCTGAAACGGAAAACCCAGAGTTTCCCTCATTTCAGGGTTAACATACTCAGAGTTTTCACTTAACCTCCTTTCTGAAACAGGCCCCTGTTCCTCATGTTCTCTGCTCCCTTGTTTAGATCCTTGTTTACCTGAGTGTGTTCACCTGTCCCTTGTCTGAGTGTGCTCTCCTGTTCCTCTTGTTCTCTGCTCCCTTTATGTGTCTTGTGTGGTGTCTTACTCAGCTAGTCTCTCTTTAGTTGCATGTTCATGTCTTGTTCTGTGTAAGCTCATGGCCAGCAATTGGTTATTGTTGGTCATGTGCTTGTGTGTGATTTTCTTGTTTGATGTGAGCACATGGCTCGTCTCGTTATGCTTCCCTGTGCCATGTGCTCTCTTGTCTATTGTCTTACCCCGGCCATCTTGTTATCTGATTATTGGTTCAGTTTCCCCACCTGTCCTCCCTCGTTACCTGCCTTGTTTGCTGTCCCATTTATCCCCCTTGTGTTTGCTGTCCACATCGTCGCATGCTTTTGTTACCCTGCCTGTCTGATGAGTCCTGTCGTATGTTTTTTGGCCAAGTCTAGTTTGTAGTGTTTTCCCCCACGGGGTAGTTTCTGTTTTGTTTTACTTTCATAAAGCTCATGTTCCTCTGCATCCTTGAGTCCTCACTTCAACCCTACCTCAACCCATGACAAGTTTTCTTTAGTCATCAACAGCTGAAGTTAAAACATAACTTAACTAATAAACTGCTTGATCCAGCTTGTCCGGTATACAAACGAGAATCTCTTGAAGTTTGACAAGTTATTAAAATATGCAGCAGTTATACTTCCTCATACTGAGCTCCATTGTAAGTAGGACTCACAAACTCACATACCTTTATGAACAATAAGTGTATTCATGTGTATTAGTAGGCTATACTTCTTTTAAACTTGGAACAAGAAAGTATACAGTACGTTCAGTCTACTTTTTATATAGGCCTACTTCTCAGAAATATATAGAAAATTACACTTAAAGGAGAACTCCGGTCAATTTTAACATTGAGCTGAATTTTTAGTAAATTTGGAGTGCTGTCAATACATAGAACAATGACAAAAATCGGTGTTGCCTACACCGTGTTATCCTTGTGGTGGCGATTTTATGATATTCATTGATCTTTAGTAAAATATAGATGATTCAAATAATGTCACATGTGTGTCTCTCACTTGTAGTGAGAGAAGATTATGTTTATGTACCTGGGGAGGCAGAAGGGAGAGACACTCCAGAGAACAGACGAACAAGGACCTCATATTGTCAGAAGGCCATTTGGTGCAGGGGGACCCTATTGACTTGAATGGGGTCTAATTTTAAACCTGCTTTTATTTCTCTTATCATCCTTGATGTGTCATACAAGTGCCCAGCCATGTTGAGTGATTCCTTCAGAGTGAACACGGTGAATCTGACTGCATTAGATGTGAAAGATATGAATAAAAATGATGTTATATTGGCCATGCAGCGCACATACCTGTATTTAGTTCCTGTTTTCGGTCGAAGTCCAAAGTAGTCGATTGTCGAGTTCACGCGCATAGGTTTAGTTACCTATGATCACGCGCGTGAACTCGACAATCGACTACTTTGGACTTCGACCGAAAACAGGATGTAAATGCAGGTATTTGCACTGGTTGAAATAACATCATTTTTATTCATATCTTTCACATCTACTGCAGTCAGATTCACTCGTATTCACTCTGAAGGAATCACTCAACATGGCTGGGCACTTGTATGACACATCAAGGATGATAAGAGAAATAAAAGCAGGTTTAAAATTAGACCCCATTCAAGTCAATAGGGTGCAAATTTTAAAAAGAGGATAACACGGTGTAGGCAACACAGATTTTTGTCGTTGTTCTCTGTATTGACAGCACTGTTTAACTGGACTGCAGCGTTTTCCTCATTCAGAGGTGTGTGGAAGCCGATCGACAGCTGTGGACAGGTTTGTGTCTTACAAACTATTCACTCTTTTGCTCGATGTATGCTTTTGAGTTAAGCAGGTCATTGTAACTTTTTAGAACAACTTACTGGCTGCAGGGAATCCGTCGCCGCCATCAGTTTGTTTACATAGAGGAACTGGTGAGTAATCTGAATGAATGAACTACATGCTGGAGGTTAACATGTTAAGTTAGCAACACTGAACATTAACATTAGTGTTAGCTTTGGCTGCTTTAAACAAATGGTTGATTCATTTTTATGCTGTGAAGTCTGCCATTTTTTGGTTTACATGCACTAAAGAAATCAGATTACAGTACTGTTGGATTATTTATTTGAATTTTGTGCAGGCAATATAACTTTATTGCACTTTTGTTTATAAATTGTAGTTTGTACATTTATTGATTATTTTGTAATGATTTAGAATTGTGTACACATGGAAATGACATTTGAGTGTGGAATTAGCTAAAGTTTAATGCAAACTTAGTTCTAACTTAGTCCTATTATTTACTGGTCCTGTTGTTGTACTACAGGCCAGGTTCTCTCTCTCTGTGTTGGGAGATAAATGATGGCGAGCTGAGCTACTACGGCTAGGAGCCTACCATCTGCGCAGCATCCACTGAACAGCCGTCCTACTGGTCTGGTAGGAAGGTTGTCTGCAGCCTGTCCCCCACACACCTCTCTCCATAGACAAGCGCTTCAGTCCAACATGCACATCCTTCCCCTTGATGAACAATAACCTATGGACTTACCCATATAAATTCTCATAAAACCCTTGTGGGTTGTCGCGTTGGTCTTGAAGTAACCAAACATCGCTGGGACAGTTTTTTTTCTTTTTGTTTTGAGTGTGTGGTATTTGGTGCTATTATTTCTTATTTGAACAATAACCACAAAGTGCACTTAATTATAACCGGTTCAACTGCAGTCTGTAAATATTTTGGGTTCTTTTTCTATTTTCATTATTTTTTGTTTGTAAATATTTTGTTTAATCACTTTTCAATACATGGTACCTGTACTAAATTGAAATTCATGTTTCTGTGTTATTACTGACTACCAGCTCCTTTAGCCGAATCTAGACTTCTGCGATTTAACTAGCGTATATTGGTTTAGCTACCTATTCAACTTATAGCTAATATTTATTGCATTAATATTTGCTAGCAGGTCCCAAAGACCCGTTACATTGTCATGCCAACACACCTCACAAGCTTAGAGTGGAGGAGTAGAAAAGCAGATAAACACTACCCTCCTGTGACACTCTGGAGAACAATACTTTCAGGGCAGCTGGTCAAAAAAATTTTTTCCCAGTCATGCCTGAAAGACACATGCCTGAAAACAAATAAGCACTGCTTTACACAAAGCAAAATGCATCATTTAATGCACAAAATGAATAAATACTCTCATTCACTAACATTTGTTTAAAAAAAAAAAAAATAGAAATGTCTCTCACACACACACACACACACACACACACACACACACACACACACACACACACACACACACACACACACACACACACACACACACACACACACACAGTATAATAATTAAAACAAGATGAGTAGCACACTTATACATTTTATATAAAAAGAAAAAAATAACTTGTTTATTTTATGCGGAAGGAAATGTTTCTGTAAATGTGGTAGTAATGGAGTAATACTTGAACAAGGCCTGTTATTGATGTATTTGGCACTACACAATAAAACAGTAGAGCAAAAAGACTGCTGGTCATTTCCAGTGCAGCCACAAGCAACTTTAAATGCCAAAAGGAACTTTAAATGCCACTTTAAATGGAACACATGCTCAAAACTCCAGATGCTACCCATAAGTCTCAGTAAATCCATTCAAAGTAAGCAATTTCATCAAGATCAACTGGATAATCTGTTAGATGTATTGGCTCTTTGTTGTAAAATCGTTCTCCTTTGTAACTTTTCCAGCGTCCGGCTGGTAAGTAGATATCCCTTTCTTGCTTGCCAGGCTCCAGTACTGGTGCCACCATTAGGTCATCTCCTATCAGAAACTGTGAGTCAACTCTATAAGCCGTTTCATCACTGGTGGCGATCCACCATAAGGGGCGAATTATGGGGTCTCCGGTGTCCAGAAGTTCTTCAGCCAGTTCTATGATCCTAGGAGCCACAAGTGTCTCGTGTAGCTCAGTGAACCGTTGAGCGATAGCCACCACCTCATCATCGTACTCCCATGGAGGAATGGAGAACTGCATGGAGGGCATGAAAGCAGACAGCTCCAGCCACCGAATATACAGCTCACGGTCTGGTAGCTTGCCATTTCCATCTGTACGGTTAGGATAGGCATTGCCTCCAATCATGTCTGGCAAGATGAACTGGTAGCCCAGGATGCTGATGGTGAGGACGGTTGGGATCAGGGACTTCAGGCCAAGTTCGTAGCCCCACACGGAGTCGCGGTCGATCAGACGGAAGAAACAGGAGATGTTCTGAGAGCCATAGCCAGACTGAAGCTCAGTGCGCTCGTTGAAAGGGATGGCCATTTCAGTGTAGTGGCGAGTGAAGGTGCTTGGGTCAGGGAGGTGGGCTTGGGTTCTGAACTGCCAGGGCAAGCAGCTGCTCTCACCTGCATCCAACTTGAAGGAGGAAATGCCATATTTGTGGCGTAAAGAGAGAAGCTGTGACGTGAACCAGTTGCGAGCTTCTGGATTGGTAAAATCTAGGATTCCACCGATGCCATTCCACCACTTAACCAAGGCTGGAAGTTGGCCTGTCGGCTCCATCACGAACAGGCCTTTCTGTACACATGGCACAAAATTAGCTGAATCATAATTCACAAAGGGATGTGTCCACAGGGATACTAGGAAGCCATCTGCCTTGAGCTTTTGAAACATGGCAGAAGCATTTGGAAACTTCTGTGTGTCAAACTCAAACTCCCCATACTGACTGGTGTAACCATCATCAAGTTCTAAGTGGCTACAGTTAAAACCATAATTGCGTATGTTCTCTGCATAAATTAAAAGTTTTTCCTGGTTGATGTTAGTCTTGTATAAAGCCCAGGTCGACCATATTGGGTGCCGGAACATTTCTTTGGCAGGAATTTTGTTAGGTTTGGGGAAGTATCGGCGAGCCATGACCTTGTGGATGGAGGTCACATCTGGGCCCACACAGACTCTGTAACTAAGTTCAGCATAGGGAGGCCTTCCAGGTGCAGGTTTGTATGGACTGTCCTGATATCGTGCCTGGAAGTACATGGTTTTCTCTGTATCATTCCAGCCCAGGTGGAAGGGCACAGAGTCGTTGATCTTAATGGCAGTTGCATTGGATGAGAGCCAGTAGCGTTTCAAGATGCCTCCAAAGTCATGGCGATTGGAGTACACGTCACTGGTGACAAAAGATTTGGGTGCCTGCTGACCCGAGAAGGCCATAGGCCAATGCTGAACAGCAGTCTCAGCACCACCATACCAGTATGATTCAGTGTAGGACATGGCATGTTCCACTGGCCGATCTGACTCCAACTCTTCCCAACGCACACGGTAACAAACCACTGTCTTCTTTGGCTTCACCGTCATAATGAAGAAGTTCACCTTGCCAGCAAACGAACGCGAGCAGCGAATAATCACACCCTCCTTCGAGCAGGAGTCGAGATCAAGTGTGCCAGACCTGAAATCAGCAAGCATAAATCAGTTTCTTTTATAAGAATATTAAGTTTAGATTTATGATGCTAAAAAACAAAGAGAGCTTTTAGAAGTGGAAAAATGTATACTGAATTTATTTATCAATAAACTGATTCACAACTGATTCTGCATCAGGACAGATATTGTACAGTGGACATCAAGGGACAACCTAAACCAAATGCAATCATTTATCAAACAAAATGGCAACAAAATTGGGCCCTATTTTAACGCAAGTATCAAACGCGAAACGCAAGTTACTTTGTGGGCGGATCTCGGGCGATGTTGCAATTATACCGGCGGGATAAATTACTCTTGCGCACAGAGCAAATCTAAAATGGGTTGGTCTGAAGTAGCTTCATTATTCATAGGTGTGGTTTGGGCGTAACGTGAAATAAACCAATCAGAGCTTTCACATCCTCATGGACACAACAATGATTTCCCTCGTGTGTTAATATTTTTCCTTGTAATAATGTATGATTTGCAAAAATGAAAACGGCTGTGTCTGTGTAAATGAGAGAATCAAAGTGTATATGCATGTTGTGCACAAGCTACATTATGGCCAAGCATGAGTCCTTAAAATACTATATGAATAACACGCCACTGACATAAAAAAAAATACATGAAAAATATATTTAAAATCTTTTGAAAACAATGGTGTATTGAATTTGTAAACGAAGTATGTTAACTTTTCAATTGACGGTTAATCATTAAATAAAAACATCAAATTTGAAAATGGTTTAACATTTTTTCAAACCCACATGAATCCAACAGGAATACCAAGAGTACATTTCAACTAGGCAGGTTTTAAAGTTTTAGTGAAGATTTAAAAGATTAAAAACACTGACCTGAAGCCCATCTTCAAGACACTCCCCCCAGCCTGGTTGCGGATGAGAAAGCCATCCTTATTGAGATCAAGCCATTCTGTCTTCAGCAGGTCAGCTTTCCGTAGGGAGGCAAAATAGTCACACCATGCAGCCACTACTGCCATCACCAGAACCACACCAATAACTACAGCCCCCACCAGACGGCCACAGTCCTTGTCCATCTTCTTGATAGGCACACCATCAGTGATTGTTCCTCCTGCGCCTCCCAGGAGTAATTGGTACATTCATCTGCGTCTTTGAATTTACAGTTAAAAAGTTGTATAGGTGAAGTTAATTTGATAACCTCAAGGCTATAATGTCATATGCACAGCACTAATATACAAGATATAATTTGGTATACTTATGTAATAAACTGAAGCTGAGAGAACTGCAGATGGTCTCACATTCTGTTTTTGAGGGAAATATACAGCTCACTAATAAGGTGCAACAGTGACTCACAACTTTTTCCGTGGCATTCGTACTGGAAGTGTCTCATTTTGTCAACACCCAGCAAACATTTGTCCGACGGCAACGTCGTGTCCCTGGCCAAAAATATGGCGTTGCGTATACGGCATGAATCGGTAAAAGATAGCCTATGTAACACAGAATTGATAATGTCCAAGACGTCCGTTCAAATTTTATTTTGGAACTATTTTGCAACCATGACGGGACGTGTCGGAGCCTGAGGGACGTCTTTTCAACGGTGATTAAACATCCACATTTTTGCTGGGTAGTCACTTTAAAAAAAATCAATAAAGACATTTGACAATTAAATCAACGATATGAATCAGAACATTATGACATTTGAGAAGTAAAAAGTTTGTAGGCCTACTTGTAATCATGAATTTATACTAATCCCATGAAGCACCGTGAATGATGTAGCCAAATCAAACCACAAAAAAATGGAACAATATTAAGTTATTCTCTATAAATCGTATTGGAATTTTACAGCAAAATACTATGTACAAGTTTTGTGCGGAGATTGACTCAATGTTGTAGACTTTTGGAAGTAGCCTAGATGGTCACTTTCGAACCTTTTGCTACTTACAGGTAAGATTGACTTTGGTAATCTGATTGGCGGATCACTCACTGTCTGCCATTATTGGACAAACTGATTAATCCAGGTGTGCCTGACCAACAACAATAATCAGACACATCTGGATTAATCAGTTTGTCCAATAATGGCAGACAGGAAACAAAGGAGCTGGCTAAAGTTCAGAAAGTAGTGCAGCTGTGCATTAAGTCCATTAGAGTAGAGGAATCAACTCTTTTGGAGTCGACTGCCTGCCCAGTCCTGGGGAAAACAGCTAATTTGCTGTAAATTAGGCTTAATAATTTACGTGAGAGATTAGACGAGTAAATTAGGCTAAATGATTTTAAAATGACTTCTAAATGAAGTCATTTTCTTATTTTGTATGCAATTGTATGCCAAAAGCAAACCTTGTTTTGTTTTTTTTGTGTGACTTTTTTCTTATTTTGTTAAATGATCCGTTTTGTCGTCCTCTTTATTGTTGCTTGGTAATTTTTGCGTTCTTTGGCTAACGTTACAGCAGTTAACGTTAACAGTTTATTCCGGGCGCTTTTGCCTTTCCATCAGTTAAAAGTCCCTAATAAATTGGTCTACTCCCTCCTTAGATTGTCACATTTTCATGGGACAACGACAAAGAAAACCTTGTAACAAAACAGTTCGGTATTTTATCACATATAAGGAGACATGAAACAACAAGACTGCCAGTGATCGATTTATCAAGCAAAGGTGTCGAGACTCTCGAGTGTAAAACACCCGCAGGATAGATTTTTTTCGACTGACATAACGAATTTGCTATAAATGACTAAACATGTATAAAGTTTAATGAGAAAATACTTACCAGCTTGAGTAGCCTGTTGGTTTCGTGTGCTGTTACTGTTTCCTCTCTCTCGAACAATTCAAGACGTCGAATTCTCACAAACTGTGATGAAGCGTTTTTAACGGTAATCAGCAACATAAATCCTCTAAAGTTTTTTACATTTTTTTTATTTTTTATATATTTTTTAATAATGTAGGCCTCCATTTGTAACACTATACTTTGTATTGTATTACCTTTAAATCAAATAAATAAATAAAAACGAGTTAACGCTGCTGCATGTGAGGGTGTTCGCCGTGACGTCACGACGCGCTCTGGTTGGCAGAAGAAAAGTAATGACCGCTTAAAGCGCAGCGCAAACACAGAAGAAAATGGTTGTATCGTGCTTTGTGATCGGCTGTGTTAACAGGTTCGATAAGAGTAATAACCCCAAGAGCTTCTATCGTGTACCTAAACAGCCTGAATCAAGAAAGAAAGCTTTGAATTTCTGCAATTAGGCGTCTATACCCAGCGGAAAACAATGGGAGCCAGCGGACCACGATCGCGTCTGCTACCTACATTTTGCGTTAAAAATTAAAACAAATTTTGTAAATAAATGTTACTAGTAGGTTCTATCGCATTGATGGGTTAATTAATCAATGAATAACTGTACAAAATACCGCGGAAGACGTGTCAAAGTGTTTGTTTACATAACTTTTTGTGCATGCTGTGACTGAGCAATGGAAGTATAATAACACTGACATACCCTTATAAATTAAGGGCAAATTATTGTATTTTCATTCATACATTTTACGTATATGTTAACAATTGTTATATATCAGAGGTAAGATAATTTTGAATATAGCCCATGGATAAATTACACCTGTATTTTTACTCTAGTTGTAACATATTTACCAGTTATCCTTAGTTACAACAAGTAATATTCGTAATTATTACTTAATTTATAGGCATCTAAAGATTTGTACGCCTTCATCGACTCTCTGGTAAACATAGATGGCGTGTCGATGAGATACAGATAGATGTCGCCGAATGTCAAATCTGGCCATGTGTCCGGGCTTTTGCTCCAATTCTCACTCAGGTGATATTGATCAGGCAGAGAACATGAACCCTGGTTATATAAAAGCTTAACCTTATATCTCTTTTTTGGTTCTTCGGACAAATAATTAGCATATGCTGACAAAACACAGGTAGACTGCAGCGAGTCTGCGACATGTTTTGGTTCTTTCTGCCAACCAGTTCGCGACCACGCCCATATCGTGACGTCACATTTGACTCCGGCGAACATCCCTATATACAGCCACTGTGGGAGTGCAGTAAAAAACTTTATTCTGCCTTTATCAATCTCTCTATTTTAACTCTTTAAAAAAAAATTTTGACAATTGTGGAGCTTTATATATATATATATAGTATATATTATTACATATAATACTCTTAAATGGTAGTAATACAGGTTTGATACGCACTATAATAATACGCTTTGTGATAATGTAATGTAATGTCATTGCCAGCTTGTCATGCTCATCCAGGCCACAGAGAGGCAATAGAGCCACACTGCACATTGAAATTTGGAATAGAAAATCCAAGAAAGTGGTACAAAGAGCAGTTGTAAGAGTTGTTCCATTTAAAAGTAAGTTTTACATTTTAGTTTTTTTTTTTTAAACTGTCGTTAAAACATTCGATAATATTTCCGATAACGTGTTACTAAGCTGTCTGTCTTTCTCATAAGTAAGTTAGCCTATCAACAGTGCAACGCTGTGACGGTAAGCTTTCTGCTTAACGTTAATTCATATCTCTAATTATTTCACTAGCGCTGGACACAATTCTGACAACTGTGTTAATGTGTATTTCTGCATAACCATGATAAAGGCTTTAGGATTAGGGTACAAGTTCCGCTTTAAGGAAAATCTGTTTGTTTATGGTCCCAAAAAATATGAAGATTAAACATGTTGATTTATTATTATTATTATTATTATTATTATTATTATTGATGCATCCTTTAGAGCTACAGTACTTTGGCCTTCTTAGATCTCAGGGATAGTATCATATTCCACCGACAGCTTTGATGTTACCAGAAACATAAGGTTGAGTGTCAATGCAGGTTCAAAGCATCGCATATGTTAGCTTGTTACAGTTTGCCGAATACAACATTTTTACATTTGACCACTTTTGTCAATAATGGTCTGATAATAATATAACTGTGATGATTGGACAATAGTTGTTGGAGGATTACTACTAAAATAACATTTTAAAAGCAAAAAGAGAATACAATAAATATATAAAATCACATTTAGCAATTTGACAGTGCAGTTTTGATTACTGTACGTTGAGAGTCCATTACAATGAACATCATAAAATCTTTTTAGTAAATGTACCTCTTCAGTATTATGAGTTATCTTTGTCACCCCTCAGCTTTACTTTAACCTATTTATTTTATTTATTTATAATTGTCATATTTTAAGACTTCATTCTAAGTCTTTTAAAGACCTTTTAGAGCATCACCACTGCTTGGTGGCACTAAAGAAAACTGCACTGTCTTTTGTCCTAAAACTCATGTGACAGAGTTCTCATTAGCATAATTCTGCGACATTTAAAAAATCATTGCATGTTAAATCAAAGTACCCTAAAAAAGATGGATCAGAAAGATATAGTTGTTTTGAGACTATTGCAAATCTGTTTTTCATTATTTATTTATGTATTCATTCATTTATTTTTACTACAGAGTGATCTATGGAGTTCCCAAAGCTGCCCCCTCACTCCGGGTCTGTTTTATCTGTAGTGGACATGCACACAGGTGGAGAGCCGCTGCGCATTATCCTGAGCGGGTTTCCAGAAGTGAAGGGGGACACCATCCTTGCCAAACGACGTTATGTGAGAGAGCATCTCGATCACCTTCGCAAGGTCTTAATGTTTGAGCCCCGTGGTCACTATGATATGTACGGAGCCCTTCTGGTCAGAAGTGAGTTAGCAGAGGCTGATCTCGGCGTCTTGTTCATGCACAATGAAGGGTACAGCACCATGTGCGGCCACGCTGTCATTGCGCTCGGGCGCTTTGCAGTGGATTATGGTTTGATTAAAGAGCCCAGTTCACCCGAGACACAGATAAACATACACTGCCCCTGTGGCTTAGTGAAGGCATTTACACAATATTCCAATGGGAAAACCGGAGCTGTCAGATTTCTCAGTGTGCCAGCCTTTGCTTTCGCTACAGGTAAGCCAACTACGATCAGAGCATGGCAAAGCGATCATAAATGAAATTGCAAGTTTGAATTATATTATTATATTAGTCAATTCACTTCTTTGCCATCCTTGTTTTTCTAGATGTGAGTGTCTCTGTACCAGGATATGAGTCCATCACTGTGGATATCAGCTATGGTGGAGCTCTTTATGCTTTTGTGAGTGCTGAGAAGTTTGGATTGGATGTCAACAAGTCCAAAACCAGAGATTTGGTGGATGCAGCCACTGCTGTGAGTGATGCTGTCAAATCCCAGGTAACTGGCCCAGTGTTAGCCATCTTCTAACCGTATACATACTGGGAACTATATTCTCAGAAGGCAGTATGCTAGCTGGAGCCGTTTACCTCCAGTCTTTGTGCTAAGCTAGGCTAGCGGTGGGTGCGTCAGACAGAGTTACGGCACGCACGGAGATGAAAAGGGTATGTATGGACTTATCTAACTCTGGGGGATACGGTGAATAAGCTAAAGTCCCAAAAAGTCGGCGTGTTCCTTTAACTAAAGACTAAACATGAAAACTGAAAATATAATTATAAAAGTGGTTAATAAAGAGAACTGGTCAAATGAATCCAATCACATCAACGTGCAGACGAGCTTTAGCATATCATCTTTACTATGCAGGGGAGTCTAAGAGAAGCCAGGTTATGCCAGTAGGCCTATATTTTTCTGTTGATGTAAAAAAAATCGGGCACATTTAGCAATATAGCGGGTAAATTATGTATATTATGATGAACAATTTGACTTTCTCCACTGAGGCTACTGATTTTTAGAAGGCAGCTGAGCTGTCTGACTGAGATGGTGACCGGGAATATGGTTTGTGTAACATTAGCAACACATTATTAGCTGTTTGATAACATATTCAAGCGAAAGGCTAATCATATCAATTACTGTTATGTGTCCGAGCTATACATAAATTGCATTACCATTCTGATACATCGACTTGTAGACGAGCCTGTATAATTCACTCTTCCACCAATTCTTCTGAATCAGTTTCTGCTTCAAACATATACGGCTGAATTAAACCAGTATTTCCACTTGGCATTGTGCAGTGTATACTACAGTAAAGTTGAGCGAGTGGATCTCTGAGCCGCTGTGAGTGAGTGGAGGCGGGACTAATTTGCGTATTCATGTATCTGCATGTACTTAATGAAGCAAGGGTGTAGAGTTACATTCAAGCTATTTGAAGGCATGAATAGAAATTTTCACAGGAAAAAACATTTAAATATGTAATTTTGGTGAACAATGATGAGTTTTGCGGGAAAAAATTATTGACTACAAAGGGGACTTTAAATAATCATATTTTCTAACTATTCCCAATGGGATCAAACAAGATTAATCTATGAATCGAATATGGTGATACTGGATGAAATCATTTATTTATTTCTGAATTTCAGTTTCGAATAGGACCTTATTTGATTCTTTCATTCAAGTTTTTTTTTTTTTTTTTTTTAAGGGAAAGAAACACAAACCTACTTTATTCCACATTGTGTTTAATTAATCTATAATTTGCATAATTTAGTGGACTAATTATTGTTATGACCCTAGGTAAAGCTGTACCATCCAGTCAGTGAGGATCTGGCCTTCCTCTATGGCACAATCCTTACTGACGGCAAAGATGGTTATTCAGAAGAGCCCACGACCAACGTGTGTGTGTTTGCTGACGCGCAGGTAAAACCAGCTGACATGTTTATATCTATCCATACACAGGAAGTTCTGCTCTTCGAGACTGTTTATCCTAAAATGATGTATCCTAAAGTCTATGTGACAGATGTCTGTTAAATGGCTTGTCAGGTGGATAGAAGCCCTACGGGGTCTGGTGTCACCGCTCGCATCGCTCTTCAGTACCATAAAGGCCTGATCGCACTGAACCAGGCCAGAAGCTTCCAGAGCGGAGCTACAGGATCAGTATTTACAGGAACAGCAGTAGAGGTACCAGTAGCAATTAAAACTGATTTTTATATCTGTTAATTGTTGTAAATAAGTGAGGTATTTTATATATATATATATATATATATATATATATAATATATACACACACACGACTAGTCCTAGAAATGTATTTTAAATGCTTGATTCTTTAACAAAATCAGTCATTTGCATCTCTTCTGTTGTTAAAGGAGACCATGTGTGGGGACTTCAAGGCTGTGGTAGTAGAGGTCAGAGGTCATGCTCACTACAGCGGTGTGGCCAGCTTCACCCAGGAGAGCGACGACCCCCTCAGTGGAGGCTTCCTTCTGCGCTGATTTAATCCACTATCAATTTCTGCCTGATTTCAGGTACGGTTTCTGAGCTTGGGAGCGCATCAATCTTAAATCATGAGAACACTTTCAGACATTGAATCAACTTTGTGCTGTGACTGCTACAATTTCCCTAAGATGTTACCACATCAGTTCTGGTTTAAATTATATTTTTGTGAATAATGGCCACCAGGAGGCATTGTCTGACCACATTTGATCCAGCAAAAACTGAATGAACAGTGTGGTGACAGTTTTTACTAAAAAAGTATTGTTTTTGTTTATCATGAAACCCTATTGTGACTTAAATCGACAGGATGTAACAGTAAATACTTTTCAGATTCTTCCATTTATTCTCTTATGATTCATCTTACAATGGAAGGCTGAGTTTTCCTTAAATTATAAAAGTTCAATGGAGGTATCTTGCACTGAAAAAGGAAACTCTGTCATACAACTAGGCTGATCATAAAAAAACCAGGAGAGACTCCAGACAGGAAGGATGTAAGGGGAGAAGAGTATTGCCTTGATCCAGTTACTTGCAGATCATTTTAAATATGACTACATTTCACATCCTCAAACAGAGAGTCCAACACTTGACATCAGAAACTGCATAGAGTCTGTACAATGACCGTCCACAGTGTTTAAGACACAACATGGGCACCACAGGCCCCTAAAAATCTCACCTTTAAAAAAATCATTCCCAGGCAGCCTGTACCGGATATCACAATGCAGTCAACTTTCTGAAATAAGCAACCCACAGCCCTGGTTATTTATGTCAGTAATATTCCTTAAAAACACTCTATATGTATATTTAAAAAAAAAAAACCTTAATAGAAAGGGCAAAACCCTCTCTTAAAGGGGTACAGTCACTTTACAGCTTTTCAGTGACCTATATACAGACACTTGTCATTAAACCTCTTTAAATAACCATCCGTTCCCACTTTGAGAGAAAAGCAGTCAGAAAAAGCAAGAAATGTAGTAGTTCACATGGGTGCCAAGAGCCATTGACGCTTCTGACGATTTGTTTTGTTACAGTAAGAAAAAAGGGGTTGACAAGAATTGCTAGTTCATGTGGTCAAATGAACGTGAGCTTCTGACTCATAACCAATCAGTAAACTCACATTTATCTCAATCTCTGATAATAATCCTGGTGCTCCAGCACACTTGATGAAATGAATCATTAAATTAGGTTCATTTGGCAGCCATATTCTTAAGTTCTCTGCATTTAGACAGGTTTCCCATTACAGTCACACGACACAAGATAAACTGACTGTCTTTGGGTAAGCATGGTTTCCTCCACTGCCAGGGATGGTGTTTAATATGAGGAGAGGAGCTAATGAGTGTCCTCCAGACATTCACCACTGCAAGTAAGTTATTTGGTTGCAATGAATTGCGTCTCAGTGGTTGATCAGCATGACTGCCATTTAGAAGTTAAGCTTGGTAATTGGACGCTCCCTGCCGGTGTCTGATGTCTGGCTGTTTATGCGTTTGCGATTGCGCTTCATCTTTGACAGGTCTTTATCAAAAACCTCTCCAGAACGCAAAGCGGACACCAGATCGTCAAACTCTCCCCCGTCGTCCTCTCCGTTCTCTTTGGCTTTTCGAGCCTTCCTTTCTTTCTCCCTCTGCTCTTTGAGCTGAAAGACAAAAAAAGAGGACATAATATTTAGCAGTAAATGGGTGAAGAGATGAGATATGGACCTGATGAGTTAAGTGGTTTGGCTTGAGCAGAGGCTGTCAGTTACTTAACTTTTCAAGTTAAATACACACACACACACACACACACACACACACACACACACACACATAGGGTATTTTATTAGGTACACCTGTTCAACTGCCGTTAACAATTTCACATGGCAGCAACTCAATGCATTTAAACATGGTGAAGACGATCTGCTGAAGTTCAAACTGGGTATCACATCAGAATGGGGGAGAAATGTGATTTAAGTGACCTTGAACGTGGCATGGTTGTTGATGCCAGATGGGCTGGACTGAGCATTTCAGAAACTGCTGATCTATTGGGAATGTCACGCACAACCATCTCTAGGGTTTACAGAGAATGGACTGAAAAAAAAAAAAAAATCCAGTGAGCGCCAGTTCTGTGGGCAAAAATGCCTTGTTGATGCCAGAGGTTAAAGGAGAATGGCCAGACTGGTTCGAGTTGATAAAAAACAACAGTAACTCAAATATTATTATATCATTACAACCGAGGTCAGCAGAAGAGAATCTCTGAACACACAACATGTCGAACGTTGAAGCAGATGGGCTACAGCAGCAGAAGACACCGGTGCCAATCCTGTCAGCTAAGAACAGGAAACTGAGGCTACAATTCGCACCGGCTAACCAAAATTGGACTATAATAATAATAATATTAATAATTCGTTACATTTATATAGCGCTTTTTCTGAGACCTCAAATCGCTTTACATAGAAGGGGGAATCTCCTCAACCACCACCAATGTGCAGCATCCATTTGGATGATGCGACGGCAGCCATATTGCGCCAGAACGCCCACCACACACCAGCTTACTGGTGGAGAGGAGACAGTGATGAAGCCAATCAGTGTATGGGGATGATTAGGAGGCCCTGATGGACAGAGGCCAAGGGGCAAAATGGGTCCAACACGGTACTAGAAAGGTGCACCTAATAAAATGGCCGGTGAGTATATTTATATAAAACTTCATGTATAAGGTTCACAGACCTGAGCCTCCATTCGTGCCCTGCGCTCCTCCTCCTCTTTGCGTCGGCGCATGTTCTCGTTCTCTTGACGGGCATCTGCAAACGACTGCAAGAACTGGTCGAATATCCCAAAGAACTCGTCAGGCTGCATCTTATCAGCATCCTCACCGAAGTGCTTGACCGCCTTTAAGAACTGGTGAACAGAAGCACTGGTCATATGAAAGCCATTCCCTGCTCTCTTTGCTTTCAGAGTAGTGACATGAACATGAATCCCTCAAGAAAATCCTGAAAAAACACGTAAACACTCTAGGCACAAACCTACTGTGGCACAACAATGTTTTTTTGTTTTTTTTCTGTGCACTGTTTTTAAAATAATAGCTATAAATGACTAGCTTGTTTATAATTTCCAGACCATTAGTGGTTTCTGAGATAGGAAAGAAAAATGAAATTGTGGTTACTGCTCCATAATGCAGCTGAGAGAATTTTCTTGTAAAAAAAAAAAAAAGGACCAAAAATATTATTTATAAGAAATAATGTTAAATACACTTATTACATAATTTACATGTCACTGAATGTTGCTAAATAATGTTACGATACCATGGTAATACATACAGCACAGTTTTCAACAACAATATTAAATTTATCACAGAAAGCCATGTTTTTACTTGTGTCATAAAAACAATGAATGTAAGATGTAGTAGTGACAACAAACTGAACAAAGTAGTCAAGTGGCAAACTCATCAATGTTTTTTTTTTTACAATGCAAAAAAGGGCAGACCGAGAGGAAAAACAAAGTGCAGTGGAATGGGCAAACAGTAGCATAACAAACTGTGGGGGTCTAATGAAGTTCTAGTAAATGAACTGTGTGACGCACTGCTAGTTATCCGGTCACCGGTAGCAAAGCATAAAGTGGTCTTGTTAACCAAGGTTTCTCCAGTGACTGATTACAGCCTAAACACAGGGGACTGGAGTCTTGCCATGGCACTGCTGTTGCCTCGTGCCGTCTCACCACAGGGGAGGAGGCCTAGCCTTCCCACAATGCCTTTGATGTGCCTTTATCACTGCCATATGGAACAGCTCCTCCGTGGGCCTGTACGTGCCTGAGAGCCAAGGGGCATATTTTTATTTCTCCTTTGCCCTGCTTTTACATCTCTTCTTATCTGTCTCAGACTTCAGGCAGGAGGCCTAGGTTAGGTTGGAGGTAAAGATTTTCTGCTGTAGTGTATAGGGCATGTTATTTTGCGTTTACATGCATGACCTTTCTATCAAATGTAGTTCATACATAGGCATAAAATAAAAATGTCAACTGTCAAAGATGTAGTAATAAGACAAAAGAAAGCCGTTTCATTGCTAATTAATATTTGAAAAACTTTTGTCCACTGTGACCAACATGCAGGGGGGAAACCCCCCCAAAACAAATTAGAAAATGATATCGTAGATAGACGACCCCTGGATACACTCATGGGTGTGTTGTTATTGTTAACTACAACTATTATTCACTTTAAAATTAATCTGAAATAAAATATATTAGTTAACCATTTTTAAAACGCCAAAGGAATTAAATAAAAACTAAAAATGGAACCTTGGCAACTAACTGAAATAATTTAAGTTGAGGAACTAAATTACTGAAAGTGAAATAAAAATAAAGCTAAATAAAAATATATGACAAAAGCACATCCAAATTACTGAAACTAAACTTAAATAATTGAAAAATAAAAGCAAATTGAAATGATTAATTATTACTCCAATAGTATATAAATAATACCAAAATAAGAGTTATTATCCTGGTTAACATTTTAGTAATTTGACCATTTTTTGTCAAGGCAAGGTAAATTCAGGTTGTCATGTGGTGTGACTCTCCAAAAACTTGATGAAAATAATATCTATGCATTATTAGAAAAAAAAATCGCTCTCTCTCGCTCTCTATCTATATATATATAGAAATAATAAAAGTAACCATTCAGATGTTATGAAATATGAAACCAACACGAATACAAAGAGTGCATTTCTAGGAACTTTTAGGTGGGCTGTCCCATTTATCCAAGATTTTTACATACAAAACATTCACAATCCTGTCATAAAAGCACAATATCATGAATTTGCTGTATTTTGGCTTTCAAAAACCTTGACATTTCATATACTCGTTTCCCCTCACAGGACTGGAAGATAATATAAGGTGTGTGTGTGTGTGCCTCCCCCTGCACAGATGGAGCTTGCGAAAGCAGTTACAGTTGTATGTCCTTTTCCTCCTCGACGTCCTGTAGGGCCCCCAGGGGCCAGTGAAAGTGCCAGGGTCACTACATAGGAAGCGTTCACAGTAAGAGGTTAAAGGTCAGCTCCTGCGCGCAGCAGGACATCCAGGGTAACTGCAGCCCGTTTCTCCAGCTGGCCTTTGAAAGAAGCTCAGCGAGCACCAGGATGTGCACCTTAAAGATAAACACACAAACAAACACATGCAGTCCAGCACACACGCGCACACACACACACACTCACCAGTTCTTTGGCCTCACCGAGGGAGTCCTCGACATCAGAGAAGCTGAAACTGGCCACTGTGATGAACTGGCTCACTACAGACACAAACTTATCCCCAAACTGCTGAGGACTCTTCTTCTGGTATTCTAACTCCTGC
Organism: Phoxinus phoxinus; assembly: GCF_949152265.1. NCBI lineage: Eukaryota > Metazoa > Chordata > Actinopteri > Cypriniformes > Leuciscidae > Phoxinus > Phoxinus phoxinus. The sequence goes on from NC_136891.1 coordinate 27,949,872, forward strand.
ATGAGAGAGAGCCTGTGTAGATGATTTGCTTTTAAGCTTGTGAACAAAGAGGATTCATGCAGCACTTACACTCTCTACGCTCTTCAAGCCACTGCGAAGATTATTGATCTCCTTCTCCAGTTCAGTCATGCTAGAAAAGAAACAGTCATAAACACCACAATCATTTTATTTTATGTGTAGTCAAGAATGCACCCTAAGGGGAGAGTGGGGTAAGCTGTGCCACTTTTGACTTAACTTGTTCTCTAGGTAAGGAAAATTAGATGTAAACTAATATTTTAGTTAGGATGTTTACTATAAACTGAAATATAACATAGCAGGCATGATATAGTATGATGGTATATGGAAAAAAAAGTGGTCCGATGACAACTAATTAGTTGTGCCATGTCAAGCGGCGAGTCCAGAACAATATCATTCTAAATGCCCAATCCCATTCCAAAGTCTTATTTTGCAGCACATTTTTCATATTTTTAGTAAAAATAAGTTCAATACTAATAATAGATGTGTTGTGAACATTTTGTAATATTGTTTTTATTTAATGGTTAAACAATACGGGTGAAAGCTTACAGTTATTATTATTAGTTAATGCAGCATCTGACACACTTTACACCACAGCTACCATTTTGGGAATGCTTCATTTAAATAATTCATGACAATTTCCTATAATTGAATATTTTTTAAGATTGTTATTTTAAAACAATCTTAAAATATACCAACAAGTATGACATTTTTATAAACGTTTTTAATGATTATATTTTACATAAATTAAATGTAAAAGTATTTTTATTCTTTTATATTACCATAAAATGAATTGTACATGCCATATAAAATACAAATTACTTTAAAATTCAAACAATTATATGAAATATGAATTAACACATACTTTTTTCATTTTTTTTTTTCAAATAAAACATTTTAAAATATTTTATACAAATGTGTACATCTCTGAATCACTGTCAGCTGCATATGATGGTCCCTTTTTAAATATATGGTCATGCAACAGAAACAATCCAAAGTTTGCTATATTAAGGGGTGACACATCTTACCCCATTCTCCCCTATGCCATAAAACACAATTATATCCATATGCCACACAGGCAACCATTTTTAGCCTTTTTTCCAAACTGGTCACGCTGATAATAACCACAGATATATATAACATCCATTCATCTGAACTTCAACCCCTGTGATAGCACTAAAGCGACTCCATTAATAATATAATGTGTGTGAAAGGCTCTGTTTTGAGCTGAGCTATTCATAGCTGCAGAAATGACCTCTCTGTGGGACTGATAGCTGCTTGTCTTCAATCTGTGCCGCCTTTATTCCTCCCTACACACAACACACTGAATTATCAAAGTACACAGAGACATACTTGTGTGGTTATGGAAAAACCTGTCCACTCATTGTAGCTTGTGACCCTTTCAACATATTATTTTTCATTTGTAGTCTAAATAAATGACTGACTGATTTGCTTGAGGCAAACAAGAGTCCTTTATTAGTCTTGTGACTTCACTTGTGGACCGAGCATGATCACATTAGTCTCGCTGGCGCGACTAAAATCTAGTTTAGTGGACATTCTACTGTACATTTGGATGGTCCCTTTGAGGCAAAGTAATGAGGAATGACTCAAAATTAGAAACTATCTTCCAAAGGGGAAAGTGTCACAAGTGTATCACTCACATCTTGGCCCATATTTGTTGGCACGCAAACCTCGAGAGGTCATGGAGTGGAGCTTTATTCACACTCTCTCTGCTATGCTGGCCATGTATCTCTCTTCCACTTATATATTTCAGCACCTAGAGCCAGGAGAGCCGAGGGCCCCATTTCTTCCGACTATAATTTAGGGTTTTCCTCTGCATATGTGAGTAACCAAAAGCTTGTATGACCCCACAGCATGGATTTAAGCCCAGTGGTGGGCGGGAGTGACACCGCAAAAACTATTTCCAAAATCCATTTAGCGCAAGTAGACCCTACAGGCCTGTAAATCGTAAAGCCGACGAAAGAAGCGCACGCTATAGGCCATCCGCAGCTATACCTACTTGACTTTTGCAGCTTCCGGCACATTCTGCAGCTCCTCTGAAAAGAGCATGACTTTTGAGTACTTCTTTTCCAGAATAGTGATCAGGTAGTGTAGGAGAGTGATATTCCTGCAACGGGACAAAGGCGACAATACAAGTTTGAATATAAATCACGGTGTTCTTTATTCTTCCATAAACACGAAGATAGATTTTCTCACTTGTCAATGCTGGACTTGGTGTCTGCGATCTTGTTGAGCGAAGAGATTTTGAAGCCGTATGCGTTGCCTCTCTGTCCTTTGTTCATGTAGTTACCAAACGCCAGCACCACCTCCAGCAGCTGCTTGAGATTCCGACTGTGCAGCACCTCTTTTGAGGCCTTGATCAGTGCTGCAAAGTGAAATACAAATAGTCACGCAAGGGGGGAAAAGAAATCTTAAATGTTTCATGTTCATGAACTATACTGCAGCTATATATATATATACACACACTATATATACTATAAATGTATACATATATATAATAATTTTAATAGATTTGTATTATAAACTCGAAAAATTAGAATATCGTGTAAAAGTTCATTTATTTCAGTAATTCAACTTAAAAGGTGAAACTAATATATTATATAGACTCATTACATGCAAAGTGAGATATTTCAAGCCTTTATTTGTTATCATTTTGATGATTATGGCTTACAGTTTATGAAAACCCCAAATTCAAAATTAGAATATTGTGAAACTGTAAGCCATAATCATCAAAATTATAACAAATAAAGGCTTGAAATATCTCACTTTGCATGTAATGAGTCTATATAATATATTAGTTTCACCTTTTAAGTTGAATCACTGAAATAAATGAACTTTTACACGATATTCAAATTTTTCGAGTTTCAACTGTATGTATATATATATATATATATATATATATATATATATATATATATATATATATATATATATATATATATATAATTGATAATACCTTATTTGACATTCATTTTATGATAGTACTTTATGATAATATTTCACAATAAACTGAAACTAAAAATGATAAAATGCATGAAACGTAATTTTTTTCCACCTTATTTTTTAACATAATTTACATATTTTACGGTATTATAATTAATCTGAATATTCTTCATTTAAATACAGTATTTTCTTAAGCTAAACATGGGTCCGTTTAAAATAAATTTGACTGTTTTAGAGCACATGAACACACCTTCGACTTTAGGCTTAATTTCTGCAATCCTTTCAGCAAACTTCTTCTTGAAGTACAAAGACTGTAACCTCTGCTGGTAATGGTTTATTCTGTTGGAAGGACAAAGAAAAGGATTGGGTCAGGGAAAAAGGGAGAATACATCAAATATAAAAGAAAGGCCCATTAAAAAGACTGCACACTACATCACCCATAATAGATTCTAAATGAGCTGGAGAACTTTATTGTCCCGCTCAGGACACGATAAAACGGATATGATCTGTATACACAGAATTAATGGTTCCACTGAATGAAAAACAAACAGCCTGAACCAGTGATCTGAAACTGACGCTGCTGTGTTACATTCAGCACTCTCGTGCCGGGGACAATAACCTTGGTGACCGCACTTGCCGAGGGCCCAAACACAGCCTAGGGACTAAAATCTGACAACCAAGTTGATTCTTTGAAAGATTTCTCTTTCCTCTATACTACAAACACATCAGCCACAGCGGAGTGAAAAATTCACCAGGGTCTCATAAACAGAGAAAGAAAAAGCAAGCAAAGCAAGCCAAGGCACCTGTGATTTGTTTGGCTCAGCTCCTCTGTTAGAAAGTGTAAGGCAGCTGCACAGCTACGATGAGATAGTACTTATTTAGTTACATCAAATATTGATGCTGAAAAGGATCCTCAGCCTGACCAGATCAATGTGTCACCCACGATTCATAAACCCGTTTCCTTCCTTCCTCAGGAAATCACATTTGCTCCTGACACTGTGTGTGTGTGTGTGTGTGTGTGTGTGGGTGTGTGTGTGTGTGTGTGTGTGTGTGTGTGTGTGTGTGTGTGTGTGTGTGTGTGTGTGTGTGTGTGTGTGTGTGTGTGTGTGTGTGTGTGTGTGTGTGTGTGTGTGTGTGTGTGTGTGTGTGTGTGTGTGTGTGTGTGTGGTAAAAAACGAAACAGATCTGAATAAAGTCACTGTACAGTGGTGGGTGGCCGGCCTTCATGGATCAGATATTCCTCACACACAACGTATTAGGCCAACATCATGAAAGAATCCATGCCAATCAGCAGCTTTTCGGGTATCGGTCATGATGGGATAGCAATCTGTTTTTTAAATCTCTTCCATTTACACTTGACCACATAAATGTGTCGCAAAACGAATATAAATCCGATCTTCAATTCCTGCGCTACATGCAAATTTAACAGAGTACAAGCAAAGACTATTGAATTACACACGACTCGCCACTCGTATTGTTTTGAATGGGGAAAAGTGCAACGCTGAATATGGCGGAATAAGTCCCGCCTTCTAAATAAGAGCCAATCGCTGATTGGTAAAGTTATCTCGTCACGTAATTTCAAGTATGAATTTTAATCGTAAGCTTGGCGAACAGTTTTGGAGAATTTTATGTTTCCCCATTCAAATAGAAAGGAGCTGCACTTGCATGTCCGAGAGGCGTTTCAAAGATGGCCGCTGAGTAAAATGACTTAGCTTAAAGGGACTTTGGTACAACAAGTCAATGAGAAACGGATATGGGCAGCAATTCATTTATCATCAGCTAATTTCAAAGACCGCAATAGGAGAGAAAGCAGAATCAACACTGGTAAGATAATGTAGTCTCGCTACATTTAATGAAGATAATTGAGTGTTGAGCTTCAAGACGTGTCAGCGAACTCATTTGCAGCAGTTAGCGTTATGACTAACGCTAATTAATTAACAAGTTAATTAAATTAGATTAAATTAAATTAAACTATTCGCACTTGCCACACATTTTTTCAAAATGTATTTTTACTCAAGGTGCATCGTAATGGTCAAAGACATCCAACTAGTGTGTGTTTACATAGACCAACATAAACCAGTTACATAAACATAGACACAATGTTAAGACTGTGTCTTAAGAACTAGTCCAGACAACTAGCAGTTGTGTAATCAGTCATTTTTCAGATTCAAATTAAACCAATATATGAACGTCCCCATTAACTGTCACAATGACAGCTTATATTTGAAAGCCCCATGTTTGATTAACTGTCATACCTGCTCATTTCATAGAGGAAACGATCCGCCTTTGCCATGCGGTCCAACTCATGTTTGTGCTCCTCTAATACGTCCACATCACTCTTCTCTGGGACAAACTTCAGCATCTGGAGCAGTGAAGAAACACCATTAATAACAACAGAACTAATAATAGAGAATAATCCTCAACCAGTCTCATGTGACATTATTTTGAAAGGCCGTTTCTGCTTCAGAGTATTTAAAAAAAAGGAACTGTAACTTAGTTTAATAGAATTACATAATTTATCTCATAAGTGCGACTTTATATCTTACAATATGACTGTTTTCTGTAATTATAACTTTCCATGATTGTTTATTTTCCATAATTGGAACACAAGTACATTTAGGACTTTATATCTCACAATAGCAACTTTCATCCATAATTGCAACTTTATTCCTCACAAGAGCAACTTTACATTTCACAAATGAAACTTTATATCTCACAAAATAGCAACTATTTCTCACAAGACAAGTGCAACTTTGTATCTCACAATTTCAAATGTGTACCTCACAAATGTGATTTTTTTTTCCATAATTGCAATTTCAACTCACAATTGTCAATTTAAATCTCATAATTGCAACTTTTGGAACAAAATTCCAAATCTCACAATTGAAACTGTTTCCATAATTGTGACTTCACATCTCACAAATGCAACTTTTTTCTATCTCACAATTGTGATTTTATTGCTCACAAGTGCAACATTATCTTACAAATGCAACTATATATTGTAATTGTGACTATTCCGTAATTGTTTATTTCCCATAACTGACTTTATATCTCATAATGTGACGTTATTTCTCATTTTAAGCATAGTCTCACTATGCTTTTCCTTTTGTCCCTCACATTGCAGTCTGCTCATGCCTGGACACTCACCTGCTCCAGCATGTCTTTGGGCAGGTCTTCCTGTTCATCCATGGTCAGAATGGCTCTCTTTATTTCCTCATTGGAAAGTTTCAACCTGAAACACAAGCACAGGATATACAGATCAAGCAACCTGGGACAAATAAATTCATTTGAAATGAATTCACAAATGAAATTTGAGTGGTAGATCCACATCAGCACAGAACTCAGTGAACTCAAATTAATCACATAGAGAAAAGGAATTTCCTCCGCTTGCATCAATTTTCCTTTGGCATACAGTATAAATAAATTAGTGTACGTTATTTAGAAAAGCTATTAATCTTGCGGCCCGATGTTGAACCCGTGTGTTTGTTCCAGTCACCAGGAATTTCCTGGCTAACACTATATATCATTACTGGAGTGAAGAAGTGATATTATAGCATGACTCATACAAGTTAACCCAGCATTTGCCTGCTTTAAATAATCTGTGATCATCACTGGTTACGTCTCGACAGTAACATTCCATTTGTGGTCAGTTTGTCGAATAGGAGTCCCTGCTCTTTCCACCAATTTGTTTGAACTATTTATGAGAAGTATGCTGTTGAAAATCTAAGGAAGATAAATATCTTTCTCCTATAATTTGCAGATCTTTTTAATAGCCCTCGAACAGAGACGGTCAAAAACAGCCCAGGGGAAAATCCACCACTCAAGCCCACCATCCTAGATAGCAAATTAATGATAGAGAGAATGCATCTGATCCAGGGATAGCTATGTTCAGACTTTATAGGCCGAGAAGAACAGGTGTTTGACGGGTCTGAGATCAGCGCTGGAGAGCAGCCTTCGTTCCCCTGCCAGGATCCAGAGAGACTGCAAACCACAGCGCTGACGTGAAACACGGCCAGAGCACTTTCCATGTTCGAGTCTATGTGTTTGTGCCAAGCAGCGCTTCCAATTCCTAGCATTCTGTGTTACTAAGTTCTTTCTAACAAAGTTCACATGCTTACAGGAGTCAGTGAAGTTGAACTCAGGAAGAAAAAGAATGAAATAATGGCAGCCTCAGTTCATTCAGAGGCAACCCAACGTCATTATTAGGTCATTAGCGTAACCGCAGGACTCCCTGGTTTATTATTTAATCCGCAAATAATAAGCCGGAGACACAGTCGTGGAAAAATCTTGCAGAGGACTTTCCATTTCTTGTGGTCACAGATACTTTACCAGGATTGTGATATGCCATTATCAAACCTTTAAAGACCCAATGGAAAGCTTTTTAACCTTTAGTCCATGTGTGTTGGCTTTGAGGCCATCTGTGTGCTAGTGACGATGCTGACAAAATTCACTTTTAGCAGATATATAGGCAATTTCCTCATCCAGGAAAACAGACAAAAGTATTTGACTCATCTTGCACTACATACTATAGATGTTGTCCAATGAAATGCTCTTTAGAATGAGAATGATGCTCTAATGCCACGTGCAATCACAAATGAATTCACTGAAGTTATCGGCCATCTAAAATAAAACCGACAAAGGTTTCAATAGCATACATCAGATTTGTCAAGAAGTGTCCTTTAATGATGGAAAACATTTTTGTTGTTTACAAACCAAAAACCCGACTACTTGAGTTTTTGATTTGTCTCTTTTGAAATGTTTTCTATTCTCGAGCTGCATGTATTTGATCAACAATACAGTAAAAACAGTAATATCGTCATATTATTACAAATCAAAATAGCCGTTTTCCATTTTGATATATTTTAAAATGTCATTTATTCCTGTCACGACAAAACTGAATTTTCAGCATCATTACTTCAGTCTTCAGTGTCACATGATCCTTCAGAAATCATTATAATATGCTGATTTGCTGCTTAAGAAACATTTCTTATTGTTATCATCAATAAAAAACAGTTGACTTGTGCTGCTTAATGTTTTTGTGGAAACCGTGTTTTTTTATTTTTTTAAGGGTTCTTTGATGCAAACAGTATATATTTGAAATAGAATTTTGTAACATTATAAATGTCTTTTTTAATGTCTGTCACTTTTGATCAATTTAATTCTTCATCTCTTATACAGTGTTGCTTCTCAAATAAATGTAATCTTTTGTTGTTGTTGATATTTTAACTTTTCTTCTGCAGTGTATAGTTCTTTCTGACCTATTCCTGTGCAACTGGCTTAGTAGGTTTCAATTCCTCCTCTAAATGAAAACTTTCGACATTAAGTAGATTAATATGACCTGAGCTCTAATTAGCAATTATTGAACATATGTTACTCCTCAGTCTCATCTCCTTCTATATCCAGACCACCATCTCACCCTCCGCCGCCTCGTCGTCCAGCACCACATTTACCATTCCTAAACCAACACTAATGACTCTACGGGCTACAAGCGAAACTATTTAAATCCCTGTGAATCTCAGCTTGGGTGGTCCGTTCGGTGGCTGTACAATGGATTACACCACAATCTCTGCTTGTGGAGAATCCTAAGAGACCATTTAGGGAGGATGAGAGTGTAATAGAACCACAGGCCGTGATCTACAGATGGTGCTGAAGACAGCTGTTAATGTGCGCTAAAGAGGGTCTCAATGTCGGTTATTCACAAACTGTCATTAATACAAGTTTGCAGAGGGGATTTTCTAGAGATTTTGGAATTGGTCTGTTCTTTTTCACGTAGTTTGAAGTTTCGCTTTACGAGAACCTTTGGTGTTTGGGTCCCATGCCAAACCACAGTCAGTCAAGTGAGCCGTCATATATCCGAGACCGTCTGGATTGGCAGCTGTCACCAACTGTTACGGTTTGCTTTGTGGGATTCGTTTCATACTAGAAGGGCAGTCCTGAGGTAAAAAACAGATATTTTAACCTAAAACAAGAATTTGATCCTCTAGTAAAACTATGTATAAAGACAACATCACCACTGAGAAGAGAAACTCAGTTGGAACCCTGGATAATTAAAGTGTTAAGCTCTCTTTTCACACTTCAGTCACATATGTATAAAGAAATTTAAACCCTGATTATTAATATTCACCAACCCAGGAGTTCTACAACTAGGACCTGCAGTAGTGTTTTCCTTCAGTATGTATATATATATATTACATGTATATATATATGTTTTTAGTGGCTTGATCGTCCTATTGTAAGTGTATAAAATATTTCCTGAGGTTTGAATTGACAAAACATTCTTTAAAGATGAAATCAAGGTAATGAGACATGCCGACTTAAAATAATACAAAGCTCATGCTTTTGTGCATGCTAATATGCTAATGACTGCTAATATGCTAAAATGCTAATAGCTCTCTTTAGGATGTGACATGGCCAAATAAATCCAAGAAAAATACTCAAATGAATGTACACTATTTTCATTAAACGAAGCCTTGATACATAGAATTTCTAAAATTAATTATATTTTGGTAGCTGAAAGTATAATAAAATTAGCCAAAATATGTAATAAATGAGCACCCAAAGGGCTGTGACGTCACGTGTAAAACGTTTTTAAAGACGCGACTTCCAAACCACTGCGATCTGTGGAGCTTCTGCAAGCACAGAATCCTTGGGGATTCCTTGTGTGTGTAAGACAAATATCCTTCCTGGCATTGACAACCAGGTTTTCAAGAATTATTATTTTTTTTTTTTTTATGATTTAAAACTTTAATCAATGTTCCTGTAAATGTTTAGAGACACACGCTGCATTGATTTATAAAGAATTCAAGGAAGCCACCTCCTACATATATGAAGAAACTAAAGAGCGGTATCTCTTTCATTGATAGGAAATACAATAACCAAGGTGGAGGTTACAGTACCAAACCAAGACGGAGGAACCACAAGATTTAACCCACAGGATGTGACATTACATCTGGAGTTCAGTGAGGTCCACACACACTTGGCAGCCGATGGTAAACTAAAAGCCGGGTCAGACACATCACTCACCGTGAGAGAAGGATGTTGCAGTTCTGAGCCCGGCGGCCATCGATCACAGAGAGCTCCTTGACTTTCTTGGAGCTCAACACATCTTCCTCAGTCTCTTTCTGCAGTCAAAAAGGAGATACATTTCACTCAAGAACAACTTTAAAGATCAGAATTTAAATAAAATAATCAATACACTCAGACTCTTCCGAAATCTGAATTTTAAACTTACATGGAAAGTTTATATGAACTCTACCAGTAAAGTCACATTAGATTGATTTGGAACAATATAAAAATAATTTCCACAGTTATATACCGTCTAGATACTACGGAAGCTTGTTTCTGGAAGAAAAAATAAATTAAATTGATAATGATAAATCTTTTAATAAAATTTTAAGGTAATTGTGACTTCTTATCTCACAATTTTTTTTCCTCACTATTGCAAGCTTGCCTGTATATTTTGTAATTCTGACATTACTTCTCACAATAGCGGGATCTAAACTCACAATTGTCTGAGTTGTGAGTTATAAACTCACAATAATGAGGAAAAAATAGTGAGATAAGAAGTCGCAATGGAAAGTTTATATAAACTAGTCATAATTTATATAAAGTAGTCACATTAGATTGATTTGGAACAAAAAACAATTTCCTTACTATAGAAGCTTGTTTCTGCCATGGAATAAAAATAAAAAAGTTAATTGCAACTTTTTATCTCACTATTTTCTCCGCACAATTGCGAGTTTATATCTTGCAATTCTGACTTTATTCCTCGCAATTACGAGATCTAAGTCCAAGTTGTGAGCTATAAACTCACAATGGCGATGAAGTCAGAATTGTGAATTTATATCTCACAATTGCGAGAAATAAAGTCAGACTTGCAAAATATAAACTCGCAATTCTGACTTATAAAGTCCAAATTGCAAGATATAAACTTGCAATTCAGAAAAAAAGCCCTAATTGTAAGATATAAACTTGCAATTGCGAGAAAAAAAAGTCATAATTGAGAGAGAGAGAGAGAGAGAGAGAGAGAGATACCAGAAATACCATCCAGTTTAAAGTCACATTTTGTAAGTCAGATGGTATATTTTGTTCATTGTTAAACTTTGAATCTAAAGTAAATAATGCATTGAGAATGCAAAATGAATGACACAGAAAGAGTGAGAGGGGTAGAGATGGTGCAAAGACTATTAAGATCTGTTCAACCACTTACCTGCTTGCTGTTATTGACCATAAAGAAGTCCTAAAATGCAGGCAAGAAGCAAGGAAGATGCAGCACATGTTAGAGAGACAGAGTAGTCTAGTGAATTCAGCCAAGACAAACTCAAACAGGCATGATGTGCACATGATGACATTACATGGGGTGGTCAATGGTGAGCGTGAGGGTGCATGGAAACAGAGCCTTATGGGAGGTCTGTAAATGCAGTGTAAATGTGTGTGTGCAATATAAGATGCATGCTAGTTGATCATGAATGAAAGGTTAAAGCTTAACATCACAAGTTACTGTACCTCTCCAATTCCACCTTCAAGTATATCAAATCTACATGCTCCGCAATGGTAGCAGTAATTATGAGAAATAGCCACTACTGAAGGAAATCAAATCACAGTTACAAGAAGTATCGTGATTGTGAAATAGTCACATAAAGTTAGAAAGAAAATTTGATACATAAAGATGAGAAATAAAGTTGTGAGAATTGGATGAAATTGGAGAGGTATAATGAATATACATTTTATTGTATTAAGCATGCCTTCAAAAAGTTTTTTTTAAAGCAGCTTATGGTACTTAATGCATTGTTTAAAATTACGGTTATGATTATACAAACTCAATGAGGTCCCAACCTCTTTTTTCCCCCTTTAATTTGACTGTAAAGCCATAAGAAAAGTATGTAATCGCTTTATAATGCAACTAAGTGTGTGGTTTACCAGGCGTAATGAGGACGGTATGCCAATGTCTGCTTTTCATAGAAAGCTGCTGGTGATATCAATGCATTTTACAGTCTGCTAATTCAAACCCCATGCTCTGTGATGCAGAATTACCATGGGTAAACATATGAATACCATGCATGAGAAACAGTAAATGCTTTGTGAGATCATCCTGGATAGAAAAAAAAACAAAAAAACAGAAAGAAGCATTGTTTAGTGACCTGTTGCCTCTGGTAGGCAGAGAAGGTCTTCTCAATGTCCACCAAGTCTAGGATTTTAAAAACTTTGCTGTCGTCAACGTCTGTCCAGACTGTCCCCTCAAGCTTGTTCTGTTGGAGAGATTTGAACTCAATTACCATTCACTTTAAAGTCACATGTTGTAAGTCACATGGTATATTTTGTTCATTGTTAAATTCTGAATCTAAAGTAAATTGAGAAGCTCAAAAATAAATCTAAAATGAAGACGAGAAAAAAATGGGGAATAAATAAATCAACATTTTATTCAATGCTAAACTGTATAGATAAAAATAGATTCATGAATCTTTTTTAAAGCACTTTATTCAATGCTAAAGAAGTATAGATAAATATAGTTTCATGATATTTAAATAAATAAAAACACTAAAAAGTAAATCGAAATATACATCATGAATTAAAAACACAATTTTAAAATCTAGTCCACTACAATCTATGACAAATGCTGACAACCAAGGAAAATTTAGGACAACAGTGATTTGTCACTGGACTTCCAAAAGTGTTTTTTGATTAAAAGCAGAGGCTTAAGAAACAAGATTCTCTTCTCTGACCCTGTCCGCTCCTGTAAACCATGCCAGTCTCACCTCAGAGAGCTTGGCCCAGTTGAAGGACTTGAGCGGATTGGACGGCTGAGGAATATTTTTCTTCTTCAGCGATGGTCCCATGGGACCTCCTGGTGGAGGCGGAGCGTCCCCGAAAGGAGGGCGTCCAGGGGGTGGCGGGGGTCCACCAGGGGGCGGTGGTGGAGGTGGCGGCATCATAGCGCTGCCCGGTGGAGGAGGTGGTGGAGGGGGCATCATGCCACCAGGTGGAGGCGGAGGCGGCGGAGGGGGTAGCAGAGGTCCACCTGGAGGGCCAGGGATGGGAGGACCTCCAGGAACACTGGCTATCTGTCTCTAGATATACAAAAAGTGATGTCTTTATTAATGTTTGCTTCTGTAAAAACACACTTATATTGTTTTGTGACATCATCAGCTTACCGTGCTGAGGTCGTGCAGTCTGGCAGTCATTTCCGTCACCTGCTGCTTGACTAGTTTATGTTCGCCCATTTCTCTCTCTAACTTCTCTTTCATCTTATTGAGCGTCTGCATCATCTCCTCCTTCTCCTGTGTTTTCGCGTCACACTCTCGCTCCTTCTTCTCCATCTTCTGTTGAAGCTCATGGTGGTCTGCAGGACAAAGAGGTCAACGGTCAAAATTTTAGGTCACATGTCTCTACAATGAAGACGCTGCTTTCCAGACAACTGAATCTATATATGGGCTGCATTCAGGCTGTGTCAGAATTACCATAATTATAAGATAACTCAATTTTTATAAGAGAATCAATTTTGAGTTGATGACATTCTCATTTTCAGTTAGTATTATGTAATATGGCAACGCTTACTATGCCAAATAGATCCCATATGCATGTTGTTGTTAGTTTTACATTAATTCACTACATGCTGGTACGTTTTCCATGTTGTCACGATGGCAAAGTCATAACAATTTACAAGATCTTTTTATTATAGGTTTCTCAGAGATGTTTTCTATTGTTGTTAAGTCAAAATGGTAATCCCTAAATTAATTTATGAAAACAATCAGCAAAATAAATAAATATGCAAAAGAAATGATTAAACATTTTATTCAATGTAGAAAAGTATAGATACAAATAGTTTCATGAAATTAAAAATATAAACATACAAATAAGCATTTCATTCAATACTAAAAAGTATATTTAAAAATAGTTTTATGATGTCAATCTGCATGATGTTATGATGGCCTAGTTATTAAAATTAATATATAATACAAAATTTCAAGTTGCAATTTATACGTTTAACAGACATTTTCCATTGTTGTTTAGTTAGATTACCATTCCTACATGATGTGAACGCACCAATAGTTACAGAGCAATAAATCTGGATGCAAAAACAGCCTGCTGTAAAAGAAACATCAATGTGTAGAACATATGCTGACCTTTACGCATTTTTTCCGCCTGTTCCTTCCACTGTTTCACCTCATTTTCGTTGACAAGCCTGAAGGAGGGTAAGCGATGTGATTAAAGGAAAAACTCATTATTCCAGTACAGATAATCTTGGTTTATTTGGCAAAGACTTAATGAGGGTATTAAAAAAAAGGCATGCTTACTATAAATACACCACAGCAACATATGAATGCCAAAGGAAAACCTTTTAAAAAGTTGTCTGAAACAAAAAAGCAAACTCACATTCGAACCACATTCTTTACATTGAAGTTTTCTAATGGCGTGACGTCAGGGTCGTGACCTTTGTCATTCTGCAGGACCATCTGCTGGACGATCCGGTCCAGGAGCAGCCAATACTGCACTGTGTTCCCACTTCTCTTATCTAAAACAAAGTGCATATTCAAACACTTAAAATCATTTAAAACAATGGTTAAATACATACTTCATTCTTATTGGTCAATTGTGGCTGCCGCGATAAAATAATTTTGTACTGTACAGTAACTGAACAGTTTTTGCATTGATGACAAGCTGAAAGTACATTATCCTTTATTATATCCTTTAATATTTGGTGGAAAAAGTCTGTATAGCTTATGGTTTCAGTTATATACTAACTAAGTCTAAATAAATTCCCAGCAGGAAAGAGTGGGTAAGCTATAGGACCTATTTGAAAACTATAGGATGAAAGACATATGCAGTCACTATGTCCCAATGGGGAAAGAGAAGATATCAGGCAAGCACTTACGAGGCATGAGCAGGCAATGATGAAGAATAGACATAAAGTGCGGATATGCATCTGTGTGGGCCAGCTTCTTCCGTACAAGCTCAAAAACCTGTGTTGCACTTTTCGTGTCTATATGCATCTGGAAAAAAAAAATACACAAATTCCATACAATAGTCTTCAGTCACAGGATATTTTATTTTAAATATACGTATCCTTGAATTAAAATAATACATAATTATAAAAAATAATTATATTATAGAAATTTCAAATTATCATATTTATACATATCATAAAACATAAATATATATATATATATATTTTTTTATATAATGTTATGTTTTGATCTACTCACAGACTCAAAGCGCCTGGATAACGTGAGCTCATCATCATTTCTCAGCATCTCAAAGTAATCCAAATGCCTGAGGACACACACAAAAAAAAGAGATGCAGCAAAGTCAAAAAGCTCAAATTTGCTGGACAAGACTCAACAACAAATGTAAAGTTAGCAATGTGGACCTTACCGGTCTAATGTGGAGTTTTCATGTGACCTGAGTTTATCAATGATGGGCTGAATCCCCAACATGAGGAACTCATATCGCAAATGAACCCGGAACTCGAGGCTGGTCTACAAGATAGTTAAAGAAAGAACCACTTGATGAACTTGGGTTTTTATACACAACCCTTTCTTAAAGGCGAACTATTGGGTGAAATATTCATTTAAGAACAAATAGGAGAGTTATTTCGGTGTGATGTTTATAGAGGATAGCACAGATCTGGTCAAAGAGTAAATTAAGATGTGTTAAAAACTGGAGAGTGTGGAAACAGCCAAAATGTCTTACTTCTCCAGCTCCTTGGCTTAACACAGCGTTGATGAAGGACATAATGGCCGTTTTCAGGCTGACCTCGTCCCTGTACCGCCCTGTACTCTTGTCCAGATCATTCAGCAATGTCTGTGACAACAAAGACATCATGGGATTAGCATTTATCCTGATACGTACTCTCTTGATGCTTGGCTTTAAGGTTGTAAACAAAGTAGCCCACCTGAAATCGTGTGCGCTCACAAGAGAACTTCTGATAGTGCAACATGGCCTCCAGAATCTTCTTGTGGCCTCCCGGCACTAAACACACGGCACCCATGATCTCCAGCACCGCCACTTTGGTCTTGATGTTCTCGGTGGCCAGACTCTGAGCGATGATGTTGATGCTCTCGGTGTGAGAGAGCACGTGTGCGCGACCCTGGGAGTTGTTCATCAGGGCTTTGATGCAGCCGATGAGGGAAGTGTGGATCTGAGACTCGGTGGTCTCGTAATCCATGCTCTTCAAAAAGTTCAGGATGCACGTCAGGCCGTCCAGATCAATGAACCTTGTTACAAACCTATGAGGAATAAATGCAGCTGTTCGTTAAGGATCTTTCTCACTCATATTACATTTTATAATCCATGACAAAAAAATTATAAAAGCTTTCATTTTAAAGGTGTCATATCATACATGATTTCAAAATGTATTTATTTTCCCAGATGCCAACTTATGTTTTCAATTTATAATGTTTTCAAAAGTTAACAATGTTTTTTTTTTTAATAATGTTTTCTACTTATAAATGATCTATGAACAGTAGTGGCCAAAAGTGATGTCTGGCAAAAGATAATTGACATCTTCACCCTTTATTCAAATTGTTACAAATTTGTAAAAGGTTTTGTAACCATATTGCGTAGTTGTGCTTGCCTTGGAGTCAATTGTTTTGTTTGTGATATAACAATGAAACATGCTAAACTGTACAGACGTCATTTTTGGCAAGGCAAAGAAATTATGAACACATGGAAAAACAACGGAGAAAGAACGAAATATTAATACCTGATTATTGTGCTCTAGTCAATGTATGCTTTTTGTTTTCTATGCATTTTCTGCATATACATACACATATCATGTATATTAAATAAAAACATTTCAATTTAATTTATATCGAAATGGAATGTTAATATATTAAAAAGTAATTGAAAGAGAAAAAAAGAAAAAATAATATATATATATATATATGTGTGTGTGTGTGTGTGTGTGTGTGTGTGTGTATATATATTTACACACACACACACATATATTGTATCGAAATGGAATGTTCATACAGTATATTAAAAAGTAAATAAAAGAGAAAAAATTTTAAAATAATATGCGTGTGTGTGTGTATATATATGTATGTATGTATGTGTGTGTGTGTGTATATATATATATACACACACACACACACATTGTATCGAAATGGAATGTTAATATATTAAAAAGTCATTAAAAGAGAAAAAAAATATGATATGTGTGTGTGTGTTTGTGTGTATTATATATATTTTTTTTTTTTTACCCATTTTTATTTATAAGCAAAAGTGAAGAGTCGTCAGGAAATGATGGGGAGAAGATGGTGCAATGGGATTGCCACACGACATGGGCTGGATTCAAACCCACAGTAAATTTGCATCATGAACACCACAACTCAATGTGACTGGTGTATGTGTGCTAACCGCTAGGCCATGTCTTCGAAAACCACCATTAGTTCATGTGAAAATGATCAACTCCACAGGGAGGTGACGAATGCGAGAAAATATATCACATCAGAAACTAGACGGATTTATGGCCCCTATAAAACACTTGACTTTAAATACAATTGCCAAAATTGTGAAAGGAATGACTTGATATGTAGCCAACGTTATTAGGCACAAAGAGGGCTGGAGTGTTTTGACCCGAGTCCTGCAGAGGTCAGTGCTGATGACCTGACCTCAGGATCAAATGGGCAGAGCAGGAACCACTGATCAAACGCATGTGTCTGTGAGCATGTGTGTTTGATGAAAGTAATCTCATTTGCATAATGAGAACCAAAACACCATAAGGGAAGCGTTTGTTAAATAAAAGAGTGAGGTACATGCCAAATGGAAAAATTAATGACGTGTTAAATAAAATATTGCATTAAGACAGCTGTGCATAGCTTCAAGTAAAGTCAATAATGTCAAGAATTATTATTTTTTTAAATCGAATGTGGACCATTTAAGATATAAAGTGCACAAAAATATATATTTACACTTCTGTTCAAAATGTGGAGTTTGTAAGATTTTTTACAAGTAAAATAAATGTGAAAACAGCATTTTGTAACAGCTCATCTTTATTTTTTGACCAATTTAATGCATCCTTGCTGAATAAAAAGTATTCATTCTTTCGGACCCCACACTTTTAGACCGTAGTGTTACGCTTAAAACCATATGTAAATATAAATGTTTTGACATTATAAAAAGCATAGCAGACCTCATGGGTTGTGTTCGCAGTGCCGTTTTAAGGCTTTCAATGGTCTTGTTGCGTTCCTCCTCTTCTTCCTTCTCCAAAGCCAACAGAGTCTTCCTCTGCAAAATAAATGAGAAGCCATGCTCACACTAGAAGCGCATGTTAGCCAGCTAAGATGTACATCTCTGAGCATTGATACATGTCATGTGTTTTAAGGCCACAATGCCGAATTGGAATGTAACAATATATAATTAGGCCGTGTGTCCACCAAAGCGTTTTCCCCCTATTGTTTTTAAGCTGGCTAAAAACACTTTAGTGGACACACAGCCTAAGTGTAACCACTATGAGCTCCATTAACCATTGTTTTAAGAAAAGAAAAAGTCTTCAAAACTGACATACTTACAGCTGCCATTGAATTGAGCTGGTCAATGTAGTACTCTGGCCAGCTAGTAGCACCTTTATTCTCCTCTGTTTCCTGAGAAAGAAATACAAATGTATTAAAAAGGCACAGAATTAACAAACTTTACCTTTAAATTATGTCTTCAAAACATTTATCTAAGCATGTCAGCATGAGTATATTGAAAAACAACGTCAACACGGCTCTTGTTTTCACTTCAAGCACGCGCCATTAATCCACTATGTCTTCTGCATGATGCCTATCAGAGTGCACAAAACAGGAACATGACACTGGGAATAGAGGAATGTGAAACAACATATCGGGAATGAGCTGGGAAGGAAAACGTGGTTTCGGAATGTTATTGGGAATGACATAATCTGGACGCTTCAGTGGGAATGAGACGTTCCTAACTCTGCGGCAATGAAAAATTATCTTTATCTTGAAAATGATCTTATTTTGATACCGGCCAGTTGAGTGAAACCAAATATTCAGCTGACAAAAGTGTGAATTGGCTTATCTGAGAGGCATTTATTTAGTCTGCATTTAGATTGTTGCTATTTTTTCCCTTTTTTTCCAATGACAATACCTCTTATTTCTTTTTCTTTGCGTAATTTATCTTTGTAGTTTGAAGCTGGTATTTAACCAAAGTATCTGTGTATTCATTGCTTACTATTATATAGATTCGCACTGCATATATTCCCAGGTGAACCTCACCTCCCTCCGACACGTACACACTTTCCCAAACATACCGACTCAGAAAAAGCAGATCTGAAACAGAACATCACGCTCAAAGCACTGGCAGAAATAGCACACGCTTTAAGTAGGCCAGCAGAGATTCACAGACGCTAGAGAAACAACACAGCTCCCAGATTGAGCCAATGCCGCATTAGCTGAAAACGCAGTAAGATTCAGAAGACAAGCAGGAAAGCAGAGAGCTGCGCATCCAGGGAGTAATGAATCAAAAACGAATGGAACTTGAGAAGTGTGACAGCTTCCCTCTCAAAACAAGCACGGGCTGCCCGCACAGCCACTAATAAGGAGTTTAATTGTATATCATGTTCACCGAAAACACTGGAAAGGAAAGAAATCTGGCATAGCAATGAGCTCCTTGCAGCAACTGCGTGGGATGTTTCACACCCGGCTCTGACAAGCCTTTTGGGAGATGATGGCACCTCACAAACGGGCATCTGTTGGGATAAACGAGGAGTCTTGAATGCCGGCCTTGAGACCGGTGAACTTCCACCGTCCTGCATATTTCTCCTCAACTCCCCACTCACCATTTGGCCTTAATGAGCAAAGCATTAACGTGGATCTTTGGCAGGACTCATTCTCATGCTGTGAAGGACTTCCCTCTGCCCTCTTCCCATGAGCACTTCATTCTCAGACAGACATGTCATAACGACTGTGATATTGTTGGCTGAGGTCGGTTCGGAGAGGCGCTCTTTCTAGGAACCGTCGATGCTTCAATGTGTTCAGTTCATACAATTACTGTTTCACGAAATCTGTTAAGAGGAAGATGAATCAGCCTAAAGATCTGCAAATATCAACAGATAAAAATGATCAACAAACTGAGTGAGATTGCATTGCTAAAAATAAGCACCAACAATTACCTGAACAAGAATTGTTCAATTGTTGCATAGCTTTCAAGTGAGAATTGCCAGATTGTTATCTGCATATATTTTGCGATATCACATAAATATGCTGGATACAAACAGCACAAAAAAAGGCCTGTTCCCACCAAAAATTATGTTCTACATGAAAATTCGGTCTGATTTTTGCATGGAATTTGTCTGTTCAGATCAATGTGAAATTAATTCATTGAATTCATTTGAAATGAAAATGTTTATTGAACTAATTTTCACACTGAACATTTGCAAAGGCAAAAGACCCAAGCAAATCCAAAATGCATGTAAAAATATAAATACATATTTTATTCAATGATAATAAGACATGCATACATATGCAAATGTATGTGTGAATTAAAATGGAAATTTTGATAGAAATGCTGCTTTATTGGTAAATATTTTTTTTGCAATATTCTGATTTGTTGGCTAAATTCACAACTCGGAAACTGTCAATGTTGACGTCAGCCCTACGGGTCTAATCTTTCACATCCGCCAGACAGCGATGGGTCAGAGATTCACTTGTCTATGTATTTGTTGGATCACCGCCCAAGGAACTCAGGCGAGAAGCTTGATAGCCCCTGACTTAGAAAAAAACTAAACAAGATCAAGACTCTTCCTCTTCTGTCCATCCACCATTAACAATTTTTTAATAAAAACACTGAATGCTTCAGCAAAGAGAAAGAGAGTAAGATTACAACGGCATCCATTTATTTTGTAGTGATCAGAAAGCTCTGATTACCGATGTTTATTTCTCCACAATGGGGACAATTGAGGCAACTTAGATTAATATCCACACTGACTATTCTTAATGGTCCTTTGCCAGGAGCAGGACAGCTGACACTGTACCAGAGGCGTTGGTCTTGAGCCAGGAGAGCTTGCACACCTGAGATCAGGGCGCAGGTGAATAATAACTGTGCTCAACACACCGTACAGAAGGAGATGTCAGCAAAACAGTTTGGGAATCAAAGTTAAAATAGTCCTCGCCCTTCACAGGGGTTATAAGAGCCCTATGCTCTCTGGACTGGTTTGCTGTCTTGACAAAAATTTGTTTTTTTACAGCCCCATCCTGCAATAATTGCATCTTCGCAGAGCCTGTATTGTGTGACAGGTTAATAAAACATCATATCACATAGTACACTTATCTAACCAGATCAAAGAAATTAATCCTCATTATGACACCTTTATATAATAATGTTTTAACTTTAGAACTCCGATGAAAGCAATTCAGGCGAGTTTGGGGGATGTCAGTTTTAGAGGTTAGCATTATCTGGTCAAGAAATAATGAATTTTCTGGTTTGTGCTCCGTCACGTCATTTGATATCATATGAGAGATGTCAGACAGTCACCTCTGACTCACCTGGTTAAGCTCAGTGTTGAACCTGTGAGCAGATTGCAACCGGTTTAGCAGGTCTGGCTGATAACTACCAATCAACGTTATATACAGTATGAGCTTATGGACTGTCAAACAAGTCAAATATTTCAGAAATTGCTTTTTTTCTTCTTCTTCTATTAATCCACGAATCCTGAAAAAATATATTGTGGTTTAAAAATATATATATATATTGAACTGTTTTCAACATTGCTAAAAATAAGAAATGTTTCTTGAGAACCAAATCTTCTGAAAGATCATGATGTTACACTGAATTACTGGAGTAATGATGCTGAAAATTCCGCTTTGCCACCACAGGAATAAATTACATTTAAAACAGAGTAAATATTTTAATAAACGAGGACAAATAGCAATGCAGATTAAGATGATTTCCTAGGCAGATATTGACTTGGAACTATATTGGGGTGAAGCACAGGCGAAGCACTGCTACTTGGGCGCAGAGAAATCACGCAACACCTGAACCAATCACCACGCGTGATATCTCTGCGCCCAAGTAGCAGTGCTTCGCCTGTGCTTCACCCAAATATAAGTCATTATCTGCCTAGGAAATAATCTAGGCTTAATTTGCATTGATATTTGTACTCGTTGTGTATACGCAAGCCACAAGAAGTAATTAATTTTTTTTTATCACTTTTACTTACGACATGCTATCCGGCAACAAAGGATTCCATTAATTATGCTAAGCTAAGCTAGCGGCGCCGGCGCTGCCAGACTAAGACAATGCATGCATCTAGTTTGTGTCAAAATCAAGATGTCTACACCTTGTTGATATGTGGAAAGAGAAGGTAATGAAAGAGATGACTGGTGGGAATGCTGTTTCCCAGGGTTGACAGACCCATCAAAAGCTCCCAGCTCTTGCAGATAACATAATCTGCACCTGCAAATGGAGGCCTTCCTGTTTGCTTTGGACCAACCACGGCTTCCCTTATCCGTCCACCCTCCTATCCCAGACCGAAGCCCTGGGGAAGCGCGCCAAGTCCCTCTTTTACTAGTCCCAGACTGGGCACTGTGCTGAGTCTGCATGAATGCTGCTGCACAGCCACGGGCCGTCTCACGACAGACATATTCTTCCTTAATCTCATCCATCCGCTCACCGTCTTAAATCTTTTTCATTAGTTCCATGTGTTGGATCGTGGAGCATGACCTCCTGATGCAAGTAGAGCTAAATCAAATGTGGCTGACAGACAATAATCAAAACACAGAAACGGCATCCCAAACGGGCCAACTGCTGCTCTTCCAAAAACCAGGATCAGAAAGCAGGTCGTTTACAAAACATTTACAAAAATCCTTCTCGTCACTTAATAACTAGAAGTCAAAAGACAATTTTGAGCGCCCTACTTCACGTCATGGCCTCTTTCGGTTCAGTGTCCCATGACAATGAGGAATTAGGTCTGTAATTGGGACACAGCATATGTGGCTAATACAGGAATAGATGTAATGGCCAGACAGATGGTCAACCAATACCAGCTTTTGAACCACTACAATTCATAGATTAGGACGTCTAAGAAAAATCCCAGTGGGGCACTTTCTTTTAATGCATCATGGTTTATTGAAGAAAAAAAAAATCCCTCTGCAATTGTTTCAGAGCTAAACACGAGATGCAGAATATATCATATCGGTCATCTGACGATAAACAAAGAAAAATACAGATTTTTAATATAAGCTATTTATCTGTTATCAGCCATAACAATTTAAAAAATAATGCATGTAGTAGAATTACAGCATTACAATAAATGTCCAGATTGTCCCAATATTTAATATTCTAGATGCTGCTCTTCGGCGCTCCATTACGCACTGCTCTATTTGTTGTTTGGATAAAAAAAAGGTTTAAAAAGTTATTTTTTAGGCTGCTCCCCTCAGTGGATGATTGAGATTGACAGCCTTACCGTTCACAGAAGACGAGTGCGAATTCCAACGCGATGCTTTAGTTCTAACAGTGAAAAAGTGCGTGGCAAGATGCAAGTAGCCAAACATTTAATAAATTGACTCCTCACAACTACAATTAGACCTAAAAAAAATATTTTATACCCTAAATATAATTCCTTTAAATAATTCTACACTTGTGCACATCTGACCAACACTGTACTATCCAAGTCGAGGTGTCATATTTGTCATGTGACCTACAATGTCGTCAGCCATATTGCCAGCATGAACACAGTGCGTCCTGAGTGTATTCATTACACATCCATAATTAAAGAACAGATGTTAGAAACTGTTTTATTAAATACAGCACATAATAGCCCGTTTCAAATGGAGCTATATCCTCCTTACTGAGTTGCAATGGGTCTTTACGCTTCAGTGTGAACATTTAACTAAGAACAAACAGTTTATAGACCCGCAGGATTTCGCCACTTCAGTGTGCTTTCTATCACCCTGACTGTATTGCTGTCACATCACTGGCAGGTAACCACCGGCCACCCACTGTCTTTGGCTGTGTATGTGCGCCAGGTTTCAGTGCTCATGCTGTCTTGAGTTAAACACATGGATTCACATCAGAAGAACAGGCTGGCAGGACTAGTGTTTGTGGCATCATGGAGGGTTTGATGTCATTTTAAACACCACCCACCCCTCCAGCGTTGCTCTGCTCTCTGAGCTCCATTAGGTCACGGAGGATAAACCGTATGACTTGGCCTCATCGTATCGAGCATTCCTAAACACGCAGCGATGTCCAGTATAAATGAATAAGTGTGATTTCATAAAATAGGATTTGCTTTTTAACCAAACATTAGCAGACAGAATCAAGCGGTGGGAACAGCAGACCCATGTGATGACCTCGTCTATGGCAAATGTTCAAAATACAACAAGGACATAGTAAATTCCTCCATTCCCATCACAAACGAATCAGGTCGAACGCCTTTTCTTGTCCCAGCTCGTGAGTCACCATTTTTTTTGTTCTCAGATGATGAAAGTAACGCCTAAAGAAACAGACTGACTGATACACTGCCAAATTCTTTCCGCAGTAACAAACTGGATATCCTGAAGTGCAGCATGTACTTTGTTTCAGGTCGCTTTGGTAAGAAAGAATCTGCAAAGAACATAATGTAAGAGAAAGTCTCTTCTTCTTGTCTTTAAGGGTGTATTCACACCTGCCTTGTTTGGTTCGATTGAATCGAACTCAAGTTCGTTTCCACCCCTTGGTGCGGATCTTTTGGGCAGATGTGAATACAACAATCGCACTCGGGTGCGGACCAAACAACCGAACCGAGACTCAGCTGAAGAGGTGGTCTCGGTACGGTTCCAAACGAACTCTGGTACGGTTCGTTTACGGTGTGAACATGAACCGCCCCATTTGCAGAAAGCACTGCACCTTTTTTGACACAGTCAGATTTTTATTTTTATTTTTATTAAATGACAGAAACCCAATATTCCTACTGTTGTCTGTGTCATCAATGTTAGTAAAAACAACAAAATACAGCTTTAACAA
This sequence comes from Phoxinus phoxinus, assembly GCF_949152265.1. Lineage (NCBI taxonomy): Eukaryota > Metazoa > Chordata > Actinopteri > Cypriniformes > Leuciscidae > Phoxinus > Phoxinus phoxinus. Next base: position 27,974,796 of record NC_136891.1, read on the forward strand.
AGATGAAACTATATATTTAATTTCTACATTTTACATTTAGGCTTAATTATTAATTTCTGTACTGGAATTAGACTTTGTAACTTTGATATTTCATATTTATCTCTGCTGTAATTTGTGTATTTGTTCTTATTTTATTACTGACTGTTCACTTGTTTTTAATAATGTAAGAACTTTATCAGTGAAGAGCATGCTTTCTTCACCAGAACCGTCTTGCAGCATATCTTCGTCTTCGCAAAATCCTAATTGCAACATCGTATAGATGACATTGTATCATATGATACTCATAAGTTTGTTCATATTGCGTTAGTAGCTGATAACACCAAATCAGTAAAATAATAAAAATTGCACTATGGAAGATCGCCATAAATTGCCTGTTTTTGTACTTCCTGCTTTTCCCTGCTTGAGAATGTCTGTCCAATGAATGGAGGACTTTAGCACACGTGTGGTTTTGTTTACATATTTTGGTTCACTTGCAAAAAGGGCAGTGAAAGCAAAAAAAATAATCAACATTGTATTTGGTCCGGACCAAAGCAAGTGACCTAGCGGACTTTCCTGGTGTGAATACACCCTAAGAAGTCTAAATGTCCACTTTCCTAAAGCTCTGCTGGCACGTAATTAATAATAAAATAGATAATGGAAACATTTAATAGATTAGCCGTTTTTAAAGCAGGGAAAGTGAAGATAAGGGGCATTGAGTCAGAATCCTTTCTCTTTCAGACAGAGGGTTGCTTGCGTTAAGCAATTTGATATACGAGATGTTTAAACACCGTTCTGACAGGATGACAGTGTAATCTGGTGCACTGAACTTTCAACTGAGGATGATAGGGAACACACACACACACACACGCACTACGGCCTAATGTTGGAAGTCTAACCTTCTTCTTGCTGCAGTATATCTGCCATTTCTTTTCTGCTGGTAAGGCAAACATGGCCTCTCTGTGCTTCTCTGTGAGGTCCAGCTCATCCTGAAAAGAAAAAGACAGAAAAGACAGATTAGATATTTTTGAACCTGGACATGGCAAAAACAAACTGTAAATCCCTCGAGGCAGGGTCAATATCCACCCACAAACCAATGATAACAGCATGTGGAAACCACAGAATGTTTTTTCAACTTTCTCCCTACCCACAAATACTTTCTTCCCATCCTCCAGCAGAGAGGACACAGAGGAAGCTGACAGAAAAAGAAGAAAACGTCTGTGATAGAAGACTAAGTGGTGATTTGCACTGCAGACCTGGTAAAATGACATTTCTTTCCACTGTATACTTGTATATGGTTGGAATGATAATAAATCAAAAGTTGACTTGAACTTTGCTTGACTTGAGTTTAAAAAACACAAAGGATATAAATCATATGGATTACGTTGGATATATCTCAGTTAATATAATTTTTTTCTAAACTAATGAAAATGTCAATGCTTGTTTTATAATCAAATTATATATATATATATATTTATGCATGCCAGGGTTGTGCGTCAGTAGTACACACACTAGCAAACCATCATATCACAATGATTTCTGAAGGATCGTGTGACACTGAAGACTGGAGTAATGATGCGGAAAATTATATTTTCCTATAGTACCTATATTTTAATAAAAAAACAATTATTTTGAATTGTAATAATATTTCACAATATTACTGTATATTTTAAGTCTTGATTGTGTTGAATTTCTGTCAATTTTAATTCAGTAAATTCCTCTCGGTCATTGTCTCTAATTCAATTCAAATTCATCAAAATTCATTGTGAATTCTGCTCAATCCTGTTGGAAACACTAAAGGACTGACAATTGAACAATCAACGGCTTTGGCAATGAAAGTACTATAAACTTCAGCCACTTGTAATTTCCTTTTTGTTTTGTCCTTGAAATAGCAGTAGGCCTACACCACAACAATCAGTGTGTTGTGGTTTGTCCTCCACAGTGGGTGTAGGTTTCCACAAAGAAAGCCCTTATTTGTTTGTTAGCTGCTCTCGACATGGGAGTCCCATGCGAACTTACGATTCCACTGTGATTTTCCACTTGCACACACACAAACGAAAATATTCATATTACAATGTATACAGGAGAGCAATCCATTCACTGAAACATGCAACTGAATCAGTGCACAAGCACACACTTTCACGACACAATCATGTCTTTCATGACCATTCTCTTGTCCTCCAGGGACACAAAATGGAAAGATTTTCCCATAGTCTCCTATAGTGTATGTCAAATAATTTGTAAAGGTTATGGGTAAAACAATTAGTGCATTCATGTTTTTAAAAAAATATTGTTATATTCACCAAGGTTGCATTTATTTGATCAAAAATACAGTAAGAATGGTAATATTGTATAGAATTATCATTTAAAATATCTTGCATTTAAAGACTAATATTATGCAGTAATCAAACTGTCCAACTCCTTAGTAATAATGATATTAAACACATTTTAAGGCTTAATATTAAGAAATGTAAAGGTTTCAAGTCTCAGAGATATGTCAATGTTAATGGATTTGTAGTATACTTAGTATGAAATAAACGTATTTTAAATACATTTTGGCATACATTTTTTCACTAGGGGACTGTTTGCTGTTTCAATATAGTTTATAATGTAATTTATTCCTCTGAAGCAGAATTTCAGTCTTTAGTGTCACAAGATCCTTCAGAAATCATTATAATGTGCTGATTAGCTGCTCAAGAAACATTTCTTATGATTATCAATGTTGAAAACGGCTTAATATTTTTGAGAAAATGGTGATGCACGGTTTCAGGATTCTTTGATGAATGGAAAGTTCAATAGAGCAGTATTTTTTTGAACTGAGAATCACTAGTAACATTATAAATGATAAATTATTGCATCCATTTCGTATTAATTAGATTTCATTGCCAACAGAAGTGCTTATAAAGCTATTTTTATAATCATATCAATCCTATGAAACACCTGCAGAACATGATAGGGGAAAAGGACACAGCTTCAACAGTCAAAGTTGATTGAATTGAGCTCTCCGATCTGAAGTGGACCACGTTCAAGGAACAGATCCACCATCGATCAGTCCATTTCAGCAGCAGAAGCTAATAAAGAGTCCGCTCGGCGTACATCTCTCACAGTAAATCCCTGCATGTAAACGCTACTCAGAGATCTGCCTGCCAAAACTGGTAATGGCTTCCTGTCTGGCAGCTCTTGGTGACAGTGATGTCCCTGATGCTCCACAGGGATGCAGGAGAGAGAAGAGCTGCTGCTTCCTCTCATCCGGCCTGGTGTCTCTTCTATCTCTCGTGTTCCTGAGAATCCCCTGCTTTTAACGGAAACGAGCTGCACAGTCAGCAGAAGTCTAGACATCCCCGTACGCGTACAGAGTCTCATTACAGTCAAGGGCAGCCAGGATATAACCAGGATGTTCCATTCATGCAGAAAAACCCCACCTTGCCTTATCTGAACCCAACACGCCACATCAAGCCCCAGCGTCCAGTCACAGAACAAACATTAAAGCCTGGGCCGTGTGGATCAATCCATCAACGCTCTATACCAATCCTTTCAGCACTCAAAATGAGGAAAACGTCCACTGTAGAACAGGAACTCTCTAGAGTAGACTATACAGTAAGTCATTGAGCTGTCAAATCAACTCTTGATTAAAATAAACTTGCACTCTAATGGAGAATACAGTAGGATAACTCTCAGATTACACCAATGAAAAGAGTTTAAGTAAAAGGGGTCATTTATTATACAATTTACACTATAATGGTGTATTGAAGCCATAAACCGCATTATCTGTCTTCATGGTTTAAACAGATGTTAAAGGGATAGTTCAACTGAAAATGAAAGGTCTGTCATTATTTACTCGCCCTCATGTCGCTCCAAACCTGTATGACTTTCTTGGATCCAAAGAACACAAAAGTAGAAATTTTTGTGCCACTCTTTTCCATGCAATTACACGAGCTGATTCCATAAACTTATTTGTATGCATATTTTGGTATATCGATTCCTTGAGATGGAAACGGTGCTTTTTCACAGATGTTTTCTGAGATGTTTACATTTCTCGTACATTGAGACGATTCATATGGCTTGTGCGCAACATTTAAAGTCTTCTGAAGCTATATGATAACTTTTTGTTATTTAGGCTACATTTGACTCACTGAAGATCTTGCCCAGCTCTCTTTGGTGTGCTCATGAGAAATAGCGATGTCTGATACAAAGCATACTTAGAGTCGGTTCTTTTCTTTTCGATGTATCGGTTATAAAAAAACAGGCTGAATGACGTGTTTACAATTTGGACTGATCTGCTTATGGAACTCACTGAATGATTTAGTCACAGTGATTCGCAGCTCATTGGAGGAGAAGAATCTTAGTTATTAATTGCATTTATTTCAGCTTGTTACTGACTTATAGTCTTTCTGCGACCACATTTATTGTAATTGTATTGAAAAAAGCTACCATTAGGCTATATTCTGTTAAAATTCTCTTTTTGTTCAGAAGAAAGTAAGTCATACAGGTTTGGAAAAACTTGAGAATGAGTAAATGACAGAATTTTCATTTTTGGGTGAACTATGCCTTTAATTCTATGTCATAAAAGGATTATAATGCAAGATTTTTGGATGAGACTCAAATGGTGTAGTGTATCTGGGACCAATTCTAACACAACAGACCTAATCTAATCCCCTGAAAAAAAGACACATATCATAGCTAAATCGCATGGAAACTCCCTTCATGTACCTCATTATTTTCAACTTATCCTGAAAAGCCCCTTTGTCCTGAGTGTATTTTTGTAATTCTAATGTCCTCAGTGTGCTGAATATGATAAATTTCTAATAAGACTTCGCCAAGCTCTGACATGAAGCAAAATTTGCATAATAACCTCCAAATAAACAGAATAAATGTCAGCTACAGTACTTCAAATAATTAGCCATGTATCTTCTACTAAAACATAATATTACTTTCATGTAAAACCATGTGAATAAGCAGGCAGGTTGCCAGTTATGCAACACCAGTTTACAAATTCAACAATAACTTGCCAGAACGGCACGTGCTGAGAGCATGAAATCTTTCTGTGAGGCCTGTGGGAAAAAAAAGAGCAACTGCTGCTGCTTTGTGTTGTACATCAATTCGAACCCAAGTACAGGGAAAGAGAGGTTAAGAACGGTTCAGACCAAAAACAAGCAATTACTCTGCAGTGCAGTCCAAGACAAAAGGCCGCTCAATGGGGCCCATTGATGTGCAAAGTGGAAGCTGGCAGAGGAGACGAACGAACGAGAGAGAGAGAGAGAGAGAGAGAGAGAGAGAGAGAGAGAGAGAGAGAGAGAGAGAGAGAGAGAGAGAGAGAGAGAGAGAGAGAGAGAGAGAGAGAGAGAGAGAGAGAGAGAGAGAGAGAGAGAGAGAGAGAGAGAGAGAGAGAGAGAGAGAGAGAGCTATTCAAGCATGGATTAAAGAAAACACTTTTGATTAATCAATTACAGCTCTTTAGGTACCCTAAATTAGAGAGCAAACAAGGAAGGACTGAGTATATGGAAAATAATGGTTTGTTTCTTCATTAATTAGCTATACTTGCAACATATACAAATACTAGTGTGGTGATATCCATCGCAGGTTAAATAAATAAATACAATTATCATTATTATTATTAATGGGACAATAATATAACTTATTATAATATATCATATTTTTTACAATACTTTTTAAAATAAATTAATACTTTTATTCAGCAAAGGATGCATTAAATTGTTCAAAAGTGAAAGTAAAGACAAAGATTTCCATTTCAAATGAATGCTGTTCTTTTGATGTTTTAATTTTTAGACTTAATTGTTAGTTCAGGACAGGTCCAATAAAAATACTATAAGATACAACTTTTGAATTTAATTATGTATTAGTAAATAAATACTAAAATTAACATAAACTAAGACTAATAAATTCTTAAGATGTATTATTCATTGTTAATTCACTAATTAAGTTAATTCATGTTAACAAATGGAACCACTTTATAAAGAGTTCTCGATTATTATTATTTTTGAATATTTTACAATATTTATTTATTTTATCTGTATTTTTGATCAGATAAGTGCAGCTTTGGAGAGCTTAACAGATGTCTTTCAAAAACATATACAATAGTCATTAATATAATGTAATGTAATGTACTATAATAAAACATTTAAATGATAAATTCTGGCAGATTAATATACAAGTCTGTTCCTGAAAGGAACTTATGTTATTAAGGTTTGTTAAAGTTTGTTATTATAATTAACAAAATGTCAGATTCATTGGTCTTCTTCACAGACAGAAATTTGAAGAGAAAAAAAAAACACTAGGAATGTTAAAGGTTTGCACCTACCACCAGCTCTGAGAACATGGCGTCCAGCTCGTCATAGTTGGGGATGGGCAGTGCGGGCTCCATGGCCTGCAGGGCGAAGTCCTCACGCAGACGGTAGGTGATCTCTGGGTGGTCACTGCTCTGGAAGCAGCAGAAGAAGAAGGACGCGCCGTGCCCTCCGCCTCCGCGTTTCCGTGGCGCCATGGCTGCTTCAGAGTGAGGGCTTAAGGGATGATGGGAATGAGGGAGTGCTGGTCCTCCCCCAGGTGAGAGCAAAGCTTGGGTCACTCAGCCCTGCAAGAAGACAAAAAGGGAAACTTCGGTCAAGCCATGAGATCTTTAATCAGGACAAAGACTTTCATTAGCCCTGTTAAAAAGTCCAGGCAACAAACCAATGATCTAACAGTTCAGCTTAATCTAAAACTCTGAATCAAGATGTCAGCACAGAATGATTCCGCTATGCCAAGTCAACACCACAAGTAGTTTCATAACGTGCATGTAATCATCGGATTGGCTCATTCCAACTAACCACATCACAGGAGTGACTATGGACCACAATGCATCACTCCCTACATAGGATTATAGAGGCTGTGCAAGTTAACACATCTTGAATCCACATGTGTAGGGCCACATCTATATTTAGGACAATAGAAAGCAATCCTTGGCTTTTCATAAAAAGCTTTTCATAAGATCCAAACTTGACAAATAAGAGGACAATGATGACTGCAAGTTAAATTACTTTATAGAGCTGGTAAGTCCCGCCCCTTCCGCTAACCCCGCTGCAGTGTTGGGCAGTAACGCGTTAGAAGTAACGCGTTACTGTAATCCCATTACTTTTTTCAAGTAACGAGTAAAGTAAGGGATTACAATTGCAAAAACAGTAATTAGATTACTGTTACTTTCCCATAAGGAGGCTACGTTACTGCGTTACTGTGATGTTGTTTCGTTAGACTGTCTCGTGAGTCGTGGCTTAATTTGAGCCGGAACACGCCCGACGTTGGATACGGAACCTTTTTTTTGGATCCGGCACCTCCTATGTCACTATGGAAAATTAATCGCCTAAATAAAATAAAAAAATACTATTTGTGTAGCCTAGTGTTCAATGTTGTTATCGATAGAGCTGCGCGAATGGGGTATTATTTATTTAATCCGCACGCGCATCACAAAACTCATCATCCGTAAATGCTGATGCGAGCCGCGAGAAAGCCCTTGTCTGTTCTAGAAAGGATGCAGCAAAGATATTTAATGCTAATGTATGAGACATAGGCCTACGCTGAGATTCATTCATTTATGAGGTGCGCGCTCTAGTTAACAATGAAAGTGAAAGTGAACGCGGCGCGCCGGCTCCTCCATGTCACGGTTATTGTCTGCTATATTTGCCTTGTATTTGTTAAATACATGCAAATGGTTGATGAAACATTTATTAAAATAAGATACAAAAATAATTTAATTTATACAAAACGAAATTAACTTTAAAGAAAGGATTTTAACAATGCAATGCAAGTGAACGCGGCGCGCTACCGCCTCAATGCACGGTTATTATATTGTCTGCTATATTTGCTTTTTATTTATTAAATACATGCAATTGGTTGATGCAATATTTATTAAAATTAAGATACAATTTATACAAAACGAAATTCACTTTAAAGAAAGGCTTTCTACAAAGGAAAACTCCATTAAATGGTAAAAACATGTCTGACGATTTACAAAAACAAAACGAATCTGCTCTTTAATGTTAAAAGACGTAACTGTTAATAATTTGGAATACAGTCATGAGAGACTTTCATTTTAATTAGTTTATTGCTGTATTTTATTTGAATCTAATAGAATAGAGGATTTTACAAAAAAATATTTGCATTTTATATGCTGGAATATGCAGAAATATAAGTTAACAGAAGAAGGAATTTGTGTATTTCGTTAAAATATGGTGGACTCTGCAGAAATTGGTTAAATGTTCAACATTTTTCTTCAAGTCTGAGACTGTTGCATTTAATAAAATTTTTGGTTGATGCAATGTGCATAAAGTTAAAATATTGAAACTAATTAAACAAGTTTTAAAAAAGAGAATGTTTAATTTGATTCAATTTTAGATGATGGAATATGCAGAAAGAATATAATTAGGCTGAAAGGTCTGCTTTTATAGCATTTTCAGGTCGTGCATCATGTTTTTGAAGTAAAGTAACTAGTAAAGTAACTAGTAAAGTAACTAATTACTTTTGAAAATAAGTAATCAGTAAAGTAACTGGATTACTTTCTTGGAGAAGTAATCAGTAATCAGTAACTAATTACTATTTCCAAGTAACTTGACCAACACTGCCCCGCTGGACCTCTAGGTTGAAAAATCGTCAATGCAAGTGAATGAGAGAAAATAATTATTTTCTAATCCCGTTTGAATTTTGCAATGAATGTGAACATATGTTGTCTGTGAATTTTTTATATAATTTTTCGTGTAAAGAATGCTACAATTTAGCGGGTATAATTTTCATACGGTTAGACTTTGTGTGAGGGCACTTTGTGGACTACAACTCTTCACTGCTTTTGACACGTTTGATATACGTCACCACCACTAGCACACGGATCCCGCTAAACATGCCTGTGTCTAGAAGAAAGAACAGCCTGTTTTGTTTGAATGGTGACATTTGGGTACAAAACACACAGGCATCTCGATCTAATTCCTTAGATTATCGCACCGTGATTTGTGGAGGGAAAATGTGTTATGCGGTGACGTCACATATGCGGCGTGTAGTCTTTCTCGTTATGTCTATTCTACAACTGCCAGCTAAAGAATCATACAATATACTGTCAAACTCGTTACATGAGAAATTATATAAAAAATTCACAGACAACATATGTTCACATTCATGGCACAATTCAAACGGGATCAGAAAATAATTATTTTCTCTCATTCACTTGCATTGATGCTTTTTCAACCTAGAGGTCCACTTGGAGTTTTACGGATGGGCGGGACTTACCAGCTCTATTGGGTCAATGGGTGTTTACAATAAATAATATGGGGGGGGGGGAAAGTGTTAAAAGATGTAAAATATATTGGAAATGCAATCTTTGTATCGTTTTGTAAAATGTAAAAACAAAATAAAATAAAAAAATATAATTATTCTAATATATTAAAATGTTATACATGAAAACTGATTTATTAGAATATACTAAATATACCCTACTATATATATTATTATTTTTTTGAAGAAGAAACAAACAGCGTGCATCTGAAGTGTGAAGGCTGAAGGAAATAATCTGAAGAAAATAATTCACCATTTATCAGCTTTAATACATCGGCTAAATTTTCTTATTGGGCCGATAACGATATACAGATATGGTGGCCGATATATCGTGCATCCCTATTTTATACCCCATTTTTTTTAAATACATTGATACATTTAAACCAAAAAAGACTTTCATATCATTGACCCTATTGGCATTCTATAATAAACTCAATAGTCCAAGACTAGCCTCTCATGTTTGACATACTTTCCAAAAATGCAGTGTGAACAACTGCTATAAGAACAATGTGTGTACGACAGAATCCACTGTGTAGCAACATCTGCCACTCAAGCCCAGCAGCAGAAGGGCCATCAGCTGTCTTAACGGCTTTGCATTTGGGTGTGGAGACATAAACAACACATGGTTTGAACAACGAATACTCAACGCTCACAACTTTGAATCCGTTAACCAGCAAGACTTAGAGAGGCGTGCAGGCGTGCAGGTGTGTGCAAACACCTGTGAGGCATTTCAGCAGAGATAAAGCGAGTTTGCCCTGTGGGCCAGGGAAGATGATTCTGATCACAGATGGCTGCCCCGAGGTCACTGCGAAATGTATTGTGGGAAAACGTTCCAGCAATTCCAGATACAAACCTGACGGAAGATTTACTATTATTCTAGGAAAAAACTAAGAAACGAGGAATGAGGAACTTAGGGGAAAAAATAAAGCGAATGAGAGAAAGTGTTTTCAAATAACTTCGGTGGAGATATAGACGCTCCTAGCCAAGTCTTCCATTGAGTGGGCGAGTCTGGCACCGATGCCCCTTCCCCGCCTGTCGGTCACCAATATAAATCGACACAGCTGGAGTACAGCTGAACGTAACGCCCCTCCGCCAGTCCGTTGCCACAGTGGAATTCCCAGCTGCCCCTCCCTGGAATTAGAGTCGCTCCAATCCCAACTATACAACTTAAATCTCTATGAGTTTTACATGTTAATACTGTATGTTTCGTCCTCAGGAAAACTTTAGCAATGCAACAGCGGTAAACATGCAAGATGCAGTTTGAAGGAGAAGAAATAAATACTTTTATTCAGCAAGGATCCACTAAATTGTTCAAAAGTGACAGTAAAGGCATGTATCACGTGACACTGAAGACTGGAGTAATGGCTGCTGAAAATTCAGCTTTGCCATCATGTAAATGTAATGTAAATAAACATTTTATAATATATTAAAATAGAAAAATTCTATTTCACAACTATACTGTATTTCTGATCAGATAAATGCAGCCTTGGTGAGCATAAGAGACTTCTTTCAAAAACATTTTTTTTAAATCTTACTGACCAACCATCAACATCATCAGCTCATCCAGCTGATCCGTTACTCGCCCAGCAGTCAACGTCTGGTTGCACTTACTAACATCCTGCATACCAACAGGAGCGATCTGGTTGGGTGAACTCTGAGATCATCCCTCACTCCATGAAAGACCCGGCATTCCTTCCCCTCTGTGTTGTGATATCACAACATGTGCCCTGTGGTAGAAACCTGTGGCCCTGGAGTACACCGAGACTCCTTTAACCTGCTGTCCTGAAACTCGACGCTACAACGCTAGCTCAGATTCTCGTCTAACCTCTGGCTGACTCCATGCTGATGATAAAATAACCTTTAACAGCATTCGACCATAAGGCTAGCATCAAAACAGTTTGACTCTTGAGTAATCAGTGTCTCTGATAAGAGGAATGCCAGAGGCGCAGTTATCGACATTGTTTGTGTTCACACTTAAAGGGATAGTTCACCCAAAAATGAACATTAGCCCATGATTTACTCACCATGAAGCCATCCTAGGAGTATATGACATTCTTCTTTCAGACGAATACAATAGGAGTTATATATTAAAAAATGTTCTGGCTCTTCCAAGCTTTATAATGGGAGTCAATGGGTATATTTTTTTGGGAAGTCAATCAAAGCCCATCCATCCGTGATAAAAATGCTCAAAATGGCTCTGGGGGATTAATAAAGGCCTTCTGAAGTGAAGTGATACATTAATGTAAGAAAAATATCCATATTTAAAACTTTATCGAATAAAATAACTAGCTTACGGCAGACGGCCACACGCAGGAGTAACCCTTGAACTTGACACACAACGTAATGTCGAACGCGGTTGCCCAGCCCTGTTTGTTTAAACCCGATCCGCGAGAGGCGTCAAAGCTTACGCTACTCCTACATACATCGCATCAAGTGTTACTCTTTTGGCGTAAGTTGACTTGCGTACGGCCGTCTGCCGGAAGCTAGTTATTTTAGTCGATAAAGTTTCAAATATGATATTTTTCATACACGAACGCATCGCTTCACTTCAGAAGGCCTTTATTAACCCCCGCAGAGCCGTTTCGACCATTTTATCACGGATTACTAATATATATATATTTTTTAAGTATCACAAAATATTTAATTTATTTAATTGTTTATGCTATTAAAATAATTTTAATATATTATAAAGAAATTCTATATTTTCTACAAAAATACTGATTAAGAATTTATTTCTTTATTGCTCGGTAAAATGAGAAACCTCTCAGTGCCATAACTCTAAAAAGGCCGGTAGACAACAAACCGACATCAAAGAACTAGCGCAGTCTGCAAAAAGTTACACTTGAACACCGCAAAAACTACAGCCGGCGGCCAAAAGCATGTACTGTACATTCTGCACCTGCGTGAGAAACTATAACTGTCCACAACAGCAGATGACAGTAATCTGTGTTCATCATTCAGAAAAGGGAATTTGAACTAGGAATGCTAATATACAAACCATAAAAAAGCAGTGTTCATTTACTATTTTGAATATAAATCATGCCGATTAGTTTGTCTCATAATATTTAGGCTGCTACATATGACCATATTGTTATGAAAATTTTGGGGAAATGGTCTGCTTTGAAAATATGGAAGATGTAGGTCAATTTATGAGTGCCTTCTTTGTGTGCCCTCTTGTCTTTGTCATTTGCTTGCTTTGTCGCTTTCATTTTTCTTTCCATGCACTGGTGTAGAAAGCTGACAGCCAATCAGAGTGATCTCTTTTCCCGGCGGTCCAACGCCGATTCAACATGCTCAATCAGCCAACCAAAGCTCACCGACTGCCCGACGTTGGCTAATGGCCGACTGTCGGCTTGGTGTGTACCGGCCCTAAGGGTCTGTGTGTACTGTGGTGTACTGTAGGTCAACACAGACTGGGAGGATTTTGAGTTTTCGAGTCAGATATGGTCAATCCAGCCTGTCTTTGTTTTTTGTCATGCCCAGTCTTTGGAAATCTATGCTGTGGTTTATTCCAAAGTGGTGATTGGAGAGCTGCATTGCAATTGGCCCTGACCAGAGAAAGGTAGTTATGGCTGGAACTGCAACAGTAAGAGACAAGGAAATGAATGAGGATTCAATGCACATACAAATTACCTCGATTTTCACCAAAGTCGAATAGATAACCGTTACCAAGTCTGACATTCTCACAGTCATCAGACAAGCACTAAGACAAACGGTTTTTAAGATACTAATAATGCAAATTCAATCACCGTTTAACATTTGGCATCTATTTAAAGGGATAGTTCACTTTAAAATTAAAATTCTGTCATCATTTACTCACCCTCAAGTTGTTTCAAACCTGTATTAATTTATTTCTTCTGCTGAACACAAAGAAAGATATTTTGAAGAATGTCAGTAACCAGACAGTAGTCTGTACCCATTGACTTCCATAGTATTTTTTTTTCCTACTATGGAAGTCAATGGGTAAAGACTACTGTCTGGTTACTGACATTCTTCAAAATATCTTTCTTTGTGTTCAGCAGAAGAAATAAATTAATACAGGTTTGAAACAACTTGAGGGTGAGTAAATGATGACAGAATTTTAATTTTAAAGTGAACTATCCCTTTAAGCAGACCAAATTTCTCTTTGGTACATTTTGATAGACAAACTGCTAATCTAATAGTTGTGTCTAAATTGAGTAATTAGCAGTCAGGCGAAAAGTGCGAGCAGACACCAGTGTTTGCATAAAATATATCCATATATGTTCTGTCACAAGAAATAACTTCTTTTCAGTTTGTTAACAAGATATATTGGTCATACATACGCTATTTAGATTCACTCATAGTTTATTGCATTCACATATTGCTGTTTTACAGTCCAGATTACAAACTGAAACCGAAGGAGTTATGACTCGACACACAATATAATCTCGTCTTTCTACCTATCCAGCTGACACAACAAAGGCGATCATGTGACCTGACTGCTTTGCATGAAATAAAAAACAAACCACCACTCCGCCATGTGACTGCCACAGGGGTCGCCGCTTAATCTTTTACAGGCGGATTATGATTAAGCAATAAGTAATTACTGCTGATGCAAAAGACTAAAAATGCGATAAAGGCTGCGTACAGTATGTGCCTGCAGCATTAGAGCGAAATGCAGTAGGGTCGAGAGTTTACTGTAAATCACTTCCTTGTTGTTTTCCTTGAGAGGTGCAAGGTGTACTTAGCTGGAAGACATATGAGCAGGAACAAGCAGTCTGAAGAATTTACTGAGACATATTTGAGACTTCACACACAGATACTATCAGGAGAATCAGAAATGATCTACTGACTGACTAATTGTTCCATTTAGTAATCCTAAAAACACAGAGCTCAAAAAGAAATATGACCAACATCTGATTACCTTGTCCTTCAAACATGAACCCTGTTGTTATGTCTCAAACAAAATGGAAAGAATGTCAACAATAAATGAGCCACCAGAAAAAATTAGTCAGTCCAAAGAAGATAAACAAGAAGTGGGGGAAGAAAGAAAAACACTTTTATGACATGTCACAGCTGACATGTCACACAACCATGGGTTGAAGAGTAACTATAGCTAAAAGTATAGCGTTATTACTGCGAGACTATTTTAATATGAACGTAGCTACTGTTACCCTCCAAGTTACCTTTCACTGTTTTTCATCATGCACAGTCTATTGCACACATAGCAAGGCTAAGCACAGCTAGGCTAAGCAGTACTCGGAGTCGGTTTGTTTGTAAACATGAAAAGAGTCCCGAGTCCCTGTGAATTGCCAACATGTTCTTTGAAGTGTAATATTTTGCAGTGCAAGTTTTTTCTAGTTGTATTTCATAATAAAAAAGTCAATTTTACAATGGAAAAAGTATTTTTTTGTTTCCGAGTTAAAAGCCATGAACTAAACCAACACATTAAATGAGGTGAATCACAACATTACTTTGATTTGAAGCAAAAAAAAAAAAAAAAAAAAAAAACGAGACAAAAAGACAAAAACGGCTTTAATGGGAAAGAACTATCCATGCTACCCATGAAGCACTGTGAATGAGATTCTCTGATAATTGGAGATTTCTCTGCAGACTCATGGGTAATGTAGTGTTTCTGCAAGAATTTCCACTGTTGAACACGATTATTTAAAAGAAAAGTAGAAATAATCAAGGCTGATGGCTTCAACAAAAGCATACACAATCGGTTAACAACCTCGTAGCTCACAGTAAGCGTGCCTTTTAAGGTTTAAAAGTTATCACTCAAAATCAATTGTCCTATGGAGAAAACGAATGAGATTTTTACTTTCGGAACACGACTGTTGTACTCCATACTGTGATTTACATTTAATAATTTAGCAGACGCTTTTATCCAAAGCGACTTACAAAATGAGGAGAACAATATAAGAAATTAAACCAACAATATTGCGACTGTAATAGTGCTGTGACAAGTCCCAGTTAGTCTAGCACACTTCACATAGCTTAGCAAGGTGTGTTTTGTTTTTTAAATACATAAGTGTTAGTATTACTGTGTGAAGTGTAGACGAAAAAGATGCATCCTCAGCAGTTTCTTGAAAATGTACTCAGCAACTGGGGTTGAGTTAGGCAGGTCATTTGACCAGCATGGAACGGTCAAGGTAAAGGTCTGTGAAAGTGACACATAGCTCATAGCTTGCAAGGTTACAGTTTCACAGTAGCTTCCACAACACTTGACCACACTGTCCAGAGAAGGAAGTTTAAGCATTTCACGTGTACTTGAATTACTGATCTCACAAGTATAATTTTCTTTGTCATTATCAAAAAGCACATTTTCAGTGGACAAAATGTACAAGTATGCGTGATGTTACTAAGCATTTTTCACAAGAATTCAGACCTTTTGTTTGTTTGTGTAAATCCCTTGACATTACCACTCCCCATTTTAATTGTCACAAAGGAGATTACTGTTGATCGTCACCGTAAGCCCACTGGTCTTCGTGTCGGTACAGTAACTGCATTTATCTTCCAACTCGGATCACCTTTGGCCCTGCTGAGGCTTTAACTTCCCCGTGGGCCTGTCCTGACAGGCCACATTCCGCACATAGTCAGCCGAACTCTGCACAGCGCCACTGCCATCTCATCGTGCACACTCTTGTCACTCGTCCCGTGTCCTCAGGGCACTAATGGTAATTGGGTTCAAGCCTGAGTTCGAATCAAACACCCATTAGACTGCTTCTGTTGCTTTTATGTCACATCTTCCTTGAAAAAGACAATGCTGTTTGAACAAAGGCCGTTTCACGCCACACGCACAGGTAGAAAACGCAACAGAACATTTACTTTGCACTTTCTATGAAAAAGAGAGACATACTGTATTTTGGCTATTACATTGAGTCTGAACTGCCATACATTAAAAAATGGTTATCAGGAATGCATTGAGAATTATTTTCTTTAATTTACATGAGGAAAGAGATTGCATGTACAATACATACTCATGCCATTTAATCTACATAAAATAGAATGAACAGTTTAAATCATCTGGGTTCAGTCAGATTTACTGAAAATGGCTGTTTTTGTGCCACAAGCCTCTTATTTTTATGTATCCGTTTACAGATTTCATTATATACTGCCGTATGTATTGTGACTCAACTTAAAGAGATTATCACACACACCCAAGTCATTCTAAACCAACTAGAGCAACACTACAGCTGCAGACAAAGGGAGGAGATACAGTGACATTTAGTGCGTGTTGTTTGGTTTTGAGATCAACATTAACATCCTTCCAGTCAGTCAGGTCATCAGGATGAAAGGGAAATGAAAGAAAAAAAGTTGAATGACCGGAATGAGAGCCATGTGTCAGGACATATCAGGTGTTCATTCATCCACTGTGACAGGCTGGACTCTCTTCACCCCATCAGGAAGGCCTGTACAAAACAAGACCATTTCTGTCCCACTGTTTCTGCATTCCCTTTTCTCTCTCTCTCTCCATCCATCTTTTCATTTATTTTCTCACCTCTTACTCAGCAAAAACGAAGTGCACTTTATCAGATAACTTGGCTGAAGTGATGCCCAGATTAGCTAGGGAAGACTTTATATAATACACAAAGGATGCAGCAGAGGACGCGTCTGCCACAATTTACAGTTCTCATAAAATAAGAATAAAACATTAAAATTTTAACTACACACTGCAACAACTGCCGCAGTGCCAGTTAAAGCACAATAAACGCTTGCGATTCCAGTCCAACAGTGTCTGCACCAATTCACAGATGTATTTTTTTATCAATTAAAATGAAATCCATAAATGTAAATAATTAATAAATAAACAACATAATAAAAGATAAAATAGCACTAGTACATAAATACTACATGTAGCCACACTTTCAAAAATGTTTAGATGAGTTATTGTAGGCAATGTTTACATTCAGTTGCCTGGATGTTACATCACTGTATCCAACGTATCCTCAACAAGATCCTTTCTGGGGTGCGTCCTGGCCTGGGACAGTTCTGGGAGTGACTAGCAAATCAGATTTTCTCTCAGAATGCTGACACCAGGGCATTCAGGGGTATAGCAGCTTTTTACTATGTACTGGCCATGTATTAATCTGCTTTATGGCTGTAAGAATGCCATTTCACTTGTCTGAACCATTTAGTTATTATTAATGCAATTCTGCAACTAAAGAGTATTCACACTGATTAAATCGCAAAGGTCACAGAATCGTTGGTTGCTAGCAGGAGTTGCTACTTTATTTCTGTTTTCATTGCCACTGATAGTCGCTGCATTCATTGGCCATTTGCATAGTCATCCTCCGCTCAACTTAGATGCATTGTCAATGGTTGATGTTGCTAATGTCACTATAAATAACCCACTGTCATTGAAAAAGAATAGCTTCCACTCAATTTGTCGCTGCAAATCGATGTAAGCGTGAACAGCCATTAAGTAATGGCCACTATACATTGATATCATTGAGCAGCAAATTGAGCAGTGATGCCTCGCTGATAAAAGCTTTTGTGGTCAATAAATACTGTATACAACTCTCAATTAAAAGAAAAGGGGTCAAACCAAGCCTAGAAATCGAGAAATAATGGACATGTTCCAATTTACAATGTCAGTTCTTGCCATCCTCCAAGTCTACACTAAGATGAATGGGATTGCTGGGTAATATTCCACTGTCAAGTCCACAAAAGTTAGCAAAAAGAGTCACAAAGGAGCACTTTTCTGAACATAAAATGACAAATGGGACATACGGTCTTGTGTTCTTCACAAATGAGCAAAAGTGAAGGTCATGAAGCCAGGCCACATCAAATGTGTCATTTGGGATGTGGCCAACGTTTAGTCCAACACATCTCGCACACCGATAAGTTCGTAATGCTGATCGCACCTAAAATAGCTTCTTAAATCAACATTGTGGAGAGGAGCACTGGGGACTGGCATTGAGTGCTTCCCCAGCATGAGGACTCTCAGACCTGAGAGTGAGATATAGACTGAAGCTTTCTAAAGAGGTGTTGAGTAACTACGTTTGTGAGAAAAGCCCTTTATTAATCATGAGGGTGGTGGTAGCTATCAGGCTAACCGCTCTGTCTCCCCCTCATGTTTTAATAAACACGGTATCTGGATGGAAGAGCGGAGAGAGCTTCATGGCGTTGGCCAGGCAGGGATTCCTTCGAATTGAACCCAAAGCTGGGGTTCAGATTCCACACTCCCTCCTGTCAGGGGTAATTTAGAAGGAAAAACAGGAGGAGAAGATGAAGAGGTTGAATAGCTGCTCCCCCTTGCAGACAGCCTGTCAAACATGTTCTACAGACAATGAGACCACCATCCCCCCTCTCAACACTTGCACAAACGGCATACACAAGAACACACACACACACACACCAGTCAAAAGCATGAGCATTCCTCTCCACACCGACACTCCCATCTGAGAGACCAGGCTAAATTGGGTTTAACAGAATGGTGATCATTTTATCAGGGGTTCACTATCTACCCTGGCCAAAAAACAATCCTAAACCATGTTAAACCAGTTAAATTCAATTTACTGGTATCTATCTAATCATATTAATTTAGATATTTATTTTTCCTCGGGATGCACAATATACAAAATTAAAGTTTTTAATCAAAAACTGAAAATGCCCCTCCCCTCTGAATTGGAGGACCTTCCCTGATGACGTAGGTTTGACGGTTTTGGTGTCTGCTTAACATTCGTAACCACGCCCCTCCAACTGACAGTAGACAGGCTGAATGAAACACCTACTTTTCTAGATCCAATCAGGTGATAGTTGGAAAAAAAGCCACGCCCACTATTTTTCCTCATTTAGTATTCCGTTTCTCTCGGAAATACGTCACAACACTGAGATAAAGTCGGTTGCAACTTCCGGTTCACGCGGACTTTAATAACATGCTTTTACTCCAAACTCACTTCATAACGACAGTTGTGCATCCTTCTGTGAGATGATGTGGCTTCTTATACAGAATTAGCCAGTTGTGTGTTTATTAGTCATGTTTAAAAGCGTTTCAATCTTCTGTTTATTGAGCTACAGATAGAATGATCCCCGATAGGGATTTCCTGGAATGATGTGCGTTTATCGAACTTCTGCGGCGGGGAATATTTGGCGTGTCTGCGCGACAGCGGTCTCTGGTGTTCAGATGGAGCAGCGTTATTACCGATCAGCCGTGCTGCACTGACAAGCTGCGCATAAAATAACCGCAGCCTTTGCCAAATCGCGTGCGGTTTCATGGCGATTAAAGGAGAACTCCGGTCAATTTTAACATTGAGCACAATTTTTAGTAAATTTGGAGTGCTGTCAATACAGAGAACAGCAATAAAAATCGGTGTTGCCTACACAGTGTTATCCTCTTTTAAAAATTTGCACCCTATTGACTTGAATGGGGCAAGTTTTAAACCTGCTTTTATCCTCTTAACATCCTTGATGGGTCATTACAAGTGCCCAGCCATGTTGAGTGATTCCTATGATCATCACACGCGTGAACTCGACAGTCGACTACTGTGGACTTCGACCGAAAACAGGAAGTAAATACAGGTATGTGCGCTTGTTGAATTAACATAATTTTTATTAATATCTTTCACATCTAATGCAGTCAGATTCACCGTGTTCACTCTGAAGGAATCACTCAACATGGCTGGGCAACACCGATTTTTGTCGTTGTTCTCTGTATTGACAGCACTCCAAATTTACTAAAAAATTTAGCTCAATGTTAAAATTGACCGGAGTTCTCCTTTAATTGTGCAGCCCTAATATGCTGAATATTGCTTGTCATGTAATGGCAGTTAAAGTTAATCTTAAAGGATTAGACCAAATTAAATCTGTTCATCATAAAAAGTGATTGTGTCTCTTCAGAAAATTTGGACTAAACCGCTCAATTAATATGGTTTCGTTTTACGATCTCTTTATGAACTTTTTGAATCGTCAAATTGGTAGTTGCATAGAGTGTCAATGGAGGGACTGAAATGAGGGCGAGTAATTGATGACAGAATTTTCATTTTTGGGTGAAGCCTATAAGTTACATATACTTAAAGTTAAACTACTAATAATTAAATAACTATGTTTTAAATACATTTTAAATAAAATACTGTGGTACTTTTTACTGTACAACCCACCTTGATAGGCCTATCCCCCACCATGTATTTTCGAGAAATTCAGATTTTACGTTTCACTGTTCTGGTGAAAAATGAGTCAATGTAACCCACAATGAGCTCAACGACAGCAGGCAACATGTTTGCAGATGGAAGTCTGAACTTGCCTCGGCCTGGGGGCCATGAGAGTTGCGTTGGACCTGGATAAGAGAAGGAAGGAAGGAGTTCAACAGAGAGATACCGGTGAACTCTGAGACCCTGAATGACAGGAATAACACCTGACTCAGAAATATGGCGGCTCGCTGACTCCATTGACCACTGTGAATGTTAATTGGATCCTAGTACACTTCCCTCAAGACTAGAGACTTCCTTAACGAAACGTAATTTTCGCTGAAACAAAGATGAGTCAGATATATGCACTCATATATATGACGAGAAATATGTTTTATGCACTTACTAGCCATCTTCTTCCATTCGCCAAAAACTAAATCACTATACACTTTCAACTTAAATACAACACAAGACAGACACAAAATAATCATACATTTAGTAATGTATGTCAGAGAATTATGTTACAGAGCTGACACGTGTAACAAACGTTGCGCTGAGGATGCTACCCATCCCTCCCTTGCCCTGCTGTTGCCATGGCAACCCGCACATGTATTACCGGCCTGCATTAAACCCTCTTTTTCTTGCACTAATCCAAGGACAACCACAAATAATTATGAATTTACATTTGATGACTTCTACCTAGCAATGCTCATATGAGCCAGTGAAATAAGAATCTGTCAGCTTAATTAAATGAGATCCAGCAATCCATAGGGTGAGCCACACCTTCTTATTAAAAACCATTTAATATTTAAACGAGCCATTAGCATATGAGAGAGTTGATAGGTCAGCAGAAATCCCACTTAATATCAGCCCGAATGTTCACATTAATTACGAACGACACCTCTCAGATCTCTACAGCCAAAAGATGGCAATTCATCAAATAATAAAAAGGTGAAAAAAAGGACGAGAGAGAAAGCTTCAGAGGCTGCTGCATTGAAACCATAACTGCCTCAATCTTACCCTAGATACCTCTGAGGGTGGGGTAGTGCAGAATTTTAAACCAAAAGATACAGTAAAAATGTATCACTTATGCTGTACTACTAAAGCAAAAAACCAACTGGTTGTCCTTTCAGCACAACCCTTGAGAGAGAACGCAGCCAGACACACTCAAGACAAGCAATACAGTGAGGAAATCTCTACAATTTGTGATAAGGCGATGAGAGCAGTTCGCTTTCAAGGTGATCTCCGTTCTCACCAACCTCCTTATCCCCGCTCACCCAGTCCAGTCACATTAAAATGTGCCTACGACCCTCATTTATTATTAGTACGCATAATTTGCATGATTAAAGGTCAGCCACATGCCTTGTCACATCAGCCAGAGCTCACGGGTTGAAGCCGGTGGACAGGCTAGCATGTTATCAGCACTGCAGAGCCGTCCACGTCCACACCGCTCAGTGAGCGAATGCACACCTGCCCTTAAAGGCTTTACGAGCTATTAAAACAGCTCAGCTGCCGTCACAGCTAAAGAACAACACAGGGAAATAAAAATCGCAAAAATCAAACCACAACCGTTCATTCAGAATGTCATGAGACGGAAAGACCTCTGCTTGTGTTAACTTACCCTTTATGCCTTCGCTTACGGTCCGTTTAATGTTACATCCCTCAAGAGGAAACAAGTCTGGCTCCAGGAGAGCAAAGGCTCTTCTCTAAAAGGCTTGAAAAGCATGTAAATTCAAGGTTGTCACTTTGGTAACCGGAGTCATTCTGAACATAAACGTGCTGTAGATCAGTCCCAGAATGCCTCCATATCAGACAGCGAGAGCAATCCTCCTCGGCTCACCGGTAAACACACATGCGGCGTCTCCCTGCTGTTCAACAGCCTATCTCATACAAATGCTCCACCACCCCCTTGTCTTTTCCTTTCTCTCTCTCTCTTAGAACGCAGGCACAGATGTTACTATCAACAAGCCATGCCTCTTTTCAACACCCAGTCCTCTCATAGGACACAGAGTTTAGACTCCGCCCACTGCTCTTCACTCCTTCCCCCCCCCCCCTCTTTATATCTCTCATTGTGTTCTGCTGCAGCACTGTTTACAGTTTGTTTAGAGAAGGGCTGTGAAATGGACAACCCAGGTGTGTGTGTGTGTGTGTGTGTGGGGGGGGGGGGGGGGGGGCAGTTTAAGAGAGAGTGAAAGAGTCAATGAATCTGTGGTTTTAACAGGCTGAGCATCATCTAAACTCTTTTGTTCAGAGTATGTTAACAGATGTGTCCAGAGGACTCAAGCTAAAGGGGAAAAAATAGACAGCTGACACAAATATTCTGTAGGGGAAAAGTTTAATCAATCTCTTCTAGAGAAAGGGACCAAAAATAGGGAGCAGGAGAAATGTCAATGTCCCCTCCCCCTAATACCACCTGCCACTGCATTAGCAAGTTGCATATTGGTTTCCCGGGCTGTGACGTACTGAATTGGCGCAAAACTAAATAAAAACAAACAAATTCTAAATATATATACACAAATAAAATAAAAAAACATTTAGTCCTGGTCCGTTTAGCATTCACATTGGCATTTTAACACCGAACCTAAAGATAACGAACCTAAAGGCATAGGATACGTTTACAACCTGATTGGTCGGCTTTTTAATATTTGTATTTCGTGATGGAACTTACTGAACATCCAAAACAATGCTGTATGCTGTGCTCATTGTATGTGCATAGCGCATACATGATAGTATTTCAACCAGCTGAGAACTCATGAAGAGCTTATAAAATGTGTAAAGGAGTCAACGAAGATCTGCTGTGAGGGGATGCGGTTCTGATGCCTGTACCTACATCTGAATTGATTCCCTGAATCAACTGTTTGACCAACACTAACAAAATTCTTACTACTGAAGTTTATACATAGCGCTCTCATACACACAAGTAAGGAAAAATTCAGAAAGTCCAAAATCAATGCTTAAATATTATAGCGGCGGCAAAATCATCACAAATATATTGTGAGCAATCAATGTATTTCACTTAAACCATATGTATATGTAAGGGTTAATGCCCGACGAGGTGTCCATTGTCAGGTATTAATGGACGACGGCGAGGCGTGAAGCCCATTAATACCTGACAATGGACACCTGGAAGGGCATTAACCCGCTTATACCATGTTCACTTGCCAAATAACACCTTTTTAAAACATTAGTTTATATTTTAATTAGTTTTACAATCGAAATCTAATGGCTTTAGAACTCCTTTAGGTGTCCTACATGACTTTTTAATGGACACCCTGCAGCCAATCAGAATCGAGTATTCACCCAGACCATGGTGTAAATGTATATACACACACGTTGTAACACGGGACTGAAAGTTGTGTTAAACACCATTTCATGGTGGTGTTTACATTTCAAGTTCTCCGTCAAACCAAATTTTTCTCCCCCTTGCATTTGAATTTTTGTGAACTTCACCATGTCTTGCCCTACTTTGCAGCTTAATGCCAAACGCTTCAAGAATTTTCTTCTTCAATCAGCAGAAAAATGGATTAATAGATTAAATAGCAAATTGGGGGAAATCTGATGGTAGGGGGTGTAATATCTTTTGTTGGTGTTTGGCAGAGAAGACCATGTGGCAGCTGCAAACATACTAAACGTGGAGAGCAGGGAACAAAACACTGAAGCCACCCTCCCATGGAGCTTGTGGAAAGCTTGTCTGGAAGTACCCACAACCTCTGCTGACCCTGGATAATAACTGACGACAGCCTGAGCACAGTGAAGCGAGTGTGGTAGCTGTCAATCAACTAATAATTAAGACTGTGTCCTCTTCCCGTCTGTGCTAGTACTGTTTTTACGGTACTTAAGCATTACATGTACAGCTGTCTCTAAGCTAGAAATACACAAACACACACTGCTAAACAATATTACTTGCACACCACACATTCATGGCTTTGGAAGTGTAGACAGCCTACTTTATATGATTGTATTTGGTCCCTCCGGCAAAGTTTTTACTCTACTGTTTATTTCCACTTCATTAGGCTTGGTTAATAACTGACAATGTGTAAGGAATATGCTAACAGCTAGACTCAGTTCACCTGTTTAATCAACCACACGGTAACATGGCAGGCATCTGCTTCCCTCGCGAAAGCACCGCCGGCAGCTGCAATAACAGACGGACCCCATCCCATTCCCATCGGAATAGCCATGAGAGGGAGAGATCGAAGGAAAGCTTGACGAGGAGAGGGTGGACTATCGGGCTGGTAGCTTTTGAGCCAGGGTGCAGATCTTTTAATGTGGAAGTGATGTATGAATGGACATACAGTATGACCTGATCAAAACACAGGGCTTAAATACACATGAAATCTAATCAATGAAATGAATGACAGGTGCAATGACTCAAACAATCAATGAAAAACCATGGAAACAGAACTAAATCGCGTGACAACCCCACCCGACACAGAATACAATATTGGCCAATACAGATATCTAGGGATGCACCAATATTACAGATTCTGCGTAGAACAAATAATCCATTATTTTGTGTAAATATGTTAAAATAAAAATACTAAAAATTAAAATTAATAATTTTACAGTAAATGCAACACAAGCCTATATTGTACCAGTGTTGTTATTGTTAAATAAATAAGAAAAAAAGAAAGAATTTTTTTTAATATATATACACCGTTTTTTTTAAATGTTGTCTTAGCAACTAACTTAAGTTTAAAAATTTAAATTTAAAGTACTAAAATTACTAACTAAAATAAGTTTAATTTTAATAAGAAAAATTAATTAAAACAATTTAGAAACACTTTTATAAACAAAACTAATAAACTGTCAAAAAACATTAAATTACTAAGTAACAAATTGAAAACCTGAAAATATAAAACAAAAGCTCATTTAAAATGAATAAAAATGTAATATTAATATACATAATACTAAAATAAAAATGGATATTAATTTTAATATTTGTAAAAGATTCAATTTAACCGTTTTCGTAATTTTTAAATTATGACAAATAAAAGTCTCTCTTTTTTTACAATAAACATGATCACAAAAAAAACAATCTATTGTCCATTAACCAATATGGTTATTGTGCAGCCCAAGAATAGTGGAAAATTATTTTATAGACGAAAACTGTAAGGTCTAAATCAAGCCACTGAAATAAGCAGGAAGCTGCCCATTTTAAGCTACTTAACAATATTATCTGTTATTGTGGCTATGAAAAGGATTTGTTTTTGGAAATCTGCTTAAAATCAGCCAACCAAGAGAAGGGCAACTTGCACTTGATGCCTGTGCATGCCTCCATCCGATATGATGATGAGGGCTCTCGTTTCAGAACCACTTCACAATACATTTTATGTGACCGACATGGATGACTACACTGTTATCAATGATGACAAAACACATCATCATGATAACCTCAAACAGCTGGATTGCTGTCTTCTTCAGATGAAGTCATTGTACCACATAAAAATTCAGCATGTGATTCAGGATAACCCTTTAATTCAAAATAGCCATGTTTTTATTGGAATTCGGGATTAAAGAGCTGTGGCCAATTTAATTGTCGTACATGTTGTGTAGTGGAACACCTCCAGAAAATGTCAAATAGTAACATGCACCACAGTCTATTTAGTGTAGCGAAAAGGATCATTTAGCTCAGTTCCTATGATGCACAATTCGCTGCCAAAATCTGCAGCCGAACAGGCTCGGAGACTTGCCGTCAAAGCCGTAACGAGATCTCAATCTCCTCTCTCAGAGATAGACATCTCCTGAACACCCCGCACGCCTGCAGCACAATGCCATGTCTGGGCCGCAGCTGTGCAGACACAGACGGGTCGTTCTGTTTCTCTTTTATGGAGTTGTTTCCGCCTGTAAGTGAGCTGAATCAAAGTTATCTGATGGAGCTGTGCACAATTTGTTTGTTTTTTACCCTGTCTGGTAATCCCTTGTGACCTCTGGGAGTAATATACTTCATAAGGTGGTGAAACCATTTAAATGTGGTTGCACAAAATGTGAAACAAATGGATAATGAAAGGCTATCAAACCAGAGATATAGTACCATTAAGTTAGTTATCAATATTTCATTTATGTTTTCTGTTTTCATTTGAATTTCAGTCATTTTGTTGCATGTTTTAATTTATTTTTAAAAAAATGTGTATAGTTTTTATTACATTTTATTTCAGTTTCAGTTTTTTTTTTACGTCAAGTTAAAATAAATTAAAATGACAAATGTTCTCCCCGGCAACTAGTTAAAATAAAATCTGTTTTAAGTTTTTTTTTTTTTTTTTTTTTTGTATTTATGTTTTTTCAAGTAAAGAAAAACTTCTTAACTTTTTTTAAGCTCAACTGTCACAGAATGGAAAGCACAGGACTGTGGGATATCAAAGGCAGTGAAAGGCTACATCTATGCATCCTTGAAAAATGAATTAGATTAAGGTATTTTGGGAGACAGGAAGTGAACCTAGCATTGGATTCGGACGTGTTCTTAATGCCTTCCTACATTGGAAGGGAGCCTTCAAAAGCAGCATTTGATTTGAATAAATAATAATAAATAAAATAAAAACCATGACTTGATATTTGAAAACAATTCTAAAATAGCAAGCTCCATGTAAGAACAAAATGTTGTATGGACTGTGAATGTTTAACGTGGCATCAATTAAATATTTGATGCTGCAAAATGCGCAAATCTCACATTTTAGTCTAAACTCTAAGAAAAACTGTGCATGCATGCTGCTGTTTCATCCCAACAATTACACTCACACACGACAACCACATCTTCTAAAGGCATGGCCAATTTAAAATGTGCTATTCCCACAGAAACCGCAGATCCACTTCTCCCTGCCTTGAGAGACCCCTTCATATCACAAATTAAATGTTTGGAGAAAGGCTCTACCCACCCTCAACAAGCTTCTAATTACTTGTGGCATCATCAGATCAGCCTCTCATGGACTGTTCTCGATCACTCAGTCCTGTAATCTTCTGTCCTCCAGTCCTACTACAAGAACTTCAGAAAAAAGCATCACTCTCACTCACCAGAACAAGGGAATAGTTTTAAAATTGAGCTACCACACAAATTTTAGTCAGAAGTCAGAGCTTTCCTGTAGCTCAAACAGTAGAGCGTCGGTGCTTGCAACGCCAAGGTCATGGGTTTTATTCCCAGGGAGAGCAAGAACTGATAAGAATGTAAATGTGTACCTTGAATTGCAATGTTAGTCGCTTTGGATAAAATAGTCTGCCAAATGCATAAATGTAAATGTAAATAAGGCAGTGACAGAGTGCAGCGTCCTAAAACCTGGAAACAAGTTAGCATTTTAGCCCTTTCGGTTCCATCATCCTAAAGTTGATTGGTTTTATAAATGTTTTTTTTTTTGTTAAATGTCTGAAATAAGGTCTGTGGTGAACACAAGCTCAAGAAATTTTTTTGTGTACATGATTTTCTTTTTTTACGCGTCTTGGAAAACATAGTTGCTAAGTGGCTAAATGAGACTCAGGTCTTAGGGACATTAAACATCATGATGCCGAACAGATAAAGTCATCTAGTTTGCTTTTACAGCACATTGTATTTATGTGCACGCTCTTGCAAAATATTCAAAATATCCAACTTGTAGACTTTAAATAAAACCTGACAGTTGTCGGAAGCTTAGTGATGGTGACATTGAAGTCGTGCGACTGTGGTGTAGTTCACTTATAGTATCTAACTTTAGATTTGTACTTCTGTCAATGTAATTTTAGGCTTCAAAGATCATAAAAGTTGTGTTTATTAGTGAAGTAAATTATGGATAAATTCAGATCATTATGAATAACACATGTAAGAATCATAAACTTTAGTTGCTCACAGAGCTTATTTTCTGCAATTAAACAAAAGCCATTGCAAAAACCCTTTTTTTGAGGAAACACTGTAATGCTAATTTTCAGACTGGCCTACAAAACTACATCATCCTTGCAGGACTCTATAGTCCCCCCCACCCTATAACCCACTTGAGAACCCAGGTCACAACCCGCCACGAGGAGGGTGAAGGTATGCGGTCAGCTCTAGGCTTGACTCAGGGAAGAGGACGCCTCCTGCCTTGCATAGTCCCGTGGGCTGCGCCATTTAATCAACCAGGCAATTTTCATGATTGGGCATGGGACACAAGCTCATGTTTGATCACCCTGTTGGCCACCTATGATGAGGGTGTCTAGTGTTGAAAGGCCCAAACACCCCCTGATTCAAAGGTACATTACTGATGATGTGTCCCGAAATGTACATCTTTCCCATGAATGAGGTACAGCTGCCACGCCACTCTCAACAGCAAGGCAAACCTCATGTGCATACCATCCATTGGCACAATGGACAGTTTACCATCACGTCCCGTGTTTATGATTCTGAGTCGATGGCAAGATAATTGCTAATTTTTGATTAATTACTGAGAATTATCAATTAAATGAGTTTGTGTAACTTAAATTGTTTATATTTGTGTGCCATTTCTTTGTTGCTAAGCAATATACTAACCTTAAATTATTGAAATTAATTGCGAGTTGCGTACAGAATTACAAATTCTTTGGAAATAATGACATAGGCCAGTTTTGCCGCAACAAAACTCAGAACATATGCGAGTATGTACAGTGAGAAAAAAAGGGCCTGTGCACATGCAGATTACAAAATTCCCATCACACGCACCGTATGCACACACTAGCAACCATACACGTAAAAACCAAAGCATAATTTGGGTTCAAGCACTTCACTAAGCTCCGGTCTGGAGCTCCGGTTAAGGGACACACATTTTCCAATGTGCATTCCAAGCCAATGATGTTGACCCAAGCTTGTTTCTGCTATCTGGAAAGCGCTCGGCATTATCATCATTACTCTAAATCGCCTATGGGTACTGTTTAAAAAACTAAACTAAACAAAAAACAGACCAGAATCAGTTTAGGTCTAAGTTAAGAACAGTGCTTTAAAAGGGTTAATGATAAACCATCAAAAGAACTTATACTCAAATGGTGCCAAATTCTGGAACTTTGAACTCTTCACTGCACTGCTCTGCAGCTGTTGTGAAAGCTGGAACCATGCTTACGCCAGATTACTGGAATCTGAAGGTTAACAACTCTGGTTTAACTTGATGATCCCAGATGTGTGCTGTTCTTTTTGACGGTGAAACCTCACCGCAGCAATCTCACGCGCCCCTGGTGTTCTCGTGCTGGGAACGGCCTGCTAAAGGCTCAGTCATGCTACGTTATCCTCCGATAGGACTGAGAGCCAATAAAAGGCTTTGCCGATGAGGGGGTCAGAGGTTTCTTATTCTGCCATCCATGTGAAACATCAGCATCAGTATTCCCAACACTGTCCTGCATTTTTCATAAAGCCTGAAACATCCCAGGATTGTGGTAGGCTTGGACGGATGACGAGAAACGGTGGTGGGAAGTCCATTAGCACTCGCATTTCCTATCTCAAACCAGACCCGCATGCTTCTGATTGTGTGTTGTTACGAGCGCTGAGAGACATAGCGCGGCTAAAAAATAACCATGTGACTGTTGGGAGAAAGAAAACTAACACAGACATATTGGCCACCGCTGACTCACAAAGAGCTGCCTAATCCGGTTATCCTCTTACGCGTTTAAAACCGGCTCAGCTGCACATGGTTAACTCAAAACATGGAGAAAAAACACCTCTGAATACATACAAATTAGTAGGTAAATGCAGCAATAAAAATGTGTAATGATATATTAACAGGTGTGGTGATAAACCCAGGTGAGACCAGTGAACAACGCAGATGCTCCTCCACCCATCAGCTGAGTAAGACAATCAGCATTCAGCCATGATTACTGTCAAGATATGTCATGTGATGTTAGTGAGACTAAAGAGTGACTTAATCACTTATGCTTCACAGTGTTGTGGCCTATACCAACAAAAGCACTAAAAAAAAAAAAAAAGTTTGGCACTGGCAGATTAAGATTAACCTTGTATGACACTGCAAACATACTCCTTAAAATATTTTCAACAAATATTTTATTTATTTTGTAATCTTAAGACATTTATTTTTATATATTTTTATATTTTTAATACAAATATTTCTTAAAATAAAATAAATATTTCTAAACTTAAAGTGGTGGTAAAGTGTGATTTCACTTTTCTAACTTTAGTTAGTGTGTAATGTTGCTGTTTGAGCATAAACATCTGCAAAGTTACAACGCTCAAAGTTCAAAACAAAGGAAGATATTTGCTTTTAAAGAAAATGACTACAACAAACGGCTGGTAGGGACTACACGACATTCCTCCCGGGTTAGTGGCATCAGCAAGTCTAAAATGTACATAAACCCTGCCCCCGGGAACACGCAGTCCATGTTGAGAAGAGGAAAAGTTGCTGTATAAGAGTACATTTGAGAGTCAGCTCAAACTTTAGCATCCATCTTTTCACATGCAATAGAAAGTCACTCTGTGTGCATCTCACAACAGTTCCTATACGAGCGATTTATAGATTACCATGACAGAATATACTAATTGAAGATAGTTAACTCCACATCAGCAACATAAATTCATCAACTAACCATTCAGAGACGTCCTGTTGCATTTTACATGTTGTCACTTCTTCTTGAGTCTCACCATCTTTGTCTGACTCCGTTTTAACATTGAAGGCAGAACAGTTTCTGTCATTTTAGTGTGTCTGCGTGAGGTAATCGCAGCTGCTAACACACATGAGCTCTTGAAACCCCGCCCTCTGCAGGAGCTCATTTGCATTTAAAGGGCCAGGCACAAAACGGTGCGTTTTTGCAAATCCTCAAAGTGACAACTTTAACATGCTTTATAAAAATCTGTGGGGTATTTTGTGCTAAAACTTCACACACACTCTGGGGACATCAGAGATTTATTTTACATCTTGTTAAAATGGCATTTTACCACCCCTTTAAATTAAATTTCTTTAAAAAAAAAAAGAAAAAAAAAAGTATCCTAAAATTAAACTCACCAAAAATTAACAAGTCATATTATTTTACACTTATAGTTTTTTTGTCCCTTTTTTGTATTAACATCAAAGCAAATCAGCTCATACAAGACCTCCTACTGAACAGGACCTGTGGACTGAACTTGGCTGCAGAGAAAAACACAGAAGGAAATCTTCCTCTGTCATTTAAACATGCCTGAACAAGCTGACCTGTTTGTGAGAAACAGGACATTTTGTTGTCTTATAGGTATGCACCTTAAAACAAGAAACACACATAACCATGCCTGCTCACTCTAAACCAGACCAGACCCGCTGCACGAAGCCAGGTAACACAAGCCGAGGTCTTTAGAAGTCGAGTCTTAGGGCCAATCCCAATTCTACCCCTTACCCCTTCACTTACCCCTTCCCCTCTGTTTTGCTCGTGCACGTGGAGGGGTAGGGCTGTCTCGATTCTCTTTTGGTTGGAGGGGAAGGGCTAGGGGGAAGGGCCAGATAGCCCTTCAAACGAAGATTTTTCGGGACCACACTTCAAACGAAGGGGTATGAGAAGTGTCACTGCATACACCGGCTACAGACGCAAAATGGCTGCCCAAGCAAAAAATTAGACCATAAATGTAAGAATTGTTGACTTTAATAAATAAGTATCTTGTGTTCATATTTACTGTCAGTTCCTTCAAAGAAACGTTTGTAAAAAAATCTCTTCTCCCCCGAACAAAGCACACAAGCTATTGGTGCGTTCAAGTCATCTCGTAAAGATCGTATTTATGAGATGAACGCACATGAACGCCACACAATGTTGTATTTCACACAGTTTCACACAGTTTCACTCAGTAAATAAATAAATAAATAGGTCAAAATAGGACAAACATAGGTCTGTACCTCCAACGTGTTAATACAACACCACAGAAAACAAGTCCTGTGCATCTTGGAAGTTTGTGATAAACATCGGCGCATCTCCTGTGACGTAGGCAACGACGTATAATGACGTGTAACGGTGTAGTAGTGGTGTCCCATTTCTTAGGGGAATATTTTCACCCCTACGCCTTGCCACTCTGTTTCAAGGGTCAAGGGGAAGGGGAAGGCGAAGGGTTAGGGGTAGACGAAGGGGAAAGGGGTAGAATTGGGATTGGGCCTTAGTCAGACTAACATGGAGCCAGCAAAAGTAGAGTAGAGAAAACACGCTCAAGCTGATAATAACTGCAGCATCGCCCTTTCTAAATATGGATTTACTTAATTAGAGGCAGTATTGCTTGTACAGGTTTCAACCATCTCCACCTTGTTCATGAAGCACACAAAGTATTAATTTAGAACCAGCCCAACTTGACAACTCTGGAGAACCTTGGCTCAAAAATGTTTTTCCAAACCTATATTATTATCTTTATGCCACGAAACATAAATAAGATGTTAGGCAGAATGTAGTATGGAAAAATAAAATAAAAATACACATTACAAAGAATAACTGGCTGTAGCACTGTTTTTCGGAGAAACAAGTATGTGAACTAGCATGTTTCCTAAATATCTGCAATCATTGTTATGCTTTAGTACAGTAAAAAAAAATACATACAGCACCTTTAAATGACAAGTTTGGTATTTTACACTTAAAGCCCTGTTTTCAGATCGTTTCTGATTAAATAGAATAGTGTTGTCAAAAGTACCGACTTACTGAAATAAAAAAAAATGTGACTCTTTGAGCGCTGTTGAGCGGAATGATAAACACCTCTGATTGGCCATTGTGTTCACGAGCTCATCAGATGTGTCTGTGATTGGCTCCAATGATCACCGCACGGGAGCGTTTGAGAGCACACGGAAGTTTTGAAAGTGTTTTGAAAGCAGGAGCGTTTGAAAGCAAAAGCAGGCGTCTATCAGCGCCAGTGGATCGATCCGCTGATACACACCTGCTTTCAAATGCTCCCGTGTGTATCTGTGTAATCGCTCGCTGAAAAGCGTTATTGATGTATATTTACAACATGTTTTTAAAGCGCTGATCATTGTAGCCAATCACAGACATATTTAAGGAGTCTGTGACAATGGGGTGACAATGGCCGCCATTCCAAGATGTTTACGATTCTGCTCAACAGCGATCAAAGCGTCACATTTTTTAAATTTCAGTACCGACTTGGTACCGAAGTCGGTACTTTTGACAACACTAAAATAGAACGGTTAAGATTGAAATTTGGACACATGCTGCTGGCCTAGAAATTTTCGGTTTAACTACGATAAAACCTGTTGGAAAGCATATTTTGCAGCGATTGTTGTGTGAGCATATCAGTGAACACCCCTGACCCCTGACGGTGAGTTTCACGTCTTTGTAAACGAAAGTTTAATGCGTTTTAGGAAGGATTGTTCCAGTGCACCTATGCAGCCATGGTGGAGGTGGGGGGTGCTACCACAGAAACCGAACATTCTTGGGCCAGCAGCATGTGTCCAAATTTCAATCTTAAAGTGAAATCACATGTGACGCAATCAGAGTCAATCAGAAAATAATTCATGTTTGATATTACCGGTAGCTATGTGGAGCAGGATTTGGAACAAATATCCACAGTGGGCAGGGCTACACAGTGTGACACAGTAAAAGTACAGTAAGCCAAGTGATAAACAAAATGTCATTCAGCTCGTTGTGGCTCTAAATTGCATATAAAAATAGAATTCATTGTTTGCTTTATTGATGTAGTGCATGCATCTGGTTAGGATACGGTTTTAGCAGTGCTGTTTGGAGACTGAGGAAAATAGGTCATTGCTTGTCATTGGGCAGAAAGCAAAGAGGTTGGTCCCCAAAGTCTTAAACTTAAACACACAAGTGGATCTTAAGATTTCGCTCACATTCATTTAATTAGAGAAGGATAAAACACATTGTGGAAGGAAGTGGATTAAACAAAAGCAGGATTTGACACAAACATTGAACAGACCCTTGGAAAACACGCAAACACGTTGGCGTCTTTTTAACGAAGCATGCCAAAGTCCTTCAAAGTCCTTATTCTAAACAACTCGCATTGCAGATGATTGGAGTGAAACCTCAGAAAATGGCCTTATTTTGAAGAACTAGAACAGGCAGTGCTGACACTCCAGGGGACATCAGCAATGAGTTCCATCCAGCACAGATTCTGGGTCAGGAGCAACCCAGTTCTGCATCTGCATTAGAAGTTAGAAGAAAGACAGAACTTTTGCGTACAGCTGGGTCTGAAGACATGCAGTGAAGGTGAGGTAAACACCACAACTGCAAAGCAGGCACTTACCACAAGACCGTTTATAAAACACATGCACATACATGTCAAACCTGGAATAATGGCTATGCAAACGTAATCATGAGAGAGAAGATATTGCTCCTGATGGCCGATGTTCTTTCAGTAATAAAGCCAATCTGTTAAATTTGTGTTATTATCATTCATTTTTAAACTTAACATTTTTTTGGACCATAAGGAGGCTTGTAAAACAGTACCTTGAAAAGGATATGCATATGAATATACTTCTTATAACATAAGAATATGATATGCTGTAATGTGATATTCTTATAAGAATATACTTTTGCAAGTAACTGTACAAGCACAGCCCTATCCAGGCTCCATATGGGAAGTTTGAGAGAGTATCCTATTCAAAAAGGCTGAAAGGAGCATATGAAATAAAGCTGAAATAATAAAATATAAATATTATATGGAAGGTAAATGTAGCCTTGGGAACTAACTGAAATGCATAAGTTGAAGTATACTAAAACTGAAATAAAAATAAAATAAAGCTAAATAGACATTAGAAAAGCTAATAAAATGACAAACGCACAAAAACTTAAATGAAAACTGAAAATATATTTTAAAAAAGCAAATTCAAAATGTTAAATAATTCTATATAAAAATAATATTAAAATGACACTGCGTCATACAAGATTTTTGAGATGTTCCAATGAATAACAACTTAAATTTTGGGCTGTTCTCAAAGCTATTGTATGCCTTCAGAACACTTAGAAAATAGGGTACGAGTCACAGACTAATTTTATGGCGATTTTTTTCTCCCTTCTGTAGCTTCAAAGCCCATGGTCACCATTCCCTTACATTGTATGGTGGAAAGACATGAGTGTGAGTAAATAATGACACGCCTCATTGTTCGGGTAACTAGCCCTTTAAGATTGGAATTATGGTCTACTTTTTCACTTCACCACAACACATTCTTTGAGTTAAGGAGACATAATGACAATTTACGAGCCCATATTGACTCTAAAATGTCCCTTTATCACCCTTAGGGAGCTCTAAATATTTGAGTTCACCCCAGCACTGTATAATTTAGGAAAAGACACCAAGGTGCCAAAAATATCTTGATAATATTTATTTCTACACATCTTCTGAAAGCTTCTCAGACGCTTCTTTTTTTCTGCAGCAATACTATCGTTTTAGCCCACCCACTATCAGCACACCTGGAGCGTCAGCTGTTCTTTACCTCCAAATCAAGCCACATCATGGAAACAGGGATGACTGTGCAGATAACAAAAGAGCGTGTATGAACAGCAGCATGTTAAAAACAGAAATTTGGCCTGTCTGATGAATGAGGAGGATGTGTTTTTCAGACAGGACGATGATGGAATCTAACAAGCACTCAGTCACCACAGAACAAAAGACTTAATTGAACTTAATTAACACGCCAGGTGTAAAAGCATAGTTTAAAAAAAGAAAAACAAACAGAGACTTTGTTTAAAAATTACCCTTGGCTTTTACGCCTGTCGTTTTGCACGTCGGTGTGTGCATAATCCCATTGGCGCCCTTTGTTTAGTCATGAGGTGTTAGCCGTTGGCGAAAAGTGAGCGCGATAATCATCCCGCATTAAAAACTGTCCGACTAATGAGATTGGCGCTTCTGTTCACATGCTTGGAGCTGCTGAAGTACTTGGTGGCGCTCAAGCACAAAACGGTCTTGTTGATAGACATTGATAGAAGAAGAGGAAGTAAGTAGACGAAGAAGAGGAGGCAACAGGGCAAGATGAATGTAGAGCTGCTGGTCTCTTTGGTGTCTGAACACAAAGAACGTTATGACAAACGCCACAGCGACTACAAAAATCTGTTAGCAAAAAGTGTGTGAATGGTTTTGGCAAGCACATAAATAAGATGGGTCTGTCTGCAAGAGAGGGCCTTAACAGGAAGTGGGCGTAACTTGAAGTTGTCCAAATCACATTATTAATCACATATAGCCATTATTAAAATGTAAAAGAGCAAAAAAAGTGAGCAACTTGAAGTGGGCGTAACTTGAAGTGGGCGTGCGTAACTTGAAGTCTTGCAGGCTGCAGATAGTTTCCATTGACATAAAAGGTGTGTTTGACATCGGCTGTGGCTGGATGTAACCGATCGGCGAGAGTTGGCGCGTGCGGGCGGGGAGGAGCTGAAAACGGAGACGTGAAGTCGGACACTTTCTGGTTCCCGTAGTGACCGCTCACGTTGTGTTTGCATACTTTACCACAGTTGAAGTGAAATAAATGCAAATTTGCCAAATACACAGATGTTTCAGAGACATTTTCATTCAATACTTTATGTACTGCTTCATACAGCATCTGTTTGAACAAGAATAAAGTTCAACATAAGCCTATAGCTATCAATGAAGTGGAGACGACGTTTTTTAATCAGTTTTATTTTGATAAAAATGACAATAGAACATCGTGACTAAATGAAAAGAGTGTTTACTGTTATAAAAAACTGATTTGTGAGCTTTAGTGGAACTAAAGTTGTGAGAAACATGAAACAGACACGTGATCGTTGTCATGCGGTGAATCCGGCCAATCGTGAAACAGCTGTGTCGCCATCAGAGCTTGTGCAGCCGCTCTTGAGAAGCTGCGCTGGCTGAGTTCTCCGGCTACTCTCGAATCGCTCTCGCGGTTTTGATGGTATACGTCACAGTCAGGTGGCGTCGGCTCTGAATCGTTTTAGACAAAATTGAACCAGCATGCACTGCTTCAAGTCAACCACAGCTCATGACCATAGGTGAGAGTAGGAACGTAGATTGACCGGTAAATTAAGAGCTTCGCCTTGCAGCTCCTTCTTCACCACGACAGACCGGTACATCGACCGCATTACTGCAGAACCTGCACCGATCCATCTGTCAATCTCCCATACCATCCTTCCCTCACTCGTAAACAAGACCCCAAGATACTTGAACTCCTCCACTTGAGACAGGAACACTCTCCACCAACCTGAAGCGGGCAAGCCACCCTTTTCCGAATGAGAATTAAGTTGAACAAGCCTAAATACTGTCTCTCTTCTTCTTCTGTGTGACAAGCGAGTGTCTGAAGCGTAATGTTGGGCAGCGCCACCTTGTGTACCGGGGTATTTCTGTTTTTCAAAAAGTGGCATCTACTTTCAGGGAGTGAATTTGCACGTTCACTTGGTGCATCGCCAGTGAAAATCACTTGGGTATGAAAACAAAGACGCGTCAAAAAATGCTGGCGATAAGCATGCGCGATAAACGTCCCGGTGTGCACAAGGCTTGAAATTTCTTTACAAGCACAACCGTTAGGGATATGCCACCCTTTCTTTGTTCATTCAAAACAAAACAAACTAGTTTATAGTTAACTATAATCAATGAGAACTGAGGTTGTCAAGCTCCAAAATCACAAGAAGTACCTGAAAATGGTCCATATCTGACTTGTGTGCTATTACACATCATAACACGAGAAATAACAGCGTTGTGTTTGGAGACTATTTAAGTCTTATACTCTTCTTGTGAACATGATCATTCGATTTATTGAAAAAATCTGGCTCCAAAATTAGGCTATTCATTTATGAATTACACATCAAAACTAAAGCCCCATGGAAAAAATCACATTTTACTCTAGTTTGCAGTCTGAATTGAAAGTAATGACAAAAAAGGCCATGCACCACAAAATATTGGCAAGAAAACACATCATTCTATTGATTTGTCCTCATGGGCTACAAGTAAAAACATACAGCACAACCAGTGTAGTTACAATCTTATCTGTTAAATGAATAGCAATTGAACTGTATAGTTTGTGGTTTGTTGTTAAATGTTAAAAATGTATATTGTCATTATGTGCCAAGTTGGAAGGCTCTCTGGATAATTTACCGCAATAGCCGAGAGAACATTTCTTTTCTAAGCAAAAATAACTTTATACCTAAAATATACCCAAATTAATCAAGCTACATTTTGTTGCACTACTCTAAGTTACATTTTGGTCTGTTTTTCTCACAAAGCTAATGTATGACTTCAGAAGGCGTGGAATGTGGTGTTAAATAATATGTTTAATATTTGTTAAAATAATTGTAAACAACACAAATGTGTAAATAATGAAAGAATGTTCCGTTTTCAACTCACTATCCCTTTAAGAAAGGCAATGCACTTAACTTACAGTACACAAGAAGTTCACTAAAGGAGCTCTTTGTGGAAGGAATGCTAACCAAGTAACTTTACAACTCAGGTGTCGCCAGCAGGCTGTCTGCGTTAATCATACCTGTGTAATAAACATGTTTCTATCCCTCTGCCCCCATTCTCAGTCTCTTCACATCTCAAATGATTATAAAGGGGGCCAGAGCACCCTCAGCCACACTTCACCTCCCTAAAGAGTCGTGAGGGAGGATGATGCTAAGGTTTGTTTTGGCTGTTGGCCTTGTTTTATCGTTCCAGCCCCAGCAGTGTGGGGGCGAGGACGCACCATGTATGCCTTCCCATAGTTAGATTGTGACTCTCAGATTACAGTGCACTGAAGACAGCAACATCAACGCTGTAGAGAGAGCACACACCGCCACTTAAACCACAGGCCCAAACATAGACACTGCTGGACATCTCTGCAACAAATCAAACTGCTTTAGGGAGGTCAAACAGCGGGAAACTATCAAACGAGGAAACCTGTTGTAAACAACTGCATTTATATAAATGCTGAGCTCACCAAAGAGCAAAAAACACAGTTCTAATTTACACAAAATCTTGCTCCTTATGTACGATTTTCCATGTGAGGCTAAATGTATATGGCAGCAATTAAAAAAAGTGCACATTTCTTAAGGGTGTGAGGCACTTGGTGTTATGTTACTAAAATATTTACTTTACCAGGAAGCCACAGAATTCAGAGAATTGCTGAGTTATTGAAAGGATATGAAAAAGGCATTTCAACGTTGACCACCTGTCTACACCCTGTCTGTGTAACAACACTAGAATTCATAGAACTCAATGACAAGTCCTGTGACCTGCCAACTTTAAATAATTGAAGTTATCAATATTATGCCACAAATGCTGGTGATTGAGATTGATTTGTAGATGCTTCCTATCCTTTAACTTAAAAAGAGCTCTTTATAAGTTAGCTGAGAATGTCAGTGAACTTAGGACACGCTTTCTTGTCTCAGCAAGTGTTAATAAAATACCAACAAAGCGTCCAGATTCTCAATATCCTGGGAGCAAAGTTGTGGAATGCACCAGCAACCCTCAATGAATTAAGAAAAGTACAACTATTCAAAGGCACCCTGAGGATGACCTGTTCCTTGACCCAGGGGGAATAAAGAAGGTCAAGGGGCCCTTCAAGAGGAGAAAGACCTCATGGCTCCGAGGCCCTGAAGAAAGGCCACTGATTTTACCTCGGCAACATCTCTCAGCTATAGTGCAAGTGTTAAAAGCTTCCAGAAAGTCAATCTCTTAAAGGGATTGTTTACCCAAAAATCACTCACGTCACTCATGTCATTCCAAACCTGAATTTTTTGGAATGCAAAATAAGATTTTTCCTATACAGAAAGTCAACAGGGTTGTTTTGGACCCCATTGACTTTCACTGTATGGACAAAAACAGAAACATTCTATAAAATATCTCTGCATTAGTTCTAGTTCTGCATTAGAAAGCCATACAGGTTTGGAACAACATGAGTTCTCATTTTCAGTGAACTTTCCCTTAAACTCACCAGGCCTGAATACGGCAAGTGATTGTGCTTAAGGTGTTAGTGAAATTTGTTTGGTTGCCTGGAAAACGGCTTTATATGGATCATGGAGAAGAGTAAGAGCTCTATCGGGTAGGTGTAATCCTACACTAACCAACCATGAAGAGCACGTATAGTCCTAATCTGTGCAAAGTAGGGTTTAGGGCAGAAGGAGTGAGAAGCACAAAAGAAAAACGAGGGGAATGAAAGTGAAGCACGGAAGAGATCAAAAGTAATTACAGTCACCCTACTATTCACATAATCTTCTTTGAATCAAGATAAAGGACAGCTTGAGGATACAAACCGAAGGAGGATTATACCTGACTGAGTGGCAAAAAGACAATAAGAGCTCATATTACAAGCGAACACAAGTCATTTCCATTTTAGCGTGGCTGACAACAGAACAAACAAATCTCAGATCCAAAATTGCTGAAGGTGTGTAGATGCAGCACAATTGGTTCAGAACGGAGCGAACAGGAGTGGCCTAGTGACATGCAGGGCCTCTGGAAATAAACGATGCAAAGTGAAGCCATTGTCTGATCCAAGTGAACCACACCACTCGGAGAATAGGACATTCAAACGGTCACACAGGCCCATTGTTACGGCCAAGTTGAGTGGGGTCCTATCTCACAAGGTCTGGCCGGAGCCGAAAGGCTCATAGAGCATTGCCATGCTGCGATCTCTCTCGAGCCCCATTAACGAAGTGTTCATCCAATTCGGCAAAAGACAACAGAGATCCAAGTTGTGTGCAATACATTTCCACAGAATGCTGAAGTTTAGCACTGAGCTTGAGCACCTCAGCTGTGAATTTATATAAAGAGCCAAATTTGAAGGTTTTATTTGTCACATAAATATCTGGCATGATGGTAGCTAAATGTTTTTAGTATTTCACAAATCTTTTGGTGAAAAGCATCTTCTGAAGTGCAGCGACCTCGCATTTAAGGTCTAGTTCTTGGACTGTTGCCATGTTTATTTGCCAAAATATGGAGAACAGAAGGATGGGAAGGGGACTAGAAAGTGCTGAGAGTTTGAAGCAAACTGGTTTTCATGCATGACAAAAATGACAGAAAACACTTTAATGTTTATGACCCAACTTTGAGGAAGAAACACTGGGAAGGAAGCCAAAAATGTAGACTGCAGTGCAGACTATGTTTATACCTGGATCAGATGCGGTTTGCAACCAGATTGCAGCAGTTAGAATATTTATAAATGGATTTTTTTTTATAAATGGACATTATCATAAAACAACTCAACAAATTTCACTGCATAATTCATAGGTGGTGTACACTACCGTTTAAGTGTTTAAAAGGAGACTACGTTTTTTTTTAGTAAATACTTACTTTTATTCAGCAAGGATGCATTAAATTGATCCGAAAAGACAGAACAGACATTTATAATGTTACACACGATTTCTATTTTTAGATAAATGCTGTTCTTTTAAAGTTTTGTTTTATCAAAGAATCCTGAAAAATACGTATCCTAGTTTAAATGATGAAGCACAACTGTTTTCAACATTGATAATAACACTTCTTTAGTTCCAATTCAGCATTTAATTCCTTTGCTATCACAGGAATTAATCACATTTTAAAATATATGAAAATAGAAAACGGTCATTTTAAATTGTAATAATCTTTTATGACCTCTGGCCCAATAAATGCAACCTTGGTTGAACAAAAGTGACTTCTCTCAAAAACATTATAAAATCTTACCAATTCCAAAATTTTGAGCGGTAGTGTTTATAAATGGCAACACTGATCTGCATTGTGCATCAGAGTAACAGAGTCTGGTGTGATGTGCAGTGCTGGTGTGGGGTAACCCCCAGCTGTCCCGGGACCACCCTTTTACCAGCGGAAACAATTACGACTCCCAGCGGTGTCTCAGCTTTCTACTCATTAACAAACATGAGCTGTGGAGGAAACAGCAGCCGCAATCATCTGATTGGCTGACTGGAGTAACCCTGCACCAAACACTCAAACACACACACACACACCCTTCACCTGCACCCAGGCACGTGGCTCTGCAAAAGAAGTGGTTTGTTGATGGCACAGTCAGACAAAAGAGAACACATGCCACACACACCCACCCATGAATACCTCCATAAACAGAAGGACAGAGCACGGCTTAACACACGTCTTGTTTATTATCCCTCAATGTCTGTGCCATTTTCCAGCCTGATCTCGAACTACATAAAGAAACGCTTCATTCACAATACAGCACAAAGAGAAAGTCAAACCTTTCACTCGTGTGGTTACTAAGGGTACATCACATGAGTGACAGTCCTGTAAACCTTACTGGACTCAAGGGCCGTACAGCCAAAACAAATGTACACTGTCAGTGATAAATTATAAATGAAATGAAGCACTGGAAGGCACTTATTCTCTTAAAACACTCTGGTTTTATGCACTAAAGACAATTACTGAATGCTCACTGAGAGCTCAGTAGACTTAATAATGGGAGCTTTATCGCTAGACTCTATTTACCCGGAATTGTGTTCATTCACTCCCAGTCAATGTACCTCCTATTCTTAAATCACAAAGCTCTTTAAAAATTAAACATAACAAACTAATACATTCATGTTTAATTTCAATTTACAAAACCTAACAATCTACAATCTGAGCCTTCTTTTTAAGTTGTTTATTTAGTTCACCCAAAAATATTTTATCATCATTTACTCACCTAGCCTGGCTCCGCTCTCCTACGTACTTCCGCTCAATTTTCATTTCCCTTCAGAACTACGTCTGGGATTGTAGTGTATTCTTGGGTTTTCTCCGATCAATTTTTTACAGGTCCAATCAGCGAACAGAGGGAGTGGCTGAACGATGACGTTGAGGTTGTGCGCTAGTTTGAGTCGTCATACGTCGCGACCAAACGTTAGCGATTGGTTATAGCAGATCCAGAGTGACTCTGGGCAGATCCAATAGTTTTAAACTTCGACAGAGTAGCCGCCTACAAGGAAGTTAACGCTTGTCAATGGAGAGAGGCCACACTCTCTGTACAAATGAAAATGTACGAGAGTCTGGTAGAACCAGGCTATTACTCATCCTCATGTCATTCCAAACCTTGTATGACTTTCTTCTGTCTGTGGAACATAAACAAGAAAACAAGAACATTTTGAAGAATGTTGGTTACCAAAAAGTTTCGGTAACCGTTGGACAAAAAGAAAAAACTTAAAATATCTTCTTTTATGTTCAACACTAGAAATAAGGTCATGATGACAGAATTTTCATTTTTGGGTGAACTATCCATTTATACTTAAATCTGCAGTTTGATCCTAACAGGGGTGGCATGTAACTTATCATAGTGTGCAGTTGCTAAGACCCCAGAGTTGGGTGATCCCCAAATCACAAGATGTTTCTCGTGAGGCTAAATTTATTGTCATGGTTATGATATCTGAATAAAATCAGGAAAGAATCAGATGATACATATTAATAGCAAAAGTTCAGGTTCACCTACACTCAAGTCTTAAAGGGATACAAAATACAACAATATCAGTTACAATATCATTAAATGCAAACAAGGCTTTGTTT